>NC_052069.1:24082104-24388604 GCF_015852505.1 Tachyglossus aculeatus
TCTCTACAGTGCTCTGCACACAGTAAGCACTCAATAAATACGATTGAATGAATGAATGGACTTTGGAGTCAGAGGTCATGGGTTCAAATCCTGGCTCTGCCACTTGTCAGCTGTGTGACTTTGGGCAGGTTACAACTTTCTGTGACTCAGTTACCTCATTGGTAAAATAGGAATTGAGACTGTGAGCCCCCCATGTGACAGCCTGATCACCTTGTGACCCCCCCAGCACTTAAAACAGTGCTTTGTACATGGAAAGGGCTTAATAAATGCCATCATTATTGTTCACACATGTTCCTGGGGATCTGAGAGGGAGCACAGCAGATCTAGAGCTATTGGAGGGGGAGGGATTCTAGGAAACCACTAGGGAATAATGTATCTATCAACTCTGTTCATTCATTCAATCATATTTATTGAGTACTTACTGTGTGCAGAGCACTGTACTAAGCGCTTGGGAAGTACAAGTTGGCAACATATAGAGATGGTCCCTACCTAACAACGGGCTCACAGTCTAGAAGGGGGAGACAGACAACAAAACATTGTATTCTCCCAAGTGCTTTTAGTGGTGTGCTTATTGCACCCAGCAAGTGCTCAATAAATACAATTCATTGATGAATATGTGTATGGGTGCTGGCAGTCACAAAGACCATCAGAAGCTATTTGGTTTTGACAAAAGAGGTGCCTGAGGTTTTCTCATTAGGAAACACCTCTGGGTGGTCCAAATAGATGGAGCCAGTGGGAGGCCAACTGGCCTCCCTTTTCTCTCCATCCATACCGCTACCCTGCTCATTCAAGCTCTCATCCTATCCCGTCTGGACTATTGCATCAGCCTTCTCTCTGATCTCCCATCCTCGTGTCTCTCTCCACTTCAATCCATACTTCATGCTGCTGCCCGCATTATCTTTGTACAGAAACGCTCTGGGCATGTTACTCCCCTCCTCAAAAATCTCCAGTGGCTGCCAGTCACCCTACATCAAGCAAAAACTCCTCCTTCTCTGTTTCAAGGCTGTCCATCCCCTCGCCCCCTCCTACCTCACCTCCCTTCTCTCCTTCTCCAGCCCAGCCCGCACACTCCGCTCCTCCGCCACTAATCTCTTCACCGTACCTCGTTCTCGCCTGTCCCGCCATCGACCCCCGGCCCACGTCATCCCCCGGGCCTGGAATGCCCTCCCTCTGCCCATCCGCCAAGCTAGCTCTCTTCCTCCCTTCCAGGCCCTGCTGAGAGCTCACCTCCTCCAGGAGGCCTTCCCAGACTGAGCCCCTTCCTTCCTCTCCCCCTCGTCCCCCTCTCCATCCCCCCATCTTACCTCCTTCCCTTCCCCACAGCACCTGTATATATGTATATATGTTCATACTTTTATTTCTCTATTTATTTATTTATTTATTTTACTTGTACATATCTATTCAATTTATTTTATTTTGTTAGTATGTTTGGTTTTGTTCTCTATCTCCCCCTTCTAGACTGTGAGCCCACTGCTGGATAGGGACTGTCTCTATATGTTGCCAATTTGTACTTCCCAAGCGCTTAGTACAGTGCTCTGCACATAGTAAGCGCTCAATAAATACGATTGATGACAATGATGATGATGACAGAACTGGAAATGTGGGGAGCAAGAACAGAAACTGGCTGCCACTGCAAGAGCCTAATCTTTAAAGGGGTTCACCTTCCCCTGGATCATTGAGCACTCTCTGTATAATAACAATAATAATGGTATTTGTTAAGCACTTACTATGTGCCTAGCACAGTTCTACGCACTGGAGTAAATATAAGGTAATCAGGTTGTCTCACATGGGGCTCACAACCTTAATCCACATTTTACAGATGAGGTAACTGAGGCATGGAGAAGTAAAGTGACTTGCCCAAAGTCACACAGCTGACAAGTGGCAGGTAGGATTAGAACCCACAACCTCTGACTTCCAAGCCCAGGCTCTTTCCACTAAGCCATGCTGCTTCTCTGTATCCTGACTCTGCCACTCAGCTGTGTGAGCTTCGGCAAGTCACTTCACTTCTCTGGGCCTCAGTTATCTCATCTGTAAAATGGGAATTGAGTGTGAGCCCCATGTGGGACAACCTGATTACCTTGTATCCCCCCCAGTGCTTTGAACAGTGCTTCACACATAGCAAGTGCTTAACAAATGCCACTATTATTATTATTATTATTATTATTGACATTGATGACAAAAGAGTTTCACAGTCATTTTGGTAGGAAGGGATATTGAAACAAATAATAATAACAATAATAATAATTACAATTGTGGAATGGCTTCTTTATTTTTACCAAGAAATCTCCATGGATATGCTACCAGAATGATTGCAGATGGAGGTGGGGTGTTCTGGGAGAGATGTGTCCATGGCGTCGCTATGGGTCGGACATGACAGCATAAGACGACAACAATATTTGTTAAAATCTTATTATATGCCAAGCATTGTACTAAATAGTCATTTTTCAGTAGCATTTACTGAGCACTTACTGTGTGCAGAACACTGGACTAAGCACTTGGGAGAGAATATTATACCAATAAACAGACACAATCTGGGGTAGGCACAAGGTAATCAGATAGGACACAGCTCCCTGTCTCATTTGAGAAGCAACGTGGCTCAATGGAAAGAGCACGGGCTTTGGAGTCACGGGTCATGGGTTCAAATCCCACCTCCGCCACTTGTCAGCTGTGTGACTTTGGGCAGGTCACTTCACTTCTCTGGACCTCAGTTCCCTCATCTGTAAAATGGGGATTAAGACTGTGAGCTCCCTGTGGGACAACCAGATCACCTTGTAACCTCCCCAGCGTTTAGAAGGCCTTCCCAGACTGAGCCCCCTCCTTCCTCTCCCCCTCATCCCCCTCTCCATCCCCCCATCTTACCTCCTTCCCTTCCCCACAGCACCGGTATATATGTATATATGTTTGTACATATTTATTACTCTATTTATTTATTTATTTATTTTACTTGTACATATCTATTCTATTTATTTTAGTTTTTTTAATATGTTTGGTTTTGTTCTCTGTCTCCCCCATCTAGACTGTGAGCCCACTGTTGGGTAGGGACTGTCTCTATATGTTGCCAACTTGTACTTCCCAAGAGCTTAGTACAGTGCTTTGCACACAGTAAGCACTCAATAAATATGATTGATTGATTGATTAGAACAGTGCTTTGCACATAGTAAGTGCTTAACAAATGCCATCATTATTATTAGTATTATTTGAGACTCACAATCTAAGAAGGAGGGAGATCAGATCTATATCCCCATTTTATAGATGAGGAAACCAAGGTCCAGAGAAGTTAAGTGACTTGCCCAAGGTTACACAGCAGATGAGTACGGAGCTGGAATTAGAACCCAGGCCCTCATTCTTTCCCTGTACCGTGACACTTCTCTGTGACCCAAAACAACTTTTTCCTAAGTTCCTCAGAGGCAGAACTATATAGCGCTGTTCTTTCAACTGCATCCCTTTTCTGGGCTGCAAGTGAAATCTGTTCACCTTTCTGCAGCCCGCGGCGACGTTTCCATACTCCAATGAACACATTCCCTAAACTCTAGGAACCTGCTACAGTAAAGCCGATAGTAAAATGGATGCTACAATTACACTAATGAAAATAACCGTGTATTTAGATTTATATTAATATGCACTCTATGCAAAAGCCAAAAAAAAAGCAATGAGCACACTTACATCTATTTAAAAGCAATTACAAAACAATCACCCCAGCAACAATTGCCCATTAAATGAGTACTCCATTTAACAAAATCAATTCCAGAAAAATAAAGCCAAATAGCTTCCCATCTCCTTCACACAAAGGATAGAACAGGTCTGTATGGGAACTTAGAGGTTTTCTCTGTGTTGTCGTAGTACAAGATTTTCCTCATGCCTTGACCTGTCCTGCTAACAGTGCACTGACCCAGGCTTTGGGTGAGAAAGCAAGGCGATGCCCTGCTCTGAAAGTGGTTTAATGTGGCAAGAATTCTGCATAATCCAGGCAGCCCTGAAACCTGATTCCACTGCATTTCTCAAATAATGTGGCCTGCTCCCCATCCTCAACTGTGAATATTGTTTTAAAGGACCCAATTTTCAAGGAAATTCAAGCAAACTTTTTATATAAGCAAAAGGGCTGATCACCCCCATTATCTTCTGCAAAGCAGAATATGGGCCTGGGCTATCACACCGAGAAAACCACTTTCTGCAGAGTTATTGTAAATACAACGGCCCATTAAAAATATAATTATTCCCAAAGAATTCCTAGGAAAGTGTATATTAGCTATAATACTTGAAAAATTAGTGCTGATTGTTACTGTAGTGAATCCCAAATGAAATAGGAATTAGCAAGAACTCCCTCCTCTCTCTTGCACTCTCACCATAATGCCTTACTTATTTTTACTTTAATTCCAGACTTCCAAATTTGGCTCCAATAAAAAAAGAATGACTTTTTTTTTTAGAAGATATGGTTCTCATATGGTATAACTCGGATCATAAAACTTTCTCCATCTCAAGGCTTTCCTGCCTTCCTGACTGCAATACATTTTCTGAATGTAGGCTTTACCAGATCAAAAGAGACTCCTTTATTTTTCTTCTCTAAATGTGTCTGTTTTAAATAGATGGGCATCTTTTCTGAAGCCGCCATAAAAAGGACACAGTTCAATTGACAGTTCTAGGTGCAACTTTGACTTTAAAAGACTCAAAATCCCATATATGAACAATGATGAGCTTAAAGTATCACCACTTTAATTAGTGGTTTCACCAGCCGATCTCACATCTGAACCAGTGAGGAATAAAGTGAGTGAATCACTTCTGTCTACAAATTACTTTTCATAATTTAATATATTTCTTTCAGCAAGTCATATCACAAGCTACCAATTAGCTTTTGCGAGAGTTAGAAAATAAGAAAAAAAATCATCTACAGGCTAGAGAACTCTCAAACTGTAATTAAAGCAGAAGTACATTTTTTCCAGCCCAGCTAGTGGCAGGGATTTCTGTCAGTACACCATCTCCCAAAATTAAATCTTTCTCTGTTGATTATTCTATTAAAGATATTACAGTCCTTTTATATCTGTTCTTAGTGAACTGAGAGGAAAATCCTATCCAAGCGTATGGATATGTGCAGCAGGAAAGATCAATATGCTTTGACTTTTTCCACCACATCACGTATACAGATAGTCACTTGCTTTCTCTGGGGCTGGTCTCCATTGTCAAACCTGTCTCTTGCTATCCCAATTTCCACAAAGTTTCCACAAGAAACAAAATCCCTCCATGCTGACTACAGATCATCGGATCAGTCTGTCTGCTATAATGGTCTATTACAGTCACTCCGTCCCATATTATCACCAAGTCTAGAAATCGGTCCACTGAGCCAGCCAAGTCTAAATCTGAATCATTAATGAAAAACTACATAAACAGCACAAAGCTAGACATACTAGGAACCACCAATGTACATTAACAAAGCTAAGCGAACAGCATTGTAGATTGTGATTTTCCTTTTACCTTTCAAAATTTATCTGAGCTTTCAGGACACATAAATTTGAATAGAAGAAAAAAATGCCCCAACCATATCAAGCTGGGAAGCATCCCATAGCTCATCTGCATAGACTAGTTTTCTTCCAAAATGTTATGGCACTGACCATCTGGAAAAATGAATGCTACAGATGACTACACAAGTCCTCTGAACAAGAGTGAAAGTTATGCCTGCTGCTATGTAGAAATGCATTACTGTTAAGCTTTAGGAATCCATTTGTCTAAATGTGGGAAAGAGGAAATTCAGACTTTGAATCCAGATTGACTTCTCCAAATGGAATACCTCAGACTTTAGCAATATTGCTCCTCTACATCCTACTCTTTTTGATATTCAACACTGGCCATGTTTGACATTTCCCTTCTACCCCCATTTCCAAATCCTGACCCAAGACACTTTGAACCGTCCAACCTGATTAACTTGTATCTACCCAGAGTTTAGAACAACCACTATTATTAGTATTAGTAGTAATAATAAAAAGCCTCTCCCAAGTCACCCATTTCACAATCATTTACTTGCTCTGGGTTAGATTAATCATGTGCCAAAATTATCTTTATAAATACAATACTTCCTTACTACCCATTTGTGTTCCTCTCCAGAAAATAATAGTGGTTATTTTTAAGTGCTATTTGCCATGCACTTTACTAAGCATGGGGATGGATGATCCCTATTTTATAGATAAACTGGGGTGTGGATAATGACTTGGAGAAGGTGACAGAAGAGACAAATGGAAGAACCAAGGGTGAAACTCAGGCCAGTGTTCTTGGACCTTGCTCGTGTTGCTTTTCAGGTAGTACTTTCTGGTAAGCAAAGTAAATTGACTGAATGCTATTGTGGGAATTATTTGGCATTAAGCACCTTGGAGAACACAACAGAATCAATTGATGGTACTTATTCAGCGCTTACTGTGTGCAGAGCACTGTACTAAGCATTTGAGAGAGTACAATCCAAGAGCTGGTAAACATGATTCCTGATCATGGGAATCTTCGGTTACTTCAGCTCTCCTATAATGTATGCCAACAAATGTGCTCATAGTCACCCACAAAGGTGGCATACCAATAACTAAGAATTATTTTCCAGTGAGCCCAGCATTACAATCTGGCAATAAGCATCATCAAGCAATTGATTCATGGTATTTATGGCATGCTTCCATGTGCAGAGCCTTCTACACTGTGAGCCCACTGTGGGCAGGGATTGCCTCTATTTGTTGCTGAACTGTACCTCCCAAGTGCTTAGTATAGTGCTCTGCACACAGTAAGTGCTCAATAAATGCGATTGAATACACTAAGCATTTGAAATATCATAATACAACAGAGTTGATGACTATCCAACACAGAACAGTGCTTTGCACATAGTAAATGCTTAATAAATGCCATTATTATTATTTTTATGTTCCTGCCCTCAATAAGCTATTACTGTGCTCTCTTTACATGATAGAAGCTCAATAAATGCTGACTGATTTGATCTCACTAGTTGCCAGGAGCTTGGAAAGTTCATAATGATAAAGGTATATGTTCCCTGATGTTAGGGAGTTTAGAGAGCTTATTCTAATGGGATAGATAAAAATAAAATAAAATATTTACAACTAGAGTGGTCAAAATCTACATGCTCATCACATATTCATAAGCGATAAGGAGGGTGGAAATAAGTTATGAAGTAGTAGAGTTCTCTATAATGCTGTACTGTAAACTCCTAGAGGGCAGGAATGTGTCCACTACCTCTGTTGCATGACCTCTCCCAGGGATTTAGTTGAGTGTGTTGCACCCCATAAGTGTTCAATAAATGCCACTGCTGGGATGTCAATCAGGAAAAACTTCTTGGAGAAGGTAGGATATTTAGGAAAACTTTGAACCTAGGGACTTCTATGGTCTGTATGATGTGGGGAGAGTGGGAGTCCTAATCTATAACTGAGTGAGCAAGGGGAATAGTGGCAGAAAAGCAGGTAAAACTACCAAGTTGACTTGGGAAGAGCAAAGAAGGTTATTAACTTAGCATGTATCCTAGAAATCTAAAAGTAACCAATTATTTTCAATTGGTAATACCGAACTTCTTCCAGCCATTATTCTATTGCTTAAGAAGGCCATTACAGAGAAAGACACAGATGAAGTAGGAAACACAATAAAAATGCCTGGTCTGGAGAAGGGCTTTAAGGCTTCTCATTGTAAGTGTTTTCACAAAGTACTTCTTCCCTAAATGACAAGTGTTTGAAAAGGATAGGGTATGTAATAATAACAATAATGATGGTATTTGTTAAGCACTTACTATTTGCCAAGCACTGTTCTAAGCACTGGGATAAATACAAGATTATCAGGTTGTCCTAAGTGATGCTCAGTCTTAATCCCCATTTTACAGGTGAGGTAACTGAGGCACAGAGAGGTTAAGTGATTTGTCCTAAGTCACACAGCTGACAAGTGGAAGAGATGGGATTAGAACCGATGACCTCTGACTCTCAAGCCTGTGCTCTTTCCACTAAGCCATGCTGCTTCTTCATGTCCCTCCATCATCTTCATGTCTCCTCATTCAAGAGCCAAACATTCTTCCTCATTCATTTCCCCACTAAAAGAGCATTCTAAACATCACATAGTAAAAGCAGACACAAAGATTTCTCAAATGTATTATTTGCAAGACAAAGCAGCTTTAGCATTTTAACATATCTGTGAGTTCATTGTCCTAAACCGTAATTTGAAGGCACCAAAACAGACTGATAATACATTTTAACCTTTTGGTAATGAACAGAAAAATTTTAAATCTGAAATTAGATGAAACTGAAAATTCATACTGTGGTTTTTTCAACACCCTCCCACATTAAAAAGAAACTCCCTAGACTCAACAATCACTTTCTTTGGTGGTAGACGCAGGAGGATTTCCATAGCAGTCATTCCCTAGGTACAAGGCAAAGAAATAAATATTGTGGATTACCTGCAAGCATTAAATTCTTGTTTCAGTAAAAGATATTTGTCCTCTTACAATTTAAGGTAAGAGAAGACCTTCTAACAAGCAGGAACAATTTAATTCATTCATTCAACTGTATTTATTGAGCACTTACTGTGTGCAGAGCACTGTATTAAGCGCTTGGGAGAGTACAACAATGAACAGACACATCTCCTGCCCACTACAAGCTTACAGTGAGGAGACAGACATTAATATAAATACATTAATTACAGATTTGTACATAAGTGTTGTGGAGCTGGGAGGAGGGATGAATAAAGGGAGCAAGTCAGGGTGATGCAGAAGGGAGTGGGAGAAGAGGAAAGGAGGTTTAGTAAGGGAAGCCCTCTTGTCTTCAATATGGCTTTGAAGATGGGGAGGGTAATTGTCTGTCAGATTTGAGGAGGGAGGGCTTCCAGGACAGAGGCAGGATAAGGCCAAGGGATCGGCGACAAGAAAGATGAGATTGAGGAAGAGTGAGAAGGTTAACATTAGAGGAGTGATGTAATAATAATAATAATAATAATAATAATAATAATAATAATAATGGTATTTGTTATGCACTTACTATGTGCCAAGCACTTTTCAAAGCACTGTGGTAGATATAAATCAATCAGGTTGGACATAGTCCTTGTTTCATATGAGACTCACAGTCTAAATAGGGGGGGAGAACAGGTATTTAATTCTCATTTTACAGATGAGGAAACAGGCACAGAGAAGTTAAATGACTTGCCCAAGGCCTCCCACCAGATAAGGAAAGGAGCTGAGATTAAAACCCAGGTCCGCTGACCTCCAGGCCCAAACTCTTTCCACTAGACCTCGTTGTTTCCCAAATAAGTAGGCTAGAGGGAAATAAAATGGTGATATGAGAGATTAACCAGGGAAGGCCTCTTGAAGGAGTCACATTCTTATATTTTTTTTATCTAGATTTCCTCTTAGGGTAAACAACCTACATTATTATTTCCATTACACAGCTGGAATACCTGAAGTGACCTTGCTCTTTTTCATTTTTAATAATCCTTGAATAAGGAACATTTATCAAGATTTAGATTTGTTAAGGTTCTCAGACTATGCAGTCGTCAGATATTTGGATCTAATTGCAATATTTTTAGATTAGATCGTATCAGTGCTTGTCTCGTCTACTTATTGATAAAAATGAATACCAATACATGACAAACCTCAGGCTCAAAAAAAAATCATAAAACATTTCTACTATTGAAAAGCATTACAACAATTTATGTTCTGCCTTCTATTAGAGCTTTGCTACTAAAGTGTTGCTTACATCACGGAAGAGAATTCTTGAATTCCTGAATTCACTTCAAGCCTATTTACATAGCACTTTTGTGTTTAATAGGAAAAGAGCTACTAAGCCAGAAACAGAACCATTCTGAGGATTTTCAGGGACTCACAACAAACCACTAATAAAAGCACCCTACAATAATAATTTTTGTATTAGTTAAGCACAGTGCAAAGTACTTAAAGTGAATATGATATAATCAGTCATATTTATTGAGTACTCACATGTGCAGAGTGCTGTTCTAAGTGCTTAGGAGAGAACAATTTAAGAGAGTTGGTAGACACATTCCCTGCCCACACCTAGCTTACTATCATAACAGACACAGTTCCTGTCCCCCATTGGGCTCACTGCCTAAAGGAAAGGGTGAACAATATTTGATTCCCGTTTTACAGATCAGGAAACTGAGGCCCAGAGATGTCAAATGACTTCTCAACAGACAAGTGACAGAACTGGGAGTAGGCCCTGGGTCTTCTGACTCCCATTCCTGTGCTCACCAGGCTACACTACCTCCAGATTTGCATAGTCATCACACAAAAGGTACCTCACTCCCCAATCAATCAATCAATCAATCGTACCATTCATTCAATCATATATATTGAGTGCTTACTCGTAATAATAATAATAATAATAATGGCATTTAAGTGCTTACTACCAGCACTTAGAACAGTGCTTTGCACATAGTAAGCACTTAACAAATACCATTATTATTATTATTATTATTACGTGCTGAGCACTGTTCTAAGTGCGGGGGTGAACACAAGCTGATCAAGTTGTCCCACGTGGGGCTCACAGTCTTAATCCCCTCTTTCCAGATGAGGTAACTGAGGCTCAGAGAAGTGAAGTGACTTGCCCAGGGTCACACAGCAGACATGTGGTGGAATCGGGATTCAAATCCGTGACCTCTGACTCCGAAGCCCGTGCTCTTTCCATTGAGCCACGCTACTGTGCGCAGAGCACTGTACTAAGCGCTTGGGAAGTACAAGTTGGCAACATATAGAGACAGTCCTTACCCACCAACAGGCTCACAGCCTAGAGCCATGAAATTTCACTGTGTGAAAATAAGGGAATCATTGCTAAAGGGAATTTTCATTGACTGTCAAAACAGCTTTATTCCATTTTCTTCCAAAACAGGATGATCATTCCATATACCCTGGCTCCTGCTTACCGCTCTTCTTCACTTCTAACCTGATTCCCATCCCCTAACTCTTTATGCATTGCACAACTACACACTTTCTGGTAAGAAAACTGTCAATTTCCAGTGGTAGATCTGAGGCTTAGTGTGGTTCTCATTGAGAGTCCAAATGAGTGCCACATCATAAAGCATTCTCGCATTTCTGCAGCAATGGAAACAGAAAAAAAAAAAAACTGTACTACTGTGAAGACTTCTCTGGTATGTCTAAAGACATCAACCACACATTCTATTTTTCATTCATTCAATCATATTTATTGAGCACTTACTGTGTGCAGAGCACTGTACTAAGCGGTTGGGAAGTACAAGTTGGCAACACATAAATACGGTCCCTACCCAAGAGCTGGCTCACAGTCTAGAAGGGGGAGACAGACAACAAAACAAAACATATTAACAAAATAAAACAAATAGAATAGTAAATATGTACAAGTTAAATAAATAGAGTAATAAACACGTACAAACATATATACAGGTGCTGTGGGGAGAGGAAGGGGGTAAGGTGGTACACCCTGCTGGGATCTAGGGTAGTATTCCTAATTAGTACAAGATGAAAAAGATGTTTTTTTAAAGTTTATATGTAGTTGGACCTACCAACAGGAAAAAAATAAAAAATAAAAACAGCTGGGGTGCTAAACCAAGTCCTGCTCTTTGAGAGGACAGAGGTGACATTTAGAGTCTGGCATTTAATTAACTTGCAGTGAGAAAAAGGACTTACTCACATTCAGACCGGTGAGTAGCAAGCATCACCTCTGAGGGGAATTTGAGGGGAGGGGGTGAGAAGAGAGAGGAAAGAACAGAGAGAGAACAAGAGATTAGAGGCATGCCAAAGCAAAAAGACAGAAGGGGAGACAGAGAGAGAGAGAGATAGGCAGAAATGGGACAGAAAAAAAGAGAGAGAAAGAGAGAGAGAGAGAGAGTGTGTGTATATATGCACTCATGGATGTATGCCCTGGTAAGCACATGGAGACAGATGGGGAATGGTTTAGGGAATTGGACAGGGAACCGTGTAGGGAAATGTAATGTATCCCAAGACATTGTCAGGGCTGTCCTTCATTTTGTTTTGGGTACTTCTTCATGGAGTTGATCAGTTATTTGGGGTTTAGATCACTAGATTATAAAGTTTTTGTGGTAAGGAATCGTGTTTCCCAGTTCCATTGTTTGTAATCTCTCAGGTGCTTAGTACAATACCCTGGTCACTGTAAGCACTCGAATGCCACTGATTGATTGATTACTTCACATACTAACAGTTTTGTATATGAAGGAAAAATACAAGAATTAAACAGGAAAATGAAGCTCTGACTTACACATCCTTGAAGTGTTCATTATGTGCCAAGCACTGTAATAGGTTGTAGGAAATACAGGACAATCAGGTCAGACACAGTTCTTCTTCCAAATAGGGTTCAAGCAGCGTGGCTCAGTGGATAGAGCCCGGGCTTGGGAGTCAGAGGTCATGGGTTCAAATCCCGGCTCCGCCAATTGTCAGCTGTGTGATTTTGGTCAAGTCACTTCACTTCTCTGGGCCTCAGTTCCCTCAACTGTAAAATGGGGATGAAGAATGTGAGCGCCCCATGGTACAACCTGATCATCTTGTAACCTTCCCAGCGCTTAGAACAGTGCTTTGCACATAGTAAGTGCTTAATAAATGCCATTAAAAAAAAGTAGGAGGGAAGAGATGTGATAAATCTCCATTTTACAAATGAGAAAACTAAGGAACAAAGAATCTAAGTGACTTGCCCAAGGTCACACAGCAGGTAAGTCTCAGAGCTGGGATAACAACATAGCTCCTCTTACTCCTAAACCCATGTTCTTTCCACTAGGCCATGTTGCTTCTCTAAAGTCCCCCGGAAATATTTCAAATATGGCAGCAACCAGGATTTTCCTTTTCAAAAATTCCATTTGGAAGAAGGTGTTCAGATATTTAATTTGGGAAGAGAATGATTTTTAAAATGTTCAGAATGTGAAAATGAAAATCTGGGCTATTTCAAAATATAGTTTGCTAGGGTGGCGTTATTCCAGACTGTGGTTTTCTACTGTCCTGTTCCCTTGTCCATTACAGATATGATGGTGGATACCTTTGTGTTCAACATTTTAACTTAAAGCACTCAGGCTCCTTCCACTGTGGCTTTTGCCACTGAGGTCTATGACCTGAAAGTGGTGCCATTATTCAGAGGAATCTGGGAGGAAAATCAGAGAGCTCTGGAGAAAGTGTGTTGGGAAGGGTTAGGAGTTCTTCTGGAAAAAAAATTTTAGGTTTGGACAAACTCATCCTACTTCAGCAGAACGGTGGGTATGTTGATACGGTGTTATGCTACATACCAAGGATAAAAAAATGCAAGGTCACTTGTATTATTTTCACAGTTTATTGAGTGCCATCATGTTCCCATCAGAGAATATTCAGCTTCCTTTAAGTGCTGATACATTTAAATTATTAGGTGTTTGGAAGCCGCAGGGTTTATGCTCTGGGAACACAGTTTGGGTATATCACTTTAGGCTCTTCTCAAAGGCCTTCTCGGGGGTCAGGCTAATGTGAAAGCTTAGTCAATGCCATTGGAGACTAATGATATAGAAAACCTTCCCAACAGAGTAAGTAATAACACATTGACTGTGTGGCACATGGAGAAAACCTAACGGCAGGCTGGAAAGGAATCGGGGATTCTGCTTGTCTTAGTGGTAAAATGAGCTTATTCATTAGCCAACTAATACGAGGGAGAGTTGCTATTCATCGCTTTTGTAAATTCCGCAAAAAATGGCTGAGCCAGCTCCTGCCCACAGGATACATTTGCTAGTAGACTGTGTCCTCAACTGAGCCTTCTAACCAGGCTTGGGATCCAGAGGTGGCTGTTGATGCCTTCAGATATTGAGAAACTGGATTTCTCTACCAGCTCAAAACCAGGTTTCCTGGACTCTACCAACGTTCCTGAGATTTCCCCCTGCAACCACAATTAGGGAGGAGGGAGAATAGGACAAGGAGAGTGGAAAAAGCTGAAAAACCACCTGGCTATCAGTAGGCAGACCGGATTTTGGGCTTCTTGAAATGGAACCTGATCCAGGTCTGTAATATAGATCGCATAATCACTCGTTCCATCTGCATGAAGCTATCAGACTCTCATCAGATTGGCTGTGGAAATCGGCCCTGTAAAGTTTAGAATGGAAAAACACATTCTCCTTTCATAAAATATTCTCATCCAAAAACCCTCTTGCATCTAGCTTTCATGCGTGGATTGGCTGGTCTGAACTAAATCCTTCCTCAATCTGGCCTTGTTTTCCCATTCAAAATTCTTACTATAAGGCTTCAGGGAAGTTGGGATGGCCAGATTCCTCTAGACTGTGAGCTCACTGTGGGCAGGGAATGTGTCTACCAACTCTTATATTTTACTCGCCCAAGTATTTGGTACTCTTTCTGTACATAGTAAACCTTCAATAAATACAACAGGATTGATTTATTCCACTTTGAACTTCAAATTCTCTGCATATGCACAAATCCCACCCACCTATAATTAGAATATTCCTTTCTCATCTTCACCTACTGCATAGTTTTCACTCTGCCCAACTTTTTCAAATAACATTTTTTGATATTAAAAGGATGATCCCCAAAATATACGTCAGTGCCATTGCATATAGCACTTAGTTACAGTGCTCTGCACACAGTAAGCGCTCAATAAATACGATTGAATATAGCTGATTTCAACACTGTCAACTTGATACAGGATGTCAATATGCTTATATCATTCTGTTCAAGATCACAGGGTCTCTGATAAACTACGCTGCTAACCTCTCCCAGAGTTCTAAGGAAATCAATGGAATTTTATTTGATTTCTGCAGTCACCTGCAATTTCTAAGATGTTGTTTTGCTTTTCTTTTTGATCCTCTGGAGAACCCTGTTGCTTATCCCTCAGGGTACTTTATAAGACTAAAAAAGAGACCATGACTTCTTCTTAGACTATTGCCCTCTTGTCTGGAATACTGAAAACACTGCTTTAATCACATGAACATGAATAAACATTTTGTTTGCTCTGTGAGTCCAGATAATCCTGTCAAACTCATTGCTATCAATACTCACATGCTAAAATGGTATTCCTAGCAGGTCGTGATATGACTTCACTCTGTTTGGGGTCTCTTATAGTTGTGGCTGTTCAAGTGGATTTGATATTTTCTTGAATCTTGTAGTCATAAAATGAGACATTTTCAGAAATTTTCAAATTTACAAGACATTTCTATGGTGATGGGGTTTTTTATATTAAGGAACTGTCATATCCTAAAAGCTTAATTTTTTTCCTTATTTCTATCATCTGCAGCAATCATTCAGTTTATAATACTTCTGGCATGTTTAGTTTTATTTGCACATACCTACTTCAAAAAAAAATCAACCTCTTTCTATTAAAGCCATGTTAAAAACTTTTGAGACCACATAAGCAAGTTATCTTTTCCTGGGAAGAAAGGCTACATGTGGCAAGAATATGACAAGCGGGGGATATTGAGAAATCAGCTGGGCTAAGCCATGGTTTTAAGACAGATGAAGAACAAATCCATTCTGGACAATCATTTTTTCAGTCTCCTTGCTGACCTCCCAGTCTCCTGTCTCTCCCAATTTTAGTCCATGCTTCATTCTGCTGCCTAGATCATTTTTCTACAGAAACTATGAGGCCATGTTTCTGCACTCCTCAGGAAACTCCAGTCATTGCCTGTCCACCTCCACATCAAACAAAAATTCCTCGCCATTGACTTCAGAGCACTCAATCACCTTGCCCCCTCCTACCTCACCTGGCTACTCTCCTAATATAATCTAGCCTGCACACTTTGCTCCTCTATTGCTAATTATCCCATCGGACACATCATACATATCTGTAATTTATTTATAATAATCCCTGTCTTCCCCCCCTTTAGACTGTAAGTTTGTTGTGGGCAGGAAATGCATCTGTTTATTGTTGTACTATAATCTCTCAAAGACTTAAGACAATGCTCTGCACACAGTAAATAGGATTGAAATATGAAGAAATATGATTGAATGAGTGAATGAATTAAAGATACACTGAGTGAGGGATCCCACATCTATCCTCATATTCTATTTCAGGGATGGAAGAGTAAATTGGAAAGAGAGCCTCTAAAAGAGTGGACAAGTTCTGGCACAAAAATTCCACTCTGTAATTTGTCAAAGTAACAGGATCATTTACTATTGACTTCTGTAGGGGTCCCAACTGGGATTTTTCTTCAATGGATGGGCCCAAAATATGAGTAGCCCAGGTAGATGTAGTGGGGAATTCCCATGTGGATTAATGGTAGGTGAAATGATCATTCATTCATTAATTAAATCATATTTATTGAGCGCTTACTGTGTGCAGAGCACTGTACTAAGCACTTGGGAAGTACAAGTTGGCGACATATAGAGATGATCCCTACCCAACAATGGGCTCACAGTCTAGAAGGGGGAGAGGGACAACAAAACAAAACATGTGGTCAGGTTTCAAGTCATCAGAATAAATAGTAGTAAAGCTAGATGATGTGCATCATTGACAAAATAAATAGAATAGTAAATATGTACAAGTAGAATAAATAGAGTAATAAATCTGTACAAACATATATACAGGTGCTGTGGGGAGGGGAAGGAGGTAAGGCGGGGGGGATGGGAAGGGGGAGAGGAAAAAGAGGGCTCAGTCTGGGACCATTCCTTCTTATCAATTGTAATCTTCAAACCGGGGTGTGATTTTTCACACATGTCATGACTTTTGATATCATAAATACAGAGATTTCATGACAGTCTGTGAAGGCAAGGTATTCAGTTTTTTAGGCTCACTCTCCTGAATTGTTCAGCATGTGTTCTGTGGCAGCCTTCCTATTCATGCTGGAAAACCCTTAATCAGGAGGCCAATTAAAATGTAATTTGCCTAGATAAGCTTGCCTACAGATTTTTGTTCTATAATTCCAAGTCAGAATCATTCAATTTAAGATTATAATAAGTGTAAGTAAATTTCATGTAATCAACTCAGAACAAAATAATTACTAATAAAATTATCTTAAATATAACTTTTCTCCATGTCAATTCCACTTTTAAAAATGGGAAAACTTGCTAAAGTTGCATGGGAAAAATTTAAATAAAGACATCCACTTCTTTTCATTGAGTAACCTTTCCAACACTGAGCCTGCTTTCTTTCTGTTTAAAGTGGATTGCAGACAAACGTGGCTTAAGCTTTTAGTTGGAGATGTACGATGTAAGCAAAGGATGGCAGATTTAAGAACAGTAGAACTAGATTCATTCATTCAATCATATTTATTGAGCGCTTACTGTGTGCAGAGCACTGTACTAAGAGCTTGAGAAGTACAAATCAGCAACATATACAGATGGTCCCTACCCAACAACGGGGTCACAGTCTAGAAGGGGGAGACAGACAACAAAACAAAACAAGTAGACAGGTGTCAATACTATCAGAATAAATAGAATTATAGCTATATTACACATCATTCATTTGTTCAGTCATATTTATTGAGAGCTTACTGTGTGCAGAGCACTGTACTAAGCGCTTGGGAAGTACAAGTTGGCAACATATAGAGACGGTCCCTACCCAACAACAGGCTCATAGATCCACTGGTGCAACATTCTCATCAGAGGAAGCTTGCAATCATTCCAAAATAAGAAACAAAGACAACAGGCAGTATCTTATAATGGCAAAAAAGTAATCTATACAGGAATCAGAGTCAAAACATTGAACATGCATTAGCATCAAAGAATCAGTGTGACTCAGTGGAATGAGCACAGGCTTTGGAGTCAGAGATCTGAGGTCAGAGACTGAGCCTCTCCTTCCTCTCCCCCTCCTCCCCTACCCCATCCCCCCCACCTTACCTCCTTCCCCTCCCCACTGCACCTGTATATATGTTTGTTTGTATGTATTTATTACTCTATTTATTTTATTTGTACATATTTATTCTATTTCTTTTATTTTGTTAATATGTTGCATTCTCTGTCTCCCCCTTCTAGGCTGTGAGCCCGCTGTCTCAGTTACCTCATCTGTAAAATGGGGATGAAGACTGTGAGCCCCACGTGGGACAACCTGATCACCTTGCATCCCCCCCCCAGCACTTAGAACAGTGCTTTGCACATAATAAGCACTTAACAAATGCCATCATTATCAAAGAAAATGTTAAGATTTCAGTCATAGGTTCCTTCACCCAACCTCCCTTCCTTGGAAGCAGCATCTCACTTGACACATAGTGAGCTTAATAAAGGCCATTAGTAATGAATCTCTTATTATCTGTTTGCAGGGAATAGGAGGGGAATTTGAGAATTTCCACTAGAGAAAGAGGGATGGGGAGAGTCATGGAGAAACACTCCAGGTTTGGTGACTGGGGCACACTCCAATTGCCCAACATAACACATGGAAATCTAACATGGAGAGACAGCATGCCTTAGTGGAAAGAGCTGGGGCATGTGACTCAGAAGACCTGGATTCTAATTCTGGCTCTGTCAGTTGGCCACTGTGGGAAAATCACTTCACTTCACTTTTCTGTGCCTCAGTTCCTTCATCTGCAAAATGGGGAATTGATACCTGTTCTCTCTCCTACTCAGTGTGAACCTTATGTGGGGCCTGTTTATTTTGCATATACCCCAGGGATTAGTAGTGCAGTGCTTGATATAAAGTAAGCACTTTACAAATTCCACAATTATTATCATTATTATAGGTTGTGAGCTTGCCAAGGAACAGGGGTAGTGTCTAATTTCCAAATGTTCGTTGACTTTTTGTTTTCAGTACAGTGTTCTGCATGCAGTAATGCTTAATAAACACCATTACTATTACTAGCACTAACATAATAGCAGCATATGGAACAGTCAGTAATAATATTTATTGAGTGCTTACTGTGTGCAGAGTACTGTACTAAGTGCTTGGAAGAGCACAACACAACAATATACTGACAAATTCCCTGCTCTCAGCAACCTTACAATCTGGAGGATGGGTTTACAGTCTAGAGCATGAGTTTAATCTAAAGGTTGCGTTTACGGTCAAGAGGATGATGAAAGGTGACCAAATTTACCTCTCTTTGGGGATCCCAGTGACAGAAACTATGCCTAGATCCTTTCATGAATTTCCCTGGCAAAAATTAAAAGTATTCATTAAATAAATAATAAACAATGACACACAAACATCAGCAGGATAGGCCAACAAAACACAAACAATATTGTTTGTTGAGTCCCTCACAGATTGTCAGATCTAGAGAATGAACCTACTATTTTCAGAGTCAATCTCAAAATTCACAGCCAAGGAGAATCAGAGATTTATAGAAAGCTCACACCAATTAGTGGGAGAAGCTCCCATCATAGTTTTCACCTCCCACCCCCGGCCCTACCCCCTTCCCCACAGCACTTGTATATATTTGTACATATTTATTTCTCTATTTTATTAATGATGTGTCTATAGCTATAATTCTATTTATTCTGATGGTACTGACACCTGTCTACTTGTTTTGTTTTGTTGTCTGTCTCCCCCTTCTAGACTGTAAGCCCGTTGTTGCGTAGGGACCGTCTCTATGTCTTGCCAACTTGTACTTCCCAAGAGCTTAGTACAGTGCTCTGCACACAGTAAGCACTTAGTAAATACGATTGATTGAACGAATGCATGAAAGAGGGACTGCAAATCACCTGAAAACCTATCAGTGTATAACTGGTTTGAATGGAAGAGTGGAATCTTTTTTATATAGGCATGGATAACACCTGAAAAGTTAAAACTTCTTTCAAGCTAGCAATTCAGATCCACCATGATCCTTCTGGTATTCAAATATAACAATGCATCAAGATCTATATAGCAAGTGTGACTATATAGATATATAGAGATACACATATATACAGGACTTTATCCAGATTCTTTCTATACCTTGAAGTTCAAATAATTGCTCTAAGCATTTAATAATGCAAGTGTAAATAGAGTCAGTGATACCGCAATAAAAAAATTTCATGTAAATGTAAAGGTTAAGGTGGTTTGAAAGTTGAGTTGGGAAAAAAATGTTTAATAAATTGCTACTTTCATTCTTGATATTTTGAAATCTACTTGGTCATATTGTATTTATCCTAGCATGTGCTACACATTTCCACAAGATTGGCATCTGCTCTTTAGTGACTCATACGACACAGTAATAATTCTGAAGATTCATAAAAATTCCATTCTTCCTTCTTTGATTTCACCCCCTCTGATGAGATCATTGATGATATCTACTTGGGACTAACAAAAAAAAAGTATTGCCCTTCCTGGAAAATGGAAATAAATTATTCAATTTTGGCCCACGAAATAACTAATTAGTCTAAAGATTAAATTTGAATTAATTTAAAATTTAAAATTTAAATTTGAATCTGGAATTATTTTCTAACCACATATTTTGAGGTACAGATGACTATTCATTTCTATAATATGGAAACAATTATCTTCAACTTGAAGTATACTAATAGAAACGGTCAAAATGGAGTCAGCAAGGGATGTTCCAAGTTAGTGGGCTGAAATATGATTCAAAGCTGCATGTTAGGCTTTAATGAGCATCTAAAAATTGAACAAGAATTTAAAATCATCACTTTTTCAAATGAATTAATTAGCATTTTCTTCCTGAGGACCAGAAATGAATTTATTACTTTAAATGTGCTTAAGGGGGAAAGCCCTCTCGATATGAAATGACTTCCTTTATGGAAAACTCTACCTGGAAAAAAAAGTCCACTTACCTCTACTACACTTTATTATACCTGAGTCACAAGTTCTCCAAAGATTAATTATAGCAGAATGTTCGGGGTTAGATGAGGTGATAAAGATCAGAAATCTCAATCTTCCCACATATGTACGTAAAAAAAAACTCGGACTAATAGTAGAATTTGCTTTGACACCATGGAGAAAAAAAGAGGTTGATATGCTTGTGGAGAAATGTTTTCCAATTAAGAGATATCAAATTTGCATAGTAAATGCTCATTAGCATTTAACTATAAAAACCTCCTACACACTGAAGAAGTAGTCCTTTACATTTAGGAGTCCAAGGAACTACTTTAAATGCATAATTTTTTTCTTCGTTGGCTTTAATTTAAAATAATTCTAGGATCATCTACCCGGCAATTTGGTGAATTTCATTTTAATAGGAAGCAACTTTGCTCACTGAACACATTTTCTAAGTTAACATAACAATAAATGAATTCTACAACCTACAGAGAACTCAAAATCACAGAAGACGATTTAGGTGCTGGGCAAGGCCTGTGTCCAACCAAATTAACCTGTATCTACCCCAGGGCTTAGAACAGGTGTTTGACACATAACAAGCACTTAACAAATACGATTAAAAAAAATCATCACTGCACTGTTTATGGGAATGGGAGAAAATGTGGTCCATTTGGAGGAGAAGCAATTGTGGTTGGACCTAAAGAATACTACCTCCACTGGTTCTTCATTTTCAGGATCTTTTGAATTAGGTTTGGGGATCTCTTCTGACTGGAAGACTTTTGAGAAGGATGAGAAAGGCTCAGACAGGCTAGCTACAGTCCTGCCTTGAAAGAGAACCAAGTCAAAGATTCATCAAGACCTCTTATATTTATTTCATCAAGACCTCCTTCAACCTTACTTTCCAAGAAAAATTTCAGAATGAGATTACCACTTTTGTTTTTACTCAGAAAATACACTTATCACAGGAAACATTACTCTGAGGAGTTAAAATTCACTTTTGTCCATATACACAAAAATGATCACCCTCTTTCAACATTACAGTTTTTCCAGGTTTTGTCTTCCAGTAACCTCCCCCTTCTGATCAACAGTCTGCTGAATCATGTTATTTTTGCTTCTCATTCTGTACACTCTTCACCCCCATCTTACCTCCTTCCCTTCCCCACAGCACCTGTATATATGTATATATGTTTGTACATATTTATTACTCTATTTATTTATTTATTTATTTTACTTGTACATATCTATTCTATTTATTTTATTTTGTTAGTATGTTTGTTTTTTTTTTCTCTTTCTCCCCCTTTTAGACTGTGAGCCCAATGTTGGGTAGGGACTGTCTCTATACATTGCCAATTTGTACTTCCCAAGCGCTTAGTACAGTGCTCTGCACATAGTAAGCGCTCAATAAATACGATTGATTGATTGATTGATTCACGCTGCCTGATGCATGGGGCTACAGAGAGAGGTCAAATATGTTGACAAAGAAAAAGAGGCTCAGTAGCTATGCCGTTATGATAATAATGGCATTTATTAAGCACTTACTATGTACAAAGCACTGTTCTAAGCACTGGGGAGGTTACAAGGTTATATTGTCCCCCAGGGGGCTCACAGTCTTAATCCCCATTTTACAGGAGAGGTAACTGAGGCACAGAGAAGTGAAGTGACTTGCCCAAAGTCACACAGCTGACAAATGGCAGAGGCAGGATTTGAACCCAAGACCTCGGACTCCAAAGCCTGGGCTCTTTCCACTGAGCCACGCTGTTTCTCCATTATGTAACCTTCCATATAGGCATAACACCCGCCATCAGAGAAGCAGCATGGCTCAGTGGAAAGAGCACGGGCTTGGGAGTCAGAGGACATGGGTTCTAATCCTGCTCCATCACGTCTCCTGTGTGACCTTGGGCAAGTTACTTAACTTCTCTAAGTCTCAGTTCCCTCATCTGCAAAATGGGGATTAAGACTGCGAGCCCCACGTGGGACAGCCTGATCACCTTGTATTCCCCCCAGCGCTTAGAACAGTGCTTTGCACATAGTAAGCGCTTAACAAATACCATCAGTATTATATAACGAGTTTATCAGTGCCCAGGATCGACTAGAGCTTTCAGAAACCATCCTATAGGATGTGCCCAAGTTTTTCTTCTAGAAGATCAAGTTAAATTAGGGTCTTCTGGAGGACAACTAAGCCAAATAATATATAACACACTACCATTATATATGACATTTTACATTTGTAAGTGCTAATTCATGTGTTTTCAAAACTCGGAAAAGATAACAAGTTTCCAAAAGTATCACCAACAGTGACATCAATACAAAGCAAAGTGAAAAAAGATCCACAACAAATTTAACCATCTGAAAAATATCCCACAATAAATCCCTTGTTTCCAAGGTTTTTAGATGCTTCCTAAGACTATCTAAGGAATATTTGGAGGAATGCATTCCATTTAGGAGGCAACCATGCTAACTCCAAATATTCAGGCTATATGCAAGGATTAAGGTAAAGTGTTTGATTTTATTAAACAGCTTTATTTTAGGCCTTGGGACTAGTATAGTAAATTAAAACACATACAGGATATTTCTAACCACAATTTGGGATCAAAAATTCAGTCCAGTGCTTTGAACCTGGAATAGATTGTTCTACCTGGTTAATGATTTGTCCAATACTGAGGCTTTCATATAAGCCATTATTTATAAATTGCTATGCTAAGTCACAATTTATTTTAGCACTCATTTATAAGTCTTGTCAGCAAATATTGCCCACATAATGTTCTGATTCTGTAATGAGTCTTTACATCATAAGAGGTTATGCAATTAGCATACTGCCGTGCAACTGGCAGCTGAGGAAAGAGCCACATCAAAGTTCTGTAATAAAAAGAAATCGACAGGTTCGATTAAATTAAGTATTTTAAAAATATAGTTCACTGCAATTAATTTGATGATGCTTTTAGTCCACTGCTCAAAAATAACCTAAAATATAATTCTTGGAATCATTTTTTAAAACCTTCCTGGGCACTGAAAAATTGATTTAATTTCCTTCGTATCTCTGGGATGAGACTGTGAGTCTAAAACAGATTTCACCACGAAATGGTAAAGAGGGGAAAAAACAAAACAAAAACAAAAAAACTAGTTTTCGGGAAGTACCGATCAACTACTCCCTCCTTCTCTGTGATGTTCTGTTAACGACAGCACTAAAATGGTGTGATTCGTATCTGTCATCACTATAAGAAGGGGACTAAATCCATCATTCAATTTCAGAGGTGTAATGGGTACCAGAAGCTTAACCAGGCCTAGAAGTTCAATCAGAAAATGGAAACACTTAACTAAGGTTACCCTTTCCTGGTCATTCACTGATTCACCAGACCAATGTTCTTCAAAACATAAGGGAGGGCTAGAGGGAACTCTGTAAAACAAACAATGATAACTAGTGAGGATTCTTTTTTGTTTGCTTGTTTGTTTGTGGAGTGAATAGATGATGTGACAAATAGAAATGAAATGGAAAATCAAATGGATCTATTTAGATTACGTACTCATTCATCTCTCTCAAAGAATTTCTGTATTTTACTTTGGGTGGCATTTTATTAGAAGAGCCCTATTCTGCATAATCAATCATCTAGATTTATACCGTCTAGTTCATGAATTGCCATGTTGTGGCTGAAGGGTTGAATCAATATTCCTATATTCTCAACTCCACTAGATTATGGGTTGCATGGAGATAGCGGTTAGGTCTTCCCTTGGGTTTCTCACCCCTTCTTTTCTTAATATTGAGTTTGGGATATGCTTCTTGACTCAAACAATGATTGATGATTGTGGTGATCTCAGAATAAGCATAGGCTTCAGTTAACCAGGATGAAGCAGAATATCAAGACTAAGAAAAAGTTGGTGAAATAGCTGGAGAGTAGGAAGGAAGGGCAAAAACATTCTTGATATTTTTTCAATAATAATTATTGTGGTATTTGTTAAGCACTTACTTTATGCCAACCACTGGGCTATATGTTGGGCTAGATATAAGATTATCAGTTTGGACACAGTTTACGTTCCACATAGAGCTCAAGGTCTAAGAAGGAGAACATATATTTAATTTCCATTTTGCAGAGGAGGAAGCTAAGATACAGAGAAGTTAAGTGACTTGCCCAAGGTCACACAGTAGTAAGTAAAAGCATGTGGAGTGAAGTTCCGGAAGTCACAAAGTGTAACACAGTGAAAGTGGGAACACACAATGAAACCAATCCAATAGTAACCATGTTTTAGATCTGGATCTAAAAGCCCCCCCTTTTAGACTGTGAGCCCACTGTTGGGTAGGGACCATCTCTGTATGTTGCCAACTTGTACTTCCCAAGCGCTTAGTACAGTGCTCTGCACACAGTAAGCACTCAATAAATACGATTGATTGATTGATTGATTGATCTGAGGGTCTTGATGTCTGCCCGAGGTAGGGGCTGAGGGAGAAGACTGAGGTGCCAAGGAGAACTGTGGACCTGGGAAGCTGTGGATTTTGTCCGTGCTATTCCTGCAACCAGTCCCAAGAAGGAGGTGGTAAGCTAATCTTCTGAAGGCCTCTACACTTCTGGGCAAGTGTTTAAGTTTCGGCTGTAGAATAATGGGGGGTGGGGACTTGGGAAGCAATGATTAGGTTGCCCCCAAAACCTGCGTTAGAAGAACAGAAAACTAGAGGTTTTCAGGATCCAACAGAGGCAGACCAATAACTGGAACTCCTAAAATGATGCTGGTGGCTCTTTTCATCGAGATTTAGTGCCACCAACACCCATTAACGCCACACTCCTAGACTTGCAATTTTCAATGGAAAAACCCCCACAAATATCTTCTTCCAAGGCAATGCATTCAGCCATTTAATCGTATTTACTGAGCGCTTATTGTGTGCGAAGCACTGAACTAAGAGCTTGGGAGAGTACAATACAACAACAGACACTTTCCTTGCCCACAAAGAGCTCACAATGAATATACAACCTAGAATGTTCATTCACCCTTCTAATACCAGCCTACTCACTGTACCCCAATATCATCTACCTCATTGCCTCCAGAAGGTCTTTCCCAACTTAGGCATCATTCCCCCTAATTCCTTTAACTTGGATTTGTACCCTTTATTCATCCCACCCTCAGCCTCACAGCACTTATGTATATACCTATAATTTATTTATTTATTAAATAATTAAGTTATTTATCTGTCGCCCTTCCTAAACTCTATGCTCCTTAAGGGCAGGGTTTGTTCATTCATTCATTCAATCGTATTTATTGAGTGCTTACTGTGTGCAGAGCACTATACTAAGTGCTTGGGAAGTACAAGTTGGCAACATATAGAGACGGTCCCTACCCAAAAACGGGCTCACAGTCTAGATGGGGGAGACAGACAACAAAACAAAACATATTAACAAAATAAAATATAATAAATATGTACAAGTAAAATAATTAGAGTAATAAATATGTACCTATATATACAGGTGCTGTGTGGAGGTGAAGGAGGTAAGGTGGGGGGGATGGGGAGGGGGAAGAAGGGGAGGGGAAGGAGGGGGATCTTGGATGGAGTTTGGATGGAGAGGAAAGGGCAGATCTTGGCAATGTTGCGGAGCTGAGAGTGGCAGGTTTTGGTGACGGATTGGATGTGAGGGGTGAACGAGAGAGCGGAGTCGAGGATGACACCAAGGTTGCGGGCTTGTGAGACAGGAAGGATGGTAGTGCCGTCAACAGGGATGGGAAAATCAGGGAGAGGGCAGGGTTTGGGAGGGAAGACAAGGAGTTCAGTCTTGGAAATATTGAGTTTTAGATGGTGGGCAGACATCCAAATGGAGATGTCCTGAAGGCAGGAGGAGATGCGAGCCAGGAGGGAGGGAGAGAGAGCAGGGGCAGAGATGTAGATCTGGGTGTCATCAGCATAGAGATGATAGCTGAAGCCGTGGGAGGGAACGAGTTCACCAAGGGAGTGAGTGTAGATAGAGAACAGAAGGGGACCAAGAACTGACGCTTGAGGAACCCCTACAGTAAGGGGATGGGAGGGGACGGAGGAGCCCACAGAAGAGACTGAGAATGAATGGCCGGAGAGATGAGGAAAACCAGGAGAGGACAGAGTCTGTGAAGCCAAGGTTGGATAGTGTCAGCTGTGTGACTTTGGGGAAGTCACTTAACTTCTCTGTGCCTCAGTTACCTCATCTGCAAAATGAGGATGAAGACTGTGAGCCCCCCATGGGACAACCTGATCACCTTGTAACCTCCCCAGTGCTTAGAACAGTGCTTTGCACATAGTAAGTGCTTAATAAATGTCATAATCATTATTATTATCAATTTGCAAATGCAGGACAGCTACATAGCAATGCCTCAAGGCTGAGTCTAGTGATTTTATAACACGCAACTTTCATTTGGCTGCACATAAAGGTAAAATGGACACATCTAATCCTTTATTCACCTGGTTTCCTAAAGCACTTACTATATTCAGAGTGCAATATGCTTCATGTTTGAGTCATAATTCATTCATTCATTCATTCATTCATATTTATTGAGTGCTTACTGTGCCCAGAGCACTGTACTAAGCACTTGGGAAGTACAAGTTGGCATCCAAAGCAGGCCAAGTTCATGATACCTGTTGACCACCTGCAATGGTGGTTAGATACACTACACACTAAAACTTTTGTTCACTCAATCATATTTATTGAGCGCTTACTGTGTGCAGAGCACTGTACTAAGCATTTGTTAGCTCATGCTTAGGGAATGGTAGGGGCTCCTCAGCCATATATTCTGCTTACCTAGGAGAATGAGCTGCCCAGCAAAAGTAATCATGCAGTCACACAGAGAACTGACTCAAGTCCTTCTAGATTTATCAGTGTGCAAGTGCGCGTTCAGTTAAATGTTATTTACTAATTAATCCATCAGCAATCAATGGTATTGATTGAGTGCTTACTGTGTGCACAGCACTATACAAGGGCTTGGGAGAAAACAACACAGAGTTGGTAGACAAATTCCCTGGCTACAAGAGTTTATAGTTTACCTCACAGTTCAGTTAGATTTGCAGAGAGTTACGAATTATTCAAATGCTCCATTGGACCTGCATACCCATTCACCAAGTAGGCATCTAAATGGGGATTCTCCAAAATACACCAGCTTCTAGAAGTTTCCAGCAGATATTCATGCTGGAACACAGTACTTTAACTTTAACAAACAGCAAGGAGAAATGTGTCAGGCACATTCATTTTTTCAGCTACACTTCTGTGAATTATTAGGATTTTACAAATAGAATTGTCTTCAAAACCAAAAGGCAGCCCTCTCTCTAAAATGGTTATATGCACATTAACTTTTTTAATATATACAGAGAATTTCCTCCATGCAGAGACCTTAGATATTAGCAGATTTTCTACTTTATTCAACTATTTCCTGGCCTATCTAGACATTGTTAGTACTTTTCAATGCCGTAATTCCTTCTTAAAAGGAGTCAAATAGAGAACCAGAAACACTTCAGCAAATTGATTAGTGTTGGATATTCCCCCGGATACTTTATATGAATTAATTAATGCCCCCCAACTTCCCCTTTCAACAAATTTCCTGATTAGATCTAGTTTTGTTCTTTGTTTAATGCCAAGTTCAATATACCGCATACATTTTTCAATGTCAGGGCAGCTCTTTGAATGCTCGATACAGTATTTATATTTTAATTAATGCATTCTTAAAAGATTATTAAATGATAGTTTCTGTCAGTCTCTATTATTTCAACTGGTTTTCTTTAGTCTGAGATGCTAGGGTTGTCAGATTTTGGAATTGATTGTCAGTTTGCAGGTAAATTGCAGCAAAGTACTCACATTGTTAATAGATTATTAGTGAATTGTATAAAGCAAAAGGACATCAAAGCCCAGTGGTCCAAGTCCAATTTGAGTTTTATGATATTCCAATCTCTTTAATAGCAAAATAGTCCTGGGTTAGTACTAATGTTGGTAAAGGAAATGATATTCACAAACCGCTTCTTTTCTACTCTCCATAACTCTCCTTCTCATGCTTTACTATACAGGAGTGAGTGTAAAATGCAATGCAGGATTCTGGGGGCAGGAGGAGTATTCACATTTTTATCATTCCAAAATAAAGGATGATGTACAAACGGAATCTGAGCTCTCTGTACTTCAAGTTTGAATGAAAAAGAAGCACAGTCCAGCTGATTTTTGGTTCCCATGTGAGGTTATTGATACCAGATGAGTTTCTGAACTCTGTTCCTTCTTAGTTGAGGAAATATTTCACATCCTTTTTCTTCATTTTCTTGCTCACAAACCTTCACTTGAGCTCCCAAACCATTTAGGTTTTTATCAGGACATCTTAAAAACACTTTTAAGTGCTTTACCAGGAATTTCACAAGATCTCATGTCCAATTTGCAGAATTTTCATTTCTTCTGTAGACCACATCTTAATAAATTTTGAAGATTTTGCCTATTAAATGTGCAACAAGAACTCCAGTTTTGATATTGTCTAGTACATCGAGCTATATTTAATTCTCCAATGTCCCTTCCCCTCTGACTTCAATCCATCTCAAGTCTCCCCTATTTTTTAAAAACTTCTCTATCTCACAGTGCCTTCCATCAGCCCACCTCTCTGCTGTCATTCCTACCCAAATTCCTAGAATGGATGGTATATATCCACTGCCTTCATTTTCTTCCAACTCTCTTTTTGAACCTCTTCAGTCTATCTAGATATTGAGTCCTTTCCTCAGTCAAGTCACCAATGGCTTCTTTATAGGTGTGCTGATCCTCTTTGATTTCTCAGCTGCTTGTAACACCAGTGGTGATTTCCTCCCCACATCAGGTGTCAGTTTTGCCAACAAGTTTTAACCTAGTGCTTCTCATTTTTCCTTGCTTACTCCTTCTCCCCCTCTTATTCAGTTACTTGGGGTATTCTCCCTAAACACTTTGCTGGATCCTCTACTTTAAATGCTCTATACTCACTCCCTTGGACAGCTCTTCCCCTCCCACGGCTTTGGTTTTCACCTCTATGAAGATGGTTAAAAAATCCTTCTCTTTGTCCTTGACCCGTCAATCTTACGAACAATCCCCATCTTCTCTTGTCTTCGAGGCACTTTCTTTATCTATTAACCAAACAGTTAGTGTAATGTATTGTACTTGGTAAGTACGTAGTAAGGAAGGAAGGACATTTCCACTCTATGAGAAGCTTGCATTCAAATGGGAGAGAGAAATATAAAGCTATCAAAAAATAGAGTGGTAAAAATAAATAACTGAATATGCATTATATCTTGGAATGCTAATGAGATTTAAATCTATTAAGTGCTAGAGTGGGCTGGAGGGATGATATAGCTCAGGTGCTGGAAAAACTATCAGCGAAAGCCTGGAGGAGGTGGGATTTTAGGAGATTAGTGAATTCATTCAATCATACTTACTGAGTGCTTACTGTGTGCAGAGCACTCTACTAAGCGCTTGGAAAGTACAAGTTGGCGACATATAGAGATGGTCCTTACTCAAAAACGGGCTCTGTATAGAGAGCTCTAGTCTATATGTGGAAGGCAAAAAGGGAGTTCCATGTTTTAGGAATAGTGTGGGGCAACAGGGTGGAGGAAGGAGAAGAGGAAGTCAGGTGTGGCTTATATGTTGGTTTGGAAGAAGCAAAGGAAAGATGTTGGGTGATGAGAAGCAGCAAGGCCTAGTGAGTAGGATACAGGTCCAGGAATAAGAAGGTCATAGGTTCTAATCCCAGCTCTGCCACTTGTCTGCTGTGTGACCTTGGGCAAATCATTTTACTTCTCTATGCCTCAGTTACCTCATCTGTAAAATGGGGATTAAGACTCTAAACCCGATATGGGACAGGGGCTGTGTCCAACCCAATTTGTTATTATTCCCCCAGTATTTAGTACTGTGCCTGGAGCCCACTGTTGGGCAGGGACTGTCTCTATATGTTGCCAATTTGTACTTCCCAAGCACTTAGTACAGTGCTCTGCACACAGTAAGCGCTCAATAAATATGATTGATGATGATGGAACATAGTACAAGTTTGATAATTATCTCAATTATCATTACTAATGAAGGCGGAAGCCAGCAGACAGATAAAATGGGGCCAGATGGTGGACAAAGTCATTTGTTGCCAAACCACTTAACCAATGTTGTATATGTAATATTGTATATGTTGCTGAATTGTACTTTCCAAGCACTTAGTACAGTACACCGCAAACAGTAAGTGCTCAATAAATATGATTGAATGAATTTGTGCTTAGTGCTCGGGGAAGCAGTGTGACTCAGTGGAAAAGAGCATGGGCTCTGGAGTCAGAGGTCAGCGGTTCAAACCCCGGCTCCTCCAATTGTCAGCTGTGTGACTTTGGGCAAGTCACTTAACTTCTCTGGGCCTCAATTACCTCATCTGTAAAATGGGGATTAAGACTGTGAGCCCCCCTGTGGGACAACATGATCACCTTGTAACCTCCCCAGTGCTTAGAACAGTGCTTTGCACATAGTAAGCGCTCATTATTATTAGTACAAGAGTAAGTTCTTAGTACAGTGCTCTGCAGACAGTAAAAGTTTAATACATATGATTGAATGAATGAATTTATGATGAGTTTTTTTTTGCCTTTTTTTGATTCATTATTTTAATGCAAAAAGACACAGAGAGCTGCTGCAGGGTTTTTATGACAGGAGAGATATGGTCTGAGTGATTCATCAGGAAGATAGTCCATGTACTAATGTGTAGTACAGTGTGGAGAGTGGAGAGGTGGAAGGCAGAAAGATCAGTGAGGAGAGGGGTAAAATAGTCTGTCCATGATATGACGAGTCCTTGTACCAGGGAAGTAGCAGTTGGGTTGGAGAGGTAAAGGTGAATCTGGGAGATGTGCAGGAAGAACCATCAGGGTTTGACAGTGGACTGAATGTGAGAATTGAACAATAACAAAGAGTCAAAGATGACACCAAGGTTGACGGCTTCTGGAACAGGCAAAATATTGGTATTGCTGAGGCACATGAAACTAAAAAATATCTAAAGCAGAATTCCTCCACAAACCTATTCCTCCTTCTAACTTCCCCCTCTATGTCAGTAGTATCACTTGTCTCACTTCACTTATAATCTACCTTACCCATCCTCTGCACCCTTGTATATTTAGTTATTCATTTGCACATTCAATTTTGACTTCAGTAAATAATTTTAGGTTTGCATTAGAATGCAAGATCCTTTTGACAGGAAAGGACCGTTATTCAGAACCAAGTGTCTAGTGCACTGCACTGCAGAAAGTGGGTACTCAATAAATATTTATCCTACTATTTTGGGTGCTCCAGTAATTCATAATAATTGTGGTATTTTTTAATCACTTGCCAGGCACTGTATTAAGTGTTGGGGTGGATACAAGCAAATGTGGTTGAACGCAGTCCCTGTCCCACGTGGGGCTCACATTCTCAGTCTGGGTTAGCTCCTTGCTTCCTTTGCTACACCGACTTGCAGAGTGATGTGATGACGTTACATGGCCACCCATTGATGAAAATCCACTCTATATGACTTAAACTCTAATTATTTACTGAACCCTGACCCTGCCAACTGCTCCAGAACTTGTATGCTTTTTTCCCGGATCCCCATAAAGCCTGGCCCAATATCTGAGTTACGGAAACTGGTGCAAGAGTAGCAGTCTTGAATAATAATAATAATGGCATTTGTTAAATGCTTCCTATGTGCCAAGCACTGTTCTAAGCGCTGGGATAGATACAAGGTAATCAGGTTGTCCCACATGGGGCTCACAGCCTTAATCCCCATTTTACAGATGAGGGAACTGAGGCCCAGAGAAGTGAAGTGACTTGCCCAAGGTCACACAGCAGAAAAGTGGAGGAGCCAGGATTAGAACTGTGGAAAGAGCCCGGGTTTTGGAGTCAGAGGTCATGAGTTCAAATCCCAGCTCTGCCACTTGACAGCTGTGTGACTTCGGGCAAGTCACTTAACTTCTCTGGGCCTCAGTTCCCTTGTCTGTAAAATGGGGATTAAGATTGTGAGCCCCACGTGGGACAACCTGATAGCCTTGTATTCCCCCAGCACTTAAACAGTGCTTTGCACATAGTAAGCACTTAACAAATACCATCATTATCATTATTATTATTATTATTATGAACTCTGACTCCCAAGCCTGGGTTCTTTCCACTAAGCCACGCTGCTTCTCATTTTGTACAAATCAGAAACAGGCACAGGACAGACCATCTGAAAAGTGGATGATCTTGTATGATATGGGGACATTTCCTAAGTCACACCCACACATTACCTGAAATCCTGAAGCTTGACCAACTAGTATCCTGGAAAAATCCGAAATTTCAATCAAATTGCAACCAAACTGAACAGACTGTTTGCTTGTGGCTCCAGGGTTTGACGTGTTTTTTGATTTACACTGTGTAGCCTCTGAAGAATTCATCTAAAGAATTAATCCAAAGAGAACATTAATACTCTGTGGTAAAAAGGTAGCTAACAAATGATTTTCGCTGCTCATGAAACTCAGTGTTTCCTTATGTTGTGAAAAGAAAATAATTTTTTCTTTCCCTTTGCTCTTCCATAATGATGATGATGGTATTTGTTAAGCGCTATGTGCCAAGCACTGTTGTGTGCACTAGGGTAAATACAAGGTAATCAGGTTGTCCCACGTGGAGATCACAGTCTTAATCCCCATTTTACATATGAGGTAACTGAGGCACAGAGAAGTGAAGTGACTTGCCCAAAATCACACAGCTGACAAGTGGCGGGGCAGGGATTAGAACCCGTGACCTCTGGCTCCTAAGCCCATGCTCTTTCCACTGAGCAATGAAAGAGAAAAGCATGTCACTGGGGGAAGTAAAATGAGCAAAAAAAATTCAACCATTACTTTTCTCCCATTTCTCAACACATATTTAAATCTATCTGATGAAAATAATGAGCATTCTATGGATATACGATGGTCATTTATAAACTGTAAATGAAATCTTGCACTAACTAAAAAGTATATTTTGACTTGAATTTAAGGTACAAATTGAAATAAAATAACACATTGGCAAAAGATTAAAAGCAAAATGAAACTGTAGGCTTCAAACTAATTGTAAATTGCTAATTTCAGAATGAACCATTTTCAGCTACATGACCAATCATCCATGTTATTGTGTTGCTACATAAAGTAAAATCAAGTTCAGAACTGGATTTATAAACTTTATGAAGAGAACAGTTTTTAGAAATTCAAGGTCAACTTTGTCATTGTAAAATAGGCTATATTAATTCTGTCACGAGAGATTGAAATAGTCTTAATTTTATTCCTGTGAATTTGATTTTGTTTTGTTTATGTACACTGTGAAAGCTTTAAATCACTTTAACAACTAACAAACTAAAAATTGAAAATTCTGGCCAGGTTGTTGTTAAGCACATTTTTAGTGTATGTTATTTCATGCCATTATAATACTATAATTCTGATATTCCAATGAAATGCTGATGTGAAATACCGGGGAAGATAGTCAGTGAGTATTCGTTTTACATAACCAAAAGATGACACCAATAAAATACAAGTGGCTCTTCAGTAAAACTGTAGGAACATTATTATTATCATTATCAAACAATGTGCATTAAGACGTATATCAATTTAACCATGACTATAGAGCGACTGAGCTTTGGTCAACAGATTTTGTTACTTTTTAATAATAATAATGGCATTTATTAAGCACTTAGTATCTGCAAAGCACTGTTCTAGGTGCTGGGGAGCTTACAAGGTGATCAGGTTGTCCCACGGGGGGCTCACAGTATTAATCCCCATTTTACAGATGAAGTAACAGGCACAGAGAAGTTAAGTGACTTGCCCAAAGTCACACAGCTGACAGTTGGCGGAGCCGGGATATGAACCCATGCCCTCTGATTCCAAAGCCCGGGCTCTTTCCACTGAGCCACGCTGCTCCTCTATTTGATATTATACTACTGTATTTGCCAGATACAATTAGTGATCCTCTTGCTAGTTTTTAGTTTATGAAAAACTAAACAGCAGATAAAGGGCAGAGCCAGGATTAGAACCCACGTCCTCTTGAGTCCCAAGGCTGTGCTCTTGCTACTAGTCCACACTCTTTCTACTAGTCCATGCTGCTTTTCACTAGTCCATGCTGCTTCTATTACTACTACCGCTATTTTTCCTCATGTTAATACTATAGTTCAAGTCTAGGGAAGCAGCGTGGCTCAGTGGAAAGAGCACGGGCTTTGGAGTCAGAGGCCATGGGTTCAAATCCCGGCTCCGCCACTGGTCAGCTGTGTGACTTTGGGCAAGTCACTTCACTTCTCTGGGCATCAGTTCCCTCATCTGTAAAATGGGGATGAAGACTGTGAGCCCCTTGTGGGACAACCTGATTACCTTGTATCTACCCCAGCACTTTGCATATAGTAAGCATTTAAACACCAACATTATTATTATGTGGCACTCAAAGCACACGGATTTACTTCAGTTTTTCCAGGTTACAATGTAACAGTTACTTCCATAAATAGCAGCACCAGATGCATCAGTTGATTGTTCTTGAAACAACCGAAACATCTTTCTCAGGAAGCAGCATGGCCTAGTACATAAAGAGCATGGTCCTGAGAGTCACAAGAACCCGGATTCTAATCCTGTTTCTGCCTTCTGTCTGCTGTGTGACATTGGGTGAGTCACTTACCTTGTCTGCGCCTCAGTTACCTCATCTGGAAAATGGGGATTACAACTGTGAGGCCCATGTGGAACATGAGCTGATTAGGTTGTACCTATCCCAACAATTAGTCCGACGACCAGCACATAGTAAGCACGTACATACCATTAAAAATGATCATTTCAGCTGTTTTTTTCTTAAAAAAGTAACAACAAAATAATTTTTTTCTCTTTATATTTCTATTTAGGGTGAAATGGACCTATATTCACTTTTTTTTCTACAGAGAAAGAAAATAAGTTCCTTTGTAATTCTTGTACAAATAAAATCAAAACATTTATAATAATAACAATAACGATGGAATTTGTTAAGCAGTTACTATGTGTCAAACACTGTTCTAAGCACTGGGGTACACAAAGTCCCTGTCCTACATGAGGCTCACAGTCCTAATTCCCATTTACAGATGAGGGAGCTGAGGCACAGAGAAGTTAAGTGACTTACCCAAGGTCACACAGCAGACAAGTAGTGGAGTCAGGATTAGAACCCAGGTCCTTATGACTCTCAGGCCCGCGCTCTATTCACTAAGGAAAGTAACGCCTCTCTAAAAGGTGCAGCACAACTGCAAAGAACTTACTATTTGACCTCATGCTACCATGTTGCTCTTATATTAATATCTGTGAGCACTCAATATCAGCAGGTATACCCATCTCTCTATTGACCTCACTGAAGAATGGCATTTAAATTGCTCGGTCCTTAAAGGAAAATTTAAAAAAAAGTTGCCTTTTTGTATCAACATTGAAATAACCTCTTCAAATAAGATGAAAGGCAGGTGAAATTTGCCAAGATAATTCCATATTCGAAGGAAACATCAAACCTTGCTCTGAGAATATCTACAGGAGATGCTGCTGCCGCTTTGGGCCAAGAGAAAAAGTAAGATTAGAATCCATGTCCAAATCTACAAATCTAAAACCGAAAAGCATTGCTAAATGGTGTTCTAAATCAAATAGGGTTCATCTCTCCTCGTCACTGTGATGTAATCCTGGCTGGATGAGTCATACCCTTTATTTAACCTTGGCCATTTTCCTGTGTTTCTGATTATTATAATACTCTGTCAACTCAAGAGTATCAACAGCATCAAAATAAACCACAATTTTACCTAATCACTTCAGGCCAAGTATTATTAAACTTAATTTTAAATCTTGAACTAGGAGCTCCTTCATTGGGAAATTTTGATAAAAATAGCCCTTTTATTTTTAAAAACTCACCACTGACCTTTGATGGAATGAGGACTAAATGCCCATATTTTCCCTCCCATTTAGTCTGTGAGTCTTACGTGGTACAGGGTCTGTGTCTGGCCTATTACTCAAAAAATGGTATTCATTGAGTGCTTACCGTGAGCAGAATCCTACAAGAGATGCTTGGGGGAATACAGTAGATTAAATAAACATGATCCTTGCACTAATGGTGAAATTATATCATATCTATCCCAGCTCTTAGGACAATACTAGGCAAATAGCAAATTGTCATTATCAGTATTATTATTAATACTATTAAGGTCATCAATGATCTCCTTAGAGTCTAACTCATAGGGCTGCACTACATTATGATTCTTTTTTACCTCTTTGCAGCCTTTGACCTCTTCCTTTCTATTTGAACATCATCAGTTCTATGTTAGTGAAACCAAGGCTGGCATCATGTCTGCCATTAATCCCATAACTGCAGATGCTCCACAAAGCTCGTTACTTTGGTCCCTTCTCTCCTCATTCTACACTAACCTGGGGAGATCATTTGCATGTTGAAGTTGGTGGCTTCAACTACCACTTCCATCAGGAAGATTCCCTAATCTCTGGGAATCTACCAATCCAATCCTGATCTCCCCAACCCCACATCTCTCCTTACCTGCGGTCACCTCCACTTCGATGTGCCTCTAAGCCTTCCAGTAGATCTGAAACAGAGCTAATCCTTTCCACTCCCAAACCCATTCCTCCTCCTCACTATCCCATCTCTGTCAATATAACTATCTTCCTCCCTGTCCCAGAAATCTCCATCAAAGTGTCACCCTCAACTCCTCATTGGTTTTAAATTCTCCTATTGAAAACACTGCAAATTCTGCCATTTTTTCTTACATAACCTACTGTGGACATATTCACTTATTTGTTCAATTGTATTTATTGAGCTTTTACAGTGTGCAGAGCACACTGTACTTGGAAAGTACAATTTGGTAATAGAGACAATCCCTATCCAACAATGGGCTCACAGTCTAGAAGGGGGAGACAGACAATAAAACAAAACAAGTAGACAGGCATCAATAGCACCAAAATAGATAAATAGAAATATAGATGTATAAATGTCATTAATAAAATAAATAGAATAATAAATATGTACAAATATACACAAGTGTTGTGGAGAGGGGAAGGGGGTAGAAGAAAGGGAGGAAGTAAGGGTGATGGGGCGGAGATGAGGAGCAGAGGAAAAGGGCTACTCAATGTGGGAAGGCCTCCTGGAGGAGGTGAGCTCTTTGGGACAGCTCCACCTGGATGTTTGCCCGCCACCACTTGTCTACTGTGTGACCCTGGGCAGGTCACTTCACTTCTCTGTGCCTGAGTTATGTCATCTGTAAAATGGGGATTGAGAGTGTGAGCCCCATATGGAACAGGGACTCTGGCAACTCGATTTGACTGCATTCACCCCAGTGCTTAGTACCGTGCCTGACACATAGTGATTACTTAAGTACCACCATTCATTCAATCGTTTTTATTGACAGCTTACTGTGTGCAGAGCGCCGTACTAAGCACTTGGGAAGTACAAGTTGGTAACATATAGAGACGGTCCCTACCCAACAGTGGGCTCACAGTCTAGAAGGTCATTCTTCTTCTTCTTCTTCTTCTTCTTCTTCTTCTTCTTATTTTCATCCAAAATAACAATGACTAGTCCATGCAAAAACAGGAGAGGGTTTAGCCCTCTACAGGACCTGAACTATCTCGTGGCTCAGTGGAAAGAGCCCGGGCTTTGGAGTCAGAGGTCATGGGTTCAAATCTCAGCTCCACCAGTTGTCAGCTGTGTGACTTTGGGCAAGTCACTTCACTTCTCTGTGCCTCAGTTCCCTCATCTGCAAAATGGGAATTAAGACCATGAGCCCCCCATGGGACAACCTGCTTGTAACCTCCCCAGTGCTTTGCACATAGTAAGCACTCAATAAATGCCATCATCTTCAGACTCACCATAGAGAAGCAGAGGAGATAATAATACTCCTTATTAGTGTGATGCATTCCTTTTTTCAGATTATTAATAATTAGATAATACAGCTAATACTTTATGTCATGAGGGATTGAAGGAGGTTGGGGTGAGATGGAGGGGAGTCACTGGTTCTGGAGAAGTCAATCCTCAAGGCAGCTCCTGTGAGAACTTGAGAACTCCAGGGATCTACCATGCTGAGAGAGGCTGCAAGAAGCTAGCAGGGCACATGCACATATCCATAAGCAGGTCCGGTCCCTGGGATGGGACCCTCCATGATGGGACAACCCTGGCCACTGTTGATGTAGAAAATAACTCAATCCAAGACGATTTGAAACACTGTGAAAATACAGGAAGTGCCCCAACGAGTTCCGGCACATCTTTCTAAGGAAGAACATCTAATTGAGAAAAGGGGTGCCAGTGAAGCAGCCAAAGGAGTAGCTTGCCTTAGAGAAGCAGCAAGGCCCAGTGGATAGAGCATGGGCATTGGAGTCAGAAAGGCCTGGGTTCTACTCCTCACTCTGCCACTTTCTGCTGGTGACCTTGGACAAGTCTCTTTACTTCTCTTCACTTCACTTCTGGAGGCCTCTCCACACTTAGCCCCCTCCTTCCTCTCCCCTCCTCCCCCTCCCCAACTGCCCCACCTTACCTCCTTCCCCTCCCCACAGCACCTGTATATATGTTTGTACGTATTTATTACTCTATTTATTTTATTTGTACATAGTTATTCTATTTATTTTACATTGTTAATATGTTTTGTTTGGTTGTCTGCCTCCCCCTTCTAGACTGTGAGCCCACTGTTGGGTAGGGACCGTCTCTATATGTTGCCAACTTGTACTTACCAAACGCTTAGTACAGTGCTCTGCACACAGTAAGCGCTTAATAAATACGATTGAATGAATGAATGAATGAAGTCACTTCACTTCACTGCGCCTCAGTTACTTCATCTGGAAAATGGGGATTAAGACTGTTAGCCCCATGTGGGAGAGGGACCGTGTCCACCTCTATTTACTTGTATCTACTCCAGTGCTTAGTGCAGTGCCTGGAACATAGTAGTGTTTAACTAACACCCCCCCCCCCGCCAAAAAAAAAACAACAACCTAAAAGCATAAAAATATTGTACAGGGCGTTATGTCTGAAAATAGATACATGGAAAGAGAGGAAGTATATTAACATTCTTTCTGTGGCTGCTGACTACAGAGATGTTACTGACTACTGAACACTGTTGGACTTTGAAGCTGTCTGAAGATGAACAGGCTTTGCCAGTCACTTGGGTCAGATATTCTCTGCCATCAATCCCGGCTCCACCACATGTCTGCTGTGTGACCTTGGGCAAGTCACTTAACTTCTCTGAGCCTCAGTTACCTCATCTGTAAAATGGGGATTAAGACGGAGCCCCCCCGGGGGACAACCTGATCACCTCGTCACCTCCCCAGCGCTTAGAACAGTGCTTTGCACATAGTAAGTGCTTAATAAATGCCATCATTATTTAGGAAAAGCAGCATGGCTCAGTGGAAAGAGCCTGGGCTTTGGAGTCAGAGGTCATGCGTTCAAATCCCGGCTCCGCCACTTGTCAGCTGTGTGACTTTGGGCAAGTCACTTCACTTCCCTGAGCCTCAGTTACCTCATCTGTAAAATGGGGATGAAGACTGTGAGCCCCCCGTGGGACAACCTCATCACCTTGTAATCTCCCTAGTGCTTAGAACAGTGCTTTGCACATAGTAAGTGCTTAATAAATGCCATCATTATTATTATTATCCAATGACACCCCAGCAGGACAGTGCTTAGGTAGCAAATCTTACCGCTACAATCCCCTTGGAGAAAGTAATTTTTTGGAGATAGCCTGTCCTGACAGTCATCAAAAGAACATTGACTACAAATAAACACAGGGGCATTTCTTTTAGGAGAAAGGGGAATTCCAGCACTTGGAAATGAAAAAAGACCCTGTTTTAAGGAACCTTGGATCATCATAGCTCAGCCAATATAACGGTTCTAGAGAAATCTTTATCTTGGCGGTGTAATTCCAAAGAAACATCAGGCCCATCAATTCTCCGACATGAAGAGTTTCGCCGTGTTCGGTGAAATTCTGAGGTCTCATACAAAATTCTAATGGCATTTAGTTTGACCTTCAAATGTAATAGATTAAAATCACATCAGTTCTGTTTTCCAACTATTGCCATTGGCTTCTTTAATAAGTTCACACCAATAGGTCACATTTTCCGCTGCAAACTGGTACCTCATGATAGCAGAAGAGTAGGAAAGGTGCACCTTCATCAAAATGAACTACTCACACCCATAATGTACTGAAATAAGTCTGCAAATACACAAGATATACCTTTGCTTTAATGAGAATATGACTGAAAAGTTTTTCAACTGAAAGATCTTCCACTCCAAGTTGTTCCTGAAAATCCATAATGTCACACCACAAAATGCCACCTCAAAAATGTGTTACTTACAAAATAAAAAAAAGACATCCAATATGTTTTTAGTACTATTTTCATGTGACTAGCATGCCTTGTTTTATCATTCTAGAAATAAAGCAGCAGTTCTAGTACCAGGTCTCAGGGAATACCACTAGTATTTAAGTAATGAATTTAGTTCAGCTTTAGGAACCAGAACGACTCCACGCATGCACCTTGTTCGATCAAATCAATCAACAGAATTTATTGAGTGCCTGCATTTTGAAGAACATAAAAAAAATCCTCAAAAGATCCGTAAATGATGAGGCAAGCTAAAAATATTTACCATGTGGGTATTTGACAGTGATTTGGACACAGCATTATAAAATTCCTACAACATACTGGAATGCAGATGTTGAGAGGAGATGCATGCAACACAGAAAACACACACACACACACACACACACAGACTTGACACTGAGATGATGGTAAGGTGAAACCAGGATAAAGTGAAAAATTAAACTCCCCAAACTGCTTAAGGCTAAAATAAACACAAATTTATCACATAACGGCACACTCCAATAAAGTCTTTGTTTCCTCTCATGGTAATGATGGTCTCTTGGTAGGCCACGCATGTTCATTTTAAGGTTTAAGTCATGAAAGATTATCATCACTTTGAATACGACCCGTTTATCCGTCAAAATCCTTCAAGATCATCCGATAAGTGGCTGCAGTGTCTCAACACCTCATCCATTGTCTAACTGGTTTAAATCCTGTCGTGCCGGCTTCACGATCAGGGGGTAAACCTGAGGAAGAGGGAAGTGATACTCGTTCTTGCCTGTCCCACCGTCGACCCCCTGGCCTGGAATGCCCTCCCTCCACACACCCGCCAAGCTATCTCTCTTCCTCCCTTCAAAGCCCCACTGAGAGCTCACCTCCTCCAAGAGGCCTTCCCAGACTGAGCCCCCTTTTTCCTCTCCTCCTTCCCATCCCACCCGCCCTACCCCCTTCCCCTCCCCACAGCACCTGTATATATGTTTGTACAGATTTATTACCCTATTTATTTTACTTGTACACATTTACTATTCTATTTATTTGGTTAATGATGTGCATTTAGCTTTAATTCTATTTGTTCTGATGACTTGGCACCTGTCCACATGTTTTGTTTGGTTGTCTGTCTCCCCCTTCTAGACTGTGAGCCCGTTGTTGGGTAGGGACCGTCTCTATATGTTGCCGACTTGGACTTCCCAAGCACTTAGCACACAGTAAGCGCTCAATAAATATGATTGAATGAATGAATGATACATTTGGTGAGTCTGGCTTCTACCCCTCCCAGAGGCTCCTTCTCCCTCCCGACTCCATCACCTTCTGTGGCTCTGTGCCTGGGGGAGCAGGGCTAGTGATGGCACCACTATCGGCTCTGACCCCTTTCCCAGTGGCCTCTTGTATCGTGGCTTGTATCCCAGCTCCAACCTCTCTCAGAGCATTCATTCATTCATTCAATCATATTTATTGAGCGCTTACTGTGTGCAGAGCACTGTACTAAGCGCTTGGGAAGTACAAGCTGGCAACATATAGAGACGGTCCCTAACCAACAGCAGGCTCACAGTCTAGAAGGGGGAGACAGACAACAAACCAAAACATATTAACAAGATAAAATAAATAGAATAAATATGTACAAATAAAATAGAGTAATAAATCTGTACAAACATATATACATATATACAGGTGCTGCAGGGAGGGGAAGGAGGTAAGGCTGGGGTGATAGGGAGGGGAGGAAGGGGAGAGGAAGGAGGGGGCTCAGTGTGGGAAGGTCTCCTGGAGGAGATGAGCTCTCAGTGGGGTTTTGAAGGGAGGAAGAGAGCTAGCTTGGCGGATGGGCAGAGGGAGGCCATTCCAGGCCAGGGAGAGGACATGGGCTGGGGGTCAATGGCGGGACAGGCAAGAACGAGGCACAGTGAGGAGATTGGTGGCAGAGGAGCGGAGGGCGCGGGCTGGGCTGGAGAAGGAGAGAAGGGAGGTGAGGTAGGACCGCGTTGAAGCCGAGGTGAGGAGTTTTTGCCTGATGCGTAGGTTGATTGGTAGCCACTGGAGATTTTTGAGGAGCCTCCAAGGGTGTGGAAGCCGCCCGGGCTCCCACCTGTCTCACAGGGGCTTCTTGGGGCAGGCCCAGCGGTGGTAGTCCCGAGTCCAAACCCTCTCATAGCTACTTCTCATGGCACAGCAGTGACATGACTGAGTCCCGTTTCTTTGCAGTGGCTTCTCAGGGCACAGCTACAGCTCTGGCTTCTCACAGCAGCTTCCCAGAGTACGGTGGCAGCATTCCTACCTTCTGCCCAGCTCACAGCAGCCCCTTCTCTCACTGTGGCTTCTTCTCCCACCCCGCTTTCAGCGGCGATGGCCCAGTTCCCAACTCTTTCATAGACACACAGCTTGCCTCCCTTTTGGTCTCTCTCTCCCACTCTAACTTCACTGGTTTCTAGGAATGGGGAAAAGGGGAGGAGGCGGCGGGGCAGACTTTCCAAATTAATTTGATCATATAGGCAGGAACCAAGTGGAGGATGTGGCTCATAGCTAGATTCATAAATCAGCGTGACTTTGCAGATAGAGCCTGGGACTGGGAGTCAGAAGGACCTGAGTTCTAATCCTGGCTCCACACATGTCTGCTATGTGACCTTGGACGAGTCACTTTACTTCTTCTTACAGAAGCAGAGTGGTTCAGTGTAAAGAGCACGGGCTTTGGAGTCAGAGGTCATGGGTTCAAATCCCGGCTCCGCCAATTGTCAGCTGTGTGACTTTGGGCAAGTCACTTCACTTCTCTGTGCCTCAGTTCGCTCATCTGTAAAATGGGGATTAAGACTATGAGCCCCCCGTGGGACAACCTGCTCACCTTGTATCCCCCCAGCATTTATAACAGTGCTTTGCATATAGTAGTGCTTAACAAATACTATTATTATTATTATTATTATTATTATTATTATTATTATTATTATTATTAGGGCCTCAGTTCTCTCATCCAGTTAATGGGGCTGAGAGTGTGATTAACCTGCTTAACTTGTACCTACCCCACCAATGGAAACAGTGCTTGGCACATAATAAACACTTTAAAGCACCATTTCATTATGCATTATTAATCCCTTCAAGTGGGTGAAGGGAAATCAGAGAGGGGCATACAGGTTTGGCTTTAGTCCAGTCAAACATTTCAGACAATTTACATGCATGTGTTATTCATAGAGTTTTGTGGGTTGTGTGGTGTTTTTTTTGTTGTTGTTGTTAAAGGCAAGGCTGTTGCTCAGAAAACCATGGTCTTAACTACATTTACTATCACCTAAATATGATTAGTGACTGATACACTGACTTACTTTGTTTCTGAGGGATCCTGACACTTCTGCATCTCTCTTTAGTCTCAGTTTTGGGGGCAAATCTAAAACCATTTTGGATAAATCCACTGTCTTCTTGTTCATCTGAGTCCCAAATTGTCCGATTCTCTCAGCCAGTACTCATTTTGCCCTGGTCCCTGTAGGATCTCCCAACGGGGAATTCTCTGAAATCTCCAAAAGGGCATGGGTCACAATTAGGAATGGAAATTATACAATAATACAACAGGTAACTACCACAATTAAGAAGAACCACATTTCATCATGTTTTTCAAAATAACAAAAGAGGGTTCTGATCCTGGCTCCGCCACGTCTGCTGTGTGACCTTGGGCAAGTCACTTAACTTCTCTGAGCCTCAGTTACCTCATCCGTAAAATGGGGATGAAGACTGTGCCCCACGTGGGACAACCTGTTCACCTGGTATATCCCCCAGTGCTTAGAACAGTGCTTTGCACATAGTAAGCGCTTAACAAATGCCATCATCATTATTATTATTATTATTCTCATAAAGTGTCCAAAGAATTCAGTGCCACAAAATCATCATGATTCAAAAGTTCTTTTCTAAAGCCTTTGCTCTTGTGAGAATAACTACAACTCCGTCACTTTAATGACTCAGGTCTATGAAATGTCAATTGGAGGTCATAGCTGAAGTTTTATACCCACGGAATGATAATTAATTAAACGGATCATGACTCTGCTAATGACACCACACTTGATTCAGTGCAGTTTAAGAACAAGCACCAGCTGATACAAGGAGTTCAACTGGAAAAGACAAGCTATAAGTCGGCGCAAATGAAAACAGTAGAGATACCAGTTGGAAATGCAACAGAGTAAAAAGCAGTAACGGTGGTTTAACCTTTCTAGAATTTTTACTTTGCCAACTATACCAAGCAAGTCATCACTGACCACTCGTGGAGGGGAGGGTGAGAAGTCAATGGCTTTTTCTTAGAGAAAGAATTGGAAATTTCCAGTAAACTTTTTCTGCTCACATTCCTCCCCAGTACTGAAACAGCAGAGATGTGTGCAACCACTCAAATTCAATTTCTGAAACCAGTGAACCAAAGATATTCAATGTGAAAATTTCACTGTCCACTTCTCCAAAAGGCTTTGTTCATAGGAGTGGCTCATTATGTTGGTGAAAGTTCAGTAGATATGGTGGGATGTGTTAGTTTAAGGCCTTATTGCTGAATTGCAGAGATCAGCTTTCATGCCCAACTGTGAAATGAGGAGATCAGGGAAGGAAAAGGATGACTCTGAATGGTAAGGTTTAGATTTCTCAGATGATTGGATTATGTCTTTAAAATGACAAGCTATGGATTTTGTTCCATTGCTTCAAATGTAAAACTAGGAATAAAAAGATGACTGAAGAAGACAGCCCTGCAGTTAGAACCAGAAACTCATCAAGAGCTTTCAGACAAGGAAAGGATCGAATGAGCCAGAGTGACGGTAGATGAGAAAGATTAATTTGTTACTGCTGGTTAGGGAATTCTGGATAAATCTTTAGGCACAATTGTGAATGAAGTGTCATTAGAATTTTCAGTGTTCATGCTCTATCAAACATAAAAGTATGATTAGGATATATATATATATATATACGCAAAATTCTCTTACTTTTTTTCAACGTGTCAGTAAGCGATACTCAGCAACTCAGTAACAAATAACCCAAGAAAATTAAAAATGTAAGAGGTTCAAGCTTGATTTATGTAGCTTCTTCAGGTAAGCAATTTTTAGGGTAAGGAAATTTTTCTTATTAGGACTATATACCATGATCTGAATGAAATATAATTAAGGTAGAAAATAATCCTACATGTTCTCAAAGGTGTTTTACAATGAATCAACTGATTGCAGAATGATTTTGTCAATGGAAAGATAAGCCAAAATAGAACTTGTACCAAAACGATTGCAAATTTGATTATGTGAAAATGCTATCCTAGAAGCAAAGGCAGCCATGACGCTCCCTGAATGATCATCAATACCACCATACCTGGAAACAATCTTTCCGGTATATCCTATGGGTGTGGCAGTTCAATGTCTAATTCAGTAGAAAACAATAATTTATTTTCTTTGAAGTCTCATATAATAAATGAAACATGAAAAAATCAGATTAAAACTTCAGCTGCAATTACTCTGTGTTGCTTTTAGGGTGACAAAAATCAATAATTTGAATTTGAACTATTGGTAGAGAGACATAACTTCATCAAAACACAAACAGGAACATCACTTTTTCAAATTGAGAATGGAAAAAGGAAATACCTTTTTTCCAGATGTTTCTTCCCAATCAGGGAAAAATATGCTATACCCATTTATCTTCCCACTAAAAGGACGTCGGGTGAAATTTTTCCATCAGTGAGACAACATTGCTTAGGGTTGTCTCACACATATGGATGGCAAGAAAGTCATCCATCATGCATACCGTGGCCAATCTGGGCAATAAAATGCTATGCCAGATATAGTATCGGTCTGGTCCAGTGGGGCCAGCACTTCTAGCTTCATTCTTGTCCCATTTTTTTTCTAGAAAGGACCTCTGGAAAGTATGACACAATTGCCTAATAGTGGAGTGACTTGGCCCCATCTCTCTGCAAAAAGACCAGGGCAGAGAAAGCTTGACTTCTTCCAAAAGCAGCATAGCCTAATGGATAGAGCATGGGCCTGGGACTCAGAAGGACCTGGGTTCTACTCCCGGTTCCACCACTTTTCTGCTGTGTGACCTTCGGCAAGTCACTTAACTTCTCTGTCCCTCGATTACCTCATCTGCAAAATGGGGATTAAGACTGTGACTTCCATGTAGGACAGGGACTCTGTCCAACCTGATAACCCAGTGTCTACCCCAGAGCTTAGTACAGTGCCTGGCACATAGTAAGAGCTTAACAAATACCATAAAAAAATCTCTTAATCTCATAACTGAAATCTGACAGCATAAATTATGACATAAGGATAGAAAATGCAAAATGAATCCCATCATCAAGGCCTTTATTATCATTCACTCATTCATTCATTCATTCAGTCAGTCATATTTACTGGAGAAGCAGGTGTAGGTCAGTGGAAAGAGCCTGGGCTTTGGAGTCAGAGGTCATGGGTTCAAATCCCATCTCCACTGCTTGTCAGCTGTGTGACCTTGGGCAAGTCACTTTACTTCTCTGGGCCTCAGTGACCTCATCTGTAAAATGGGGATGAAGACTGTGAGCCCCCTGTTGGGTAGGGACCATCTCTATATGTTGCCAACTTGTACTTCCCAAGTGCTTAGTACAGTGCTCTGCACACAGTAAGCACTCAATAAATGCAATTGAATGAATGAAGGATAACGCTAAGGTTACAGAAAGGATGGCGATGCCAATTATAGTGATGGGAAAGTGAGGACAAGGTTTGAGTGGGAAGATAAGCAGTTCTTTTTTGGACATGTTAATCTTGAGGTGATGGGAGGCCATCCTAGTAGAGTCCTCTTGAAGACAAGAAGAGCTTAGAACAGTGCTTGGCACATATAAGTGTGGTAAGCTCTTAACAAATACCATTATTATTATTAAATGGGATATTAAGTGCTTAACAAATACCATTAATATTATTAAATGGGAGACTGCAGAGAGGGAGAGAGATAAGGGCTGGCGATGTAGACTTGGTATCATCTGCATAGAGGTGGTAGTTGAAGCCATGGGAATGAATGAGTTCTCCAAGGGAGGGGGTGTAGATGGAGAATAGAAGGGGACCCAGAACTGAACCTTGAGAGATTCCCACAGTTCAGGGGTAGGAGACAGAGGAGGAGCCTGCAAAGGAGACTGAGAATGAACAGCCAGAGAGATAAATGGAGAAAGAGGAGAGGATAGAGTCAGCGAAGCCAAGCTTGGATGAGGTTGCCAGGAGAAACACCAACATCATACTACCTTAAATACAGAAAGGAAAATTAGGGTCGGGGAAGCTTATGCTAATTAAAAAAAAATATTGCCACAACAGAAATTGAACTTTTTACAGTGCGTGGTTAATATTTTCATTCCAATTCAATTTTATGTGAAATAAAACTGCAGAAAGCCAGATTATGACCATTTAAATAGAAAATATGTAATCAAACTATTCTCCCATACACTTAGTATATTTTCTGCAGTGTTTAATAAATACCACCAATTTTATATCTAAATATAGAGACATATCTATAGCTATATCTATATATGTATATATACACACAGACATATGCATTTATATATATTTATCTCTATATACATATATAGGATTGTAATTCCAATAAATACCACTGATTTTATATCTAAATATACAGCTATATCTATAGCTATATCTATATATGCATATATACACACATATATATGTATTTATATATATTTATCTCTATATACATATATAGGATTGTAATTCCAAGACCAGACCTCCTGTTTCATTAAAAGCCCAGTTTCGTTTCCCAAAATTTTGTAGTTTTCCTTCCCACCTGGATAAATGCTAAATTTAGCTGTTCCTGAGGCCACACACGCTAGGGTAAGATTTAATTTCTTTCCAGTAAACTTTCATTTCACACTTCAATCCCTTTCCTTTCCTATCTTCCTGGAACTCTGTGTTTTTTCAACTTGAATTACAACCTCCAGGAAGGTAAGAAAAATGTTTCAAATAGGCCATGGGCTGTATGGTATGGATAGGCCCCATCCAGAATTCCAGAATCAGCCCGGGTTAAGAGAGGGAGACATGAGGGTTCGTTCCTCGGAAAGGTGTGTTGTCATGGTCTGTACTGAGGGGAGGGGAAGAAGAAGAAGAAAAGAATAGGAAAGGAAATGGAAGGAGGGCATGCATTCTGACCATACACAGAGGCTCACGGTCACATGCATAACTAGAAACCCAGGCATATTTAGGTTGAAAAATATACAGTTTCATGAAGTATTAATGCCATTCTTTCAGTTTTTTTTTCCAGTGGTATTTGTTAATCCCTTACTAGGTGCCATGTTGTGCAGTAAATACAAGTAAATCAGGTTGGTGAGGTCCATGTCTTACATACAGAAGTTAAGTGACTTGCCCAAAGTCACACAGATGACAAGCGGCGGAATAGGGATTCGAACCCATGACCTCTGACTTCCAAGCCCAGGCTCTTTCCACTGAGCCACGCTGCTTCCCATTAACGATGTATCTCTATAATCCTATTCTATTCTTAATTATATTCTATTTACCTATTTTGATGGTATTGACCCCTGTCTACATGTTTTGTTTTGTTGTCTGCCTCCCCCTTCTAGACTGTGAGCCCGTTGTTGGATAGGGACCTTCCCAGCGCTTGGAACAGTGCTTTGCACATAGTAAGCACTTAACAAACGCTGTCATTACCATTATTATTACTATGTGTTGCCGACTTGTACTTCCTAAGCGCTTAGTACAGTGCTCTGCATCATCAATCGTATTTGACTCTGCACACAGTAAGCACTCAATAAATGCGATTGAATGAATGAATGAAATAGGGAACACAGTCATTTCGCAGATTAGGAAACTGAGGGACAGAGAAGCTAAGTGAATAACCCAAAGTCACACAGCAGTTAAGTGGTGGAACCAGGATGAGAATCTAGGTCCTCGGAGTCAATCAATCAATCAATCAATCGTATTTATTGAGCGCTTACTATGTGCAGAGCACTGTACTAAGCGCTTGGGAAGTACAAATTGGCATCACATAGAGACAGTCCCTACCCGATAGTGGGCTCGCAGTCTAAAAGGGGGAGACAGAGAACAGAACCAAACATACCAACAAAATAAAATAAGTAGGATAGAAATGTACAAGTAAAATAAATAAATAAATAAATAAACAGAGTAATAAATATGTACAACCATATATACATATATACAGGAGTCACAGGTCTATGCTCTTTTTAGTAGCTTATGCTGCTTCTCAAGCCACCACATTATCTCTGGGCCTTATCCTTTGTTTAGGTGGTTAAAGCGATATAGTCAATCAATCAATCAATCATATTTATTGAGCACTTACTGTGTGCAGAGCACTGTACTAAGCACTTGGGAAGTACAAGCTGGCAACATATAGAGACGGTCCCTACCCAACAGTGGGCGTGGCTCAGTGGAAAGAGCATGGGCTTTGGAGTCAGAGGTCATGGGTTCGAATCCCAGCTCCGCCACATGTCTGCTGTGTGACCTTGGGCAAGTCACTTAACTTCTCTGAGCCTCAGTTACCTCATCCGTAAAATGGGGATTAAGACTGTGAGCCCCCTGTGGGACAACCTGATTACCTTGTAACCTCCCCAGAGCTTAGAACCGCGCTTTGCACATAGTAAGCGCTTAATAAATCCCATCATTATTTCTTTATTTATTTATTAGAAGTGGGCTCACAGTCTAGAAGTCTAGATATAGTCACGGGTTTATTAACAAGCAAAAGTGGGGCACTCCGTGATCCCAGCTCCTAACCCTTCCACAGTGACTCGGTGAAACCTTCTTCTATAAGGTGAAGGATGGAAGAGCAACTGTGCACCCACATAGCCCCCCGGCCTTCCTATCTGGCATTTGGAGAGGTAGAGCCGCGAAGGCCGAGGCTTATGGCAGTTAACATGATACCCTTCTGAGGACCCAGGGTCAGAGTTGTGAGGCTCACAGAGACAACCTCCCCCATCCCAAGAAGCCAGGATACAGCACTGTGAAGGGACAGGTGAGGCTCAGGGGGATAGCCTCCCCCACCCAACCTGAGAGGCCTTAGTGCAGTTTTGGGAGGGTGTGAGGCTTGGGATAAGGGGTTTGAGGTTCATGGGAATGACCACCCACTTGAAGAATTCAGGATAGAGCTTTTTGAGGCTAGCAGGGCTGTGGGATCCTTATGGGGATAACCCAATCCCACCACAGCTGAGAAATCAGGGTGCAGGTTTGTGAGGCCTGTAGGGCTGTGTGAGGCTAATGGCGGGGTGTGAAGCTCATGGGGATATCTCACCCCTATCCAGGACACCGAGGAACTGGGATGCAGTATTCTGAGGCTCACAGGGGTGCATGGGACTCGTGGGTAAATTGCCCACATCCCCCCAATCCCACAATATCAATTATAGCAGACTGCATCATATAATGGGCAGATGATGGCTTAGTGGGAAGAGCAGGGTCTCGGGACTCAGAGTTCATGGGTTCTAATCCCGGCTCTGTCACTTATCAACTATGTGACTTTGGACAAGTCACTTAGCTTCCCTGGGCCTCAGTTACCTCATCTATAAAATGGGGATTAAGACTGTGAGCCCCACGGGGAACAACCTGATTACCATATATCTATTCCAGTGCTTCGAACAGTGCTTGGCACATATATTCATTCATTCATATTTATTGAGTACTTACTGTGGGCAGAACACTGTACTAAGCGTTTGGGAAGTACAAGTTGGCAACATATAGAGAGGGTCCCTAAGACGGTCCCTACCCAACATTGGGCTCACAGTCTAGAAGGGGGAGACAGTAAGTGCTTAACAAATACCACTATTATTATTATTATTATGTTCCAAATGAATCAGATCTCATCTGCAGGACCCAGAAGTTGGGGTTCATGAGCATGTCATAAATCAACCTCTTTAATTGGGTGGAGAACATTCAGAAAGGGTGCTCCAGAACACTTGCAATCCAATCAGATGCACCTCAGGCAATTATGACTCCTGTCACATACCCAAACGTATTTCTACCCCTCACTCTGTCCTTTGATTTCAGTCCCGAGCTAGGCTTTGGGAGGGAGGCAATCACAACTGTACTCCCAAAGAGAGCAAATGTGCAGGCCTGCACTTTGAATGTGAAAATGCCAGAAATTTGAATGTTCCAGGCCTCGAATGGTAGTCCAAGGAGTTCCATAACGATTATCAGCATTTTGAACCGCACTGGGTTTATCTGGTGCAGCTCTCCAAGATGAGTGGCTAAGTGGCCTTCATGTCTTGCTGCCTCCTCCACTGTCTAAGTGGTTTGAATTACAATCGTCAGTGACCTAGAAATGAGGAGGCAGAACTGGGGAAGAGAGCTAGCCTCATTTGCTGAGCCTTGCTTCTACCTCTCAAGAGCAGACACTCCATACCCATCTACTGACATAATACCACCTGGACCCCCTTTTGGGTTCTTCTCTGACTGGGGTAGCAACTGTTGGGGCCAGGGGTTATGGAAGAGATAACCCCGAGTGGTCCCAACCCCTCCCCATGAGCAACTTTGCATTTTCCCCCATCATCTCTCTGCCCCAGCATGCACAAACCTCTCCTCCACACCCTACAGAGGAGCAGAGACCCACTTCTCCTCTGTGTCCAGGGTTGGTGCAGTTGGCACAACCTCCAGCCCCCTGCCCGTGGAGTCAGGGTGGGTAGGGACGGTTTCTATATGTTGCCAACTTGTACTTCCCAAGTGCTTAGTAGAGTGCTCTGCACACAGTAAGTGCTCAATAAATACGATTGAATGAATGAATGAATAAATGCAGCCTGCAGGAAATGGGTCCATCATCATCAGTGAGGTCCAGTGAGGCAATGGGACCAAAAACAGAGAAGGATACTTGATTTTTCAGAAATATTTTCTCTGGCTCGCTCTCATTCTCTCATTGGTTTTCACTATGATTTCACTGCATCAGAAGACTGACAGGTCTTCCACTGCTTGGCACATAGTAAGCGCTTAACAAATACCATCATTATCATTATTAAATTAGATAATAATAATAATGGCATTTGTTAAGCACTTACTATGTGCGAAGCACTGTTCTAAGCTCTGGGGGGATACAAGGTGATCAGGTTGTCCCACGTGGGGCTCACAGTCTTAATCCCCATTTTACAGATGAAGGAACTGAGGCTCAGAGAAGTTAAGTGACTTGCCTAGGGTCACACAGCTGAAAAGTGGCGGAGCCAGGATTCGAACCCATGACCTCTGGCTCCCAAGCCCGGGCTCTTTCCACTGAGCTGTCTGAGGGGACGAATCAGAAGAGGGAGTTTTTGAGCGGGTCATGAATCAACCGCTTCAAGTGCGTGGAAGTTGAGCAGACAGGAGCACCCAACGCTGGCCATAATCTAATCAAATATAGAGAAGCAACATGATGTAGAGGATAGAACAAGGCCCTGGGAGCCAAAGAGAGCTGGATTCTAGTCCCAGCTCTACCGTTTGTCTGCTGTGTGACCTTGGACAAGTCACTTCTCTTCTCTGGGCCGCAGTTCCTTCATCTGTAAAATGGGCATTACAATTGTGAACCCCATGTAGGGCAGGGACTCGGTCCAACCTGATTTCCTTGTATCTACCCCAGCACTTAGAGCAGTTCCTGGCACATAGTAAGCACTTAATAATTAGTAACAACAACGATAATATTAATTCACACCAGGATCATATACCTTTTGAACTGGGAATCAAGGGACCTAGGTTTTAGTCCTTTTTCTATGACTTCATTCATTCATTAAATCATATTTCTTGAGTGTTTACTGTGTGCAAAGCAATGTGCTAAGAATACACTTCTCCGTGCTCAGCTACCTCTTCTATAAAATGGGGATTAAAAAGGTGAACTCTATATGGTGCAGGGGCTGTACCCAATATAATTAACTTGTATCTACCCCAGTGTTTAGAACAGTCCTTAGCACATAGTAAACATTTACCAAGTACCACAATCATTATTAAAATTCTTATTACAATACAACAACAGACACAATCTCTGTCCACACAAGCTCACTGCCTAGTGAGCTTGGATGAGTCACTTGATTTTTCTCATGCTCAGTTTCTTCATCTGTAAATTGGTGAATAAATATTTATTTTCCCTTCCTCCCCTTCCTACTGAGACAGGGACTGTTTCTGATCTTATTGGATGATATCTACCCCAGTTCTTGGCCCATAATCACCACTTAACTAATATGACGATTATCCTCATCCACAGTTGATATTCTGGAATGTTTGTTTGCTCTATCAACTAGGGCAGATTTTGAAACTAGGGCCATTCAGCTAGAGCAGTATGTCTGCACAACCAACTAAGAAATAGTGGAGTTTGTAGTCACAAGCAACAGAAACACCTTGGTCCAGTCATAAAGACTTTGGGCTGAAGAACCTGTGTGAAAGACTTGATTATAGTATTTGCATTCTTTCATTCCTGCTGGGATAGTGGGTGCAGTAAGTGAGAAGATGGAATCAGCACAGAAGATTGTAAAGGTTCTGTTGAAAAGATCACTGATTATTTGGGCTAAAGGATTTTACTATCCTTTGATTGTTACAACTGTACTGAAGTATCACACAAAGAAAAGATGCAGATTGCAAACACCAAATGTATTAAATCTAACCCCGATAATGATTTATTTTTAACCACAGCATTCAAACATGCTGCTTCGGGAAGATTCAAGAATACAAAAAACTGCACCACATTGTTTGCACCTACTCAGGGAAATGTTTTCAAGACTGGAGTGTTTTTATTTTTCTCTTCAGGATTCAACAGAGGTAATTTCCAGTGGCCCTCTTCTTTTTAATGTATTATATGTAATTCACCAAGAGCCATCAGAAACATTGCATTTTTCTCATCAGAAATGTCTACTATTTTTTTTTTGCTCCAGGTCATTTGTATTTTGTTTAAAATTGCCTGTTACAACCCACAAAAACCTACCGTTGAACAATTGAATTGTTTTGCTCAGATACCAATGGCTGGTTGAGGACTACAGTTAGACTGCCGGTGAAGAGTTAACTGTGAACTACCAGGATAGCAATGTGGCTTCAAATCAAAATGCAATGCAACCTGATATGATCTCTACAGCCTCACAGATTTAGGAAGAGTTCAGAGAACACCACCAAGAGCTCAGTTACCTTACAAAACTACTTGTTAACTAAAGATCAAACTATGGAAATTGCCAAACAAATGCTCCTACCCCGAGGACTTCACCAAGATCTCTAAACTCCTCTATGCCCGTAAATAGCTTGAGTCAGAGTTGAAGATACCCCATGTGACCTTTTTTAAAAAAATGGTATTAATTAGGCACTTACTATGTTCCACGACTGGGCACTGAAAGTACTTAGTTCATCTGGGATATGATTCCACATCAGCACAGTGAATCAGGGCTGTATCTATCAAACATATATATTGAGCACTTACTGTGTGCAGAGCACTGTGTATTCATTCACTCATTCAATCATATTTATTGAGCACTTACTGGGGGCCAAGCACTGTTAGAATAGTGTTTGTTACATAGTAAGTGCTTAACAAATACCGTTATTATTATTAATATTATTACTAAACACTTGGGAGAGTACAACAGACACATTTTCTGCCCACAACGAGCTCACAGCCTAGAAGAGGCAGACATTAATATAAAGAAATGAATAAATTAATATAAATTAATATAAAGAAATGAATGGAGAAGCCGCATGGCCCAGTGGAAAGAGCCCGGGCTTTGGAGTCAGAGGTCATGGGTTTTTCATTCATTCATTCAATCATATTTATTGAGCGCTTACTGTGTGCAGAGCACTGTACTAAGCACTTCGGAAGAACAAGTTGACAACATATAGAGATGACCCCTACCCAACAGCGGGCTCACAGTCTAGAAGGGGGAGACAGACAACAAAACAAAACATATTAACAAAATAAAATAAATATAATAAATATGTACAAATAGAGTAATAAATACGTACAAACATAAATCCTGGCTTTGCCAACTGTCAGCTGTGTGACTGGGCAAGTCACTTAACTTCTCTTGGCCTCAGTTCCCTCATCTGTAAAATGGGGATTAAAACTGTGAGCCCCCTGTGGGACAAACTGTTCACCTTGTAACCTCCCCAGCACTTAAAACAGTGCTTTGTACATAGTCAGCACTTAACAAATACCACTATTACTATTATTAATAATAATAAACAAATAAGTTATAATATTTGCTGAGGGAATGGGAGGGAAGATGAAGAGATCAAGTCAGGGTGATACAGAAAGGAGTGGGATAAGAGGAGATGAGGGCTTAATCAATCAATCAATCAATCATATTTATTAAGCACTTCCTGTGTGCAGAGCACTGTACTAAGTGCTTGGGAAGTACAAGTTGGCAACATATAGAGACGGTCCCTACCCAACAGTGGGCTCACAGTCTAAAAGTCTGGGATGGCATCTTGGAGGAGATGTGCCTTCTATAAGGCTTTGAAGTGGGAGAGTGCAATTACCTTTCTACTATGAGAAGGAACGTTATTCCAGGCCAGAGTTAGAATATGGACGAGAGTTTGGCAGTGAGATAAATAAAACTGAGGTACAGTGAGAAGCTTAGCATTTGAGGAACGAAGTTGCAAGCTGGGTTGTAGTGGTAGAGCAGCAAGGTAAGCTAGAAGGGGGCAAGATGATTGAGTGCTTTAAAGCCAATGGTGCGGAGTTTTTGTTTGATGCAGAGGTGGATGGGCCACCACTGGAGTTTCTTGAGGAGTGGGGAAACCTGGCACTACGTGTTTGGGAGAGTAAAACAAAACAGAACTGGTAGATACTTTCCTTGCCCATAGGGAGCTTAGGATCCATACAACGGGGCCAGCTTGTTGTAGTTTGAGCCATAATGCTTGAAGTTAAATTCTGTTGTGTTTTATTTCTGCTCTCGATAACGATAATAAGAAGAAGAAAACTTGTGTGGTATTTGTTACGCACGAACTATACTATATGCTAAGCACAGTACTAAGGGCTGGGGTAGATTCAAGATGGTTAGGACAAACATATTCCCTATCCTGGCTGGAGTTCACAGTCTAGTGGAGAGAGAGAACAGGTATTGAATCCTCATTTGAAGAAATGGAAGCCCAGTTAATTTAAGTGAGTTACCCAAGGTTACACACAGCAGTTAAGTGGTAGAATCGCAGTAAGAGCACTGGTCTCTGACTCCCAGTCCAGTCCACGAGAAGCAGCGTGGCTCAGTGGAAAGAGCACGGCCTTGGGAGTCAGAGGTCAGGGGTTCAAATCCCGACTCCGCCACTTGTCAGATGTGTGACCTTGGACAAGTCACTTAACTTCTCTGTGCCTCAGTTACCTCATCTGTAAAATGGGGATAAAGACTGGGAGCCCCACATGGGACAACCTGATCACCTTGTATCCCCCCCAGTGCCTAGAACAGTGCTTTACACATGGTAAGTGCTTAATACCATCATTATTATCATTATTATTATTCTCTTTCTCCTAGACCATGCAGTTTTTTTTGTGTTATATTCTACAAAATCCTGAAGTTTATCCATTGTTCTCAATGGGAGACTTCATCATTACCATCATCATCACTCTCCTAAGTGCTTATTCTAGTGCTTCACACTCAGTAGGGGCTCAATGAATACACGCTAGGATGATGATGATGATTGATGATGATGCAACAAGGGATCTGAAAGATGGAGTAAAAATAAGCTCTTAACTAATAAAAGCCCTTCCAGATCAACTGGCTATAAGCATCACAAAAATATCTGTACAAGTGATTAATATGTGGATAATAATCTTCAGACATCTGGAAAGCATCATGGCCTAGTGAAAGAAACACAGGCCTGCGTTCTGAGGACCTGCAGTCAAATCCATCTCCAACCTGCTACCTGAACTTGGGCATTTCTCCATGCCTCAGTTTCCTCATCTATAAAATTGGAATTTAATACTTGTTTTCCCTCCTGCTTAGACTGTGAGTCCCGTGTTGGGCAGGAACTGCATCAGACCAGATTATTTTATGTCTACTCAGTTCTTAATACAGTATTTGCTGGATCCTAAGTGTTTGTAAATAGCATTATTATTATTACTATTACTGCTCTTGTTGCATGGCACAAATGAAAATGAATTATGTTGCTGCCAGACATGAAAAGAGCATCTGATTGTCTGGGCAAGATATGCTGACCAGCGGGTCCAATACAGACTACTTTCCGAGAACAAATTGGTTAGAAAATTCACAAAAATCAATGACTGTCTGTACAGCAAAATACATGGTCTGTCTACTGTTACAGAGCGTGTCTTAGCTTACTTGGTTTCAGGGTGGCTTTTCTCAAATCTAATTGTGCTTAGATTCTAAAGGTTAATTTTTGGGTTTTTTTTGGATGAGTAATTACTTCAGGGCCTTTTTCTAGGTAATAGGCGACCATTTTGGATAGGATTACACTATGACATTCCTGACATCTTTCAACTCCCAACCTTGTCCTATAAGGGTGCATATTTTAACTAAGCTGAAGAACTCCAGAATAATTAAATTACTGGATTGTCTAGACAAATTCTTTAACATCACAGCAGCAGGTCTAGAATAACAAGCTTACATAAAAGGAGTGGAAATATTAAAAATTAAGATAATGTTAAATATTAAAGCACAACCTCTAAGACATAAGGCAAAAAGTCACAATGTACGCCATCATTTCATCAGTTTTATTTGAAATTTACTTTTCAAAGGAAGAGTCCTTTCGACCCGAGTTGATAGAAAGAGATGGCGGTTTAAAAATATAACCTAATTAGTCTAAACAAATAATCTGGGCTGGCTGGACTAAAGTAACCAGGAGTCCTGTGTCAGGAAGGAGAGACTAAAAATTTCAGGGTCTCTACCACCTACAGTTTTAGACTCTTTGGCACGAGACTGAATCCAAATAAACCTAAAGAAAAAGGGGATGAGTTGTTCATACAATTCACTTGCTTTCAACTACACCTCTCTATTTATATCCACCCAACCCCCATGTCTGGAAGTAACATGGTGGCTTCTTGCCCTATTCTTGTAGTAATATCACTTGAAGTGGTTGGTTAATATTAACAGTAATAATAACTGCATTTGTTAAATGATTACTATGTGCTAAACACTGGAGAAGATACAGACTAATCAGATTGAACAGTCAATGCACTACGCAGGCCTCACATTCGGTGAATAAATGCAGATATTTAATTCCCGCTCTACAGATAAGGAAACTGAGGCACAGAGAAATTAAGTGATTAGCTCAAGGTCACACAGCAGCCAAGTGGCAAAGCCCAGATTGGGTTCACAGTCCGCGCTCTTTCCATTAGGCCACTATGCATCCTGCTGATGGAAAATGTTCTTGAATCAATCAGGGGAGTGTATTGAGCACTGTACTAAGTGCCTGGGAGATTAAACTACTATAGATTGGGTAGTCGTGATTCCTGCCCACAAGGAGCTCACAGTCTACTGAAAGAGGAACAATTTTTATTAACTTTTCAATCATCTCTGACTAATTTCCTTGTTTCCAAGCACCAGTTCTGCTCCAATTCCCCACCTAATTGCCTTCCTATCTTCACAGCTACTCTTTGTTTAGTTAAAATCAGAAACTTGAAAATAAGTAGGTATACCTCCTTATCTCCCCAACGATGGAACTTAATAGGAAAGATAAAATCTGTTGGTGTTAGGTGTCCAGTCACAACTGTGCCTCGGGTTCGACTGACCCATTATTAGTTTAGTCTGGCAGAAGCTGTGACAGATTTTGTAGATTGTAGATGATCTGGGGTCTCGGAACCTGCTTCGTCTGTGGCTGAGCATAGAGCAAAGAAGCATTCATCAGCGGGCAGAAATCCTGAGAAACTCCTTCAATGGCGAACATCAATGTCTGACACCCATTCGGTCTCCCAGTGGCAGGAAGACTCGGGATATATTTCAGAGTCACAAAATTCCCTTCCACACCGACATATAGCATTCTATTTCAAATAATAAAAGGTTAATAATAAAATATTGAGGAAATTCATTACTTTATGACTCTCACTGATCCTGGTGGGAAAATTATTATTAAAACTGCACAGATTAATACCAGCACTTGGCGTTTTCTAGAGTTGGGTAAAACATGCATAGTTAAGATAATTGTAAAACCCTGGGAGGTTAATTTTCAGCTCACTGTGAGAGGATTTACACATGCTTTCCATCAACAATGGGAGCCCATGTGTGTATGCAAATATCCATGAAACCGCACACAAGTGTGAAGTTTCTTTTGCCCTAGATTCCTCATATCTCACTTCCGACATTTGTACATCATTCTTTGAATTGCAAATACCAAGTGCCTACAATGAAGTAAATATGATGATTTGGGAAAGCCAACACAGAAACAAAACATCTGAGAGATTTTGAGAGTGGAAAAAAGTACAAACTAGAGCTTTTTCATTTTCCTTGTATTTTTCATTTACTATGGTAACCATGGTAATTACTACGTATGCAGGAAAGCTGTTTCCAAACTTTACCTTTCTTAATGCTGAGTTATGTTTTCATAAACAATGAGTATTTGAGAAATTGAAATGAAATCATGGAAAACTAAAACACTTTTCCCCCATCCAGTGGTGAATCAATTCTCTTTAATTATATTTGATCACAATTTTCTAATGAGTATGGATTATATAGGGTTCAATTTCTTAACAAACATTTATCCTGGAAAAACTAAGGTTATCGTACATGCAAGAGAAGTAGTGTGGCCTACTGGAAAGAGCACAGGCCTGAGAGGAGTTGGTCTAATCCCAGCTCTTCCACTGGGAAAGTGTCTATTGGGAAAGTCACAACTTCTCTGTGCCTGAGTTTCCTCATCTGCAAAATGGGGGATTCAGTACATGTTCTTCTTTCCTGTGAGCCCCAGGTGGAACAGGGATGGCATCCCAGAAGATTAATTTCTATCACTCCCCTACGATTAGAACAGTGCTTGACACATTGCTCAAAAATATGATGATGATAATGATAATAACAATGATAATTCAAGAGTCAAATCTGGGTGTGGGCAGGGAATGTGTCAACCAACTCTATTGTATTGCACTCTCCCAAGTGCTTAGTACAGTACAATGCACACAGCAAGCGCTCAATAAATACCATTGACTGATTGAAAGATGTTTTCAGTGTCGAGTATTTTTCTGTAGCTAAAAAATGTATATTGTCATAATAATAATAATAATAATTATAATAATGGTATTTGTTAAGTGGTTACTATGTGCAAAGCACTGTTCTAAGCGCTGGGGGCATATAAGGTGATCAGGTTGTCCCACGTGGGGCTCACAGTCTTAATCCCCATTTTACAGATGAGTGAACTGAGGCCCAGAGAAGTTAAGTGACTTGCCCAAAGTCACACAGCTGACGATTGGTTGAGTCAGGATTTGAACCCATGACCTCTGACTCCAGAGCCCGTGCTCTTTCCACTGAGCCATGCTGCTTCTCTGTCATAACAGTACTTTCTGAGATTTTTCAGAAAATCACAACCACCAGTCTTATAGATGTTAAATGCTTAATTTGTGTTGCACATTGGAAAATAGGCCTTAAGGGTCTTCCTCAACTTTTCATTTCATACAAACTTAAGTTTATTCAGTATTAGATAGGTGTACACTCAGTTTTCTATAATGTACATTTCCCCTACAGATTTAATGTAAAAGGTGACCTGATCAGGTTGAAGGAGAGACTAAAGAGGGAAGAGGCTTGAATCAGGGAGGACAAGGTTATTGTACTTCTGTTTCAATAACTTCTCTAATTTTCATGTCAATATCAGTGATGAGGAATCGTAGGTATAGTGATAAAATGGCCATTTGTCTTGTGATAGGTGCCTGGGTGATAAAATCCAGAGCTCGAAAGTCACTTAACCCTGCATTTTCCTACTTCTTGACACTTGGTTCTTAGAAACTCCACCACCAAAATTTCTGTGCCTTAGCTCTCTGGAACCATTTTTGGGTTAGAAAACTATCATTTCTTTATCATGAAAACTCAGAAATTGACATGAATATAAAGGGAATTTAATCATATACAAAGTTATTCAGATATTACATATAAACAGATAACAGATAATATTTACCAATTTTTGTTCCTAAATGAAAGACTCTGAATATAGATAAACTATTTGGTAAGCATAAAATTAAACAATTTTGAGGGCAGGTCACTACTTAATAGTGGCATTTGTTAAGGTTGAGAAGTAGTGTGGCCTAATGGGTAGAGCACAGGCCTGAAGTCAGAAGGACCTGGGTTCTAATCTCACTCCACACCTTGTGTGACCTTGTGCAAGTCACTTCATTTCTCTGAGCCCCAGTTATCTTATCTGCAAAATGGGGATTAAGACTGTGAGCCCTATCTGGGTCAGGGACTGTGTTCAATCTGATTAGCTTGTAGATACCCCAACACTTAGTATAGTGCCTGAAAAGCACTGTACTGAGCACTTAAATACCACTAAAATGTACTGAGCATTTTACTAAGCACTGTAATAAGCACTTAAATGTAAGCACTCAGATACCACTAGAAAAGAAAGAGTTTCTCTAAGTGCCAAGCAGCCTGACTTGGTGGATAAAGCACAGGCTGGAAGTCAGAAGGTCATGGTTTCTAATCCCGGCTCCACAATTTGTCTGCTGTGTGACCTTGGACAAGTCACTTTGCTTCTCTGTGCCTCTGCTCATCCTTAAAATGGGGATTGAGATTGCGAGCTCCACGTGGGACAGGGACTGGGTCCAACCCCATTTGCTTTTATTCACCCTTGTGCTTAGTACAGTGCCTGGCAAAGTCAGACAGACAAAGTCCCTGTCCCACTTGGGGCTCAAAGTCTAAGGAGGAAGGAGAACATCTCCCGAATCCCCATTTAAATATGAGACAACTGAGTGACAGAGAAGTTAACTAACTCGCCTCCTCCAGGAGGCCTTCCCAGACTGAGTCTTTTAGACTGTGAGCCCTCTGTTGGGTAGGGACTGTCTCCATGTGTTGCCAACTTGTACTTCCGAGGAGCTTAGTACAGTGCTCTGCACACAGTAAGCGCTCAATAAATACGACTGATTGATTGATTGAGCCCCCTCCTTCCTCTCCCCCTCCTCCCCCTTCCCATCCTCCCCGCCCTACCTCCTTCCCCTCCCCACAGCACCTGTATATATGTTTGTACAGATTTATTACTCTATTTTACTTGCACACATTTACTATTCTATTTATTTTATTTTGTTAATATGTTTTGTTTTGTTGTCTGTCTCCCCCTTCTAGACTGTGAGCCCACCGTTGGATAGGGACCGTCTCTATATGTGGCCAACTTGTACTTCCCAAGCGCTTAGTACAGTGCTCTGCACACAGTAAGTACTCAATAAATATGATTGAATGAATGAATGAATGAATGAGCTTGCCCAAGATCACACAAAAAACAAGTGGCAGCGCCTGGAGTAGAACCCAGTATATATCAACACCCTTAAGTTGAATTGTTTCTACAGTTGTTTGGCCTAAATAATGCATTTCTTGAGTTAATGTTTGCCTACTATTGATAAATCTTCCACTTTTCTCAGCCCAGGCTGTTCTGAGTAAAATATTATCACTGATCTTAGTAAGGGAAATATTAATTAAAATATATTTTCATAAATGACATTAAAGAACAATTCATTTCACAACTATGATAAATGGAATATCCATGGTATATGAAGCTATGTTCATTACCGCTGGTGTGAAAACTTAAGTAGTACGTATGAACTTTTAGTTCAAAAGAAAACAATGGCATTGTCTGCAACAGGTCCTGTTAAATTAATCCGTCCCTTTGTTGCTTTATCTTTTATTGCTGAGTGGCTTAATAAAATGACATAACTTTGAAGTAAGATGGAAACAATGAAGGTTTTTGGAGCTGAGCATATTCCAGTAATGCCCTAAGAAACCATAGGCAATTTTCCTTTTTTAAGATACGCATTTTGTGGTCCCCTGTTCTTGAATTTTGCACCGATTAGAACAAGAGTTGCTCCCCGATGTCTTTGTGCCCGTACTCCTCCAGCACTTAGGCTAGAAGCGCGTTCAAGAAAATGTGGTAGAAGATTCCTTTATTCCTCAGCTATTGACTTTGGAAGCACTGAGGGATAGGAAATCCATTGTGACCCAGCAGTACATACAATAAATGAACAGGAAGTAGGCCATTTGGGTTATTTCTGTGCTGTCCTCTAGCACAGTATCCCTCAGTGCCGGCACAGATGCTTCTTTGTGAATCAAGAGAGTGGAGTTTGGAAAACTGTGTCCCATCCTTATCGCTGAACATACTATTCCCATATGGTCCTCACCCACGGCTTTTAAAATCCCAGAGCCTGAACGTGTCCCCAGGAAACGAATGCTCCTGTGCTATCTGTCAGCAGGATGTTCTGAGAAATGGTAACCTGCCATTTTGACAGTCTTGAAGCCAGAAAGTAAGCAGAGTGGTGCCGTCTTGCCTCAAGACATTTTCAATTCTCCAATGCCACCTGCTATCAAAACCGCAGCCAAACCTTAGGGAGAATAAAGAAAGTGTGGTAAGGAAACCCTCTGGCTACAGGGAAACAACCAAAGATGGAATCAAATAGATGCCATATGGAGGAATGTGCTGCAAAGTATTTTTTTTCTTTCAGAAACAGGAGCAGAATATCAAAATGGTGGGTCTCTGGATTAACACCTTAAATTATTTTCCCATTTACATGCCAAAGGTTCATAAATATAAACTATCAGTGATGAACAAAGAGTTGGGAATTTTTGCATGTAGGACACAGTAGTTTACATAATATTAACTCATCTTTGAGTTCAGAGTGTAATGAAAAAAATCTATGACCTCAAACTACTGAAGAGATAAGGCACTAAGTTCAAATTGTCCAGTTAGTTGGATACAATCCTTTTGAAGGTCATCAAAAATATTCTCATGGTCATGTCTTCAATAAGGGAATAAAATCTCCTTATATGAGTAACAATACTGTCCAATCACGCTCAGTATGGTAGATAATCTCAAACATCTCTCACCCTGGTCTCCAACTGGAATAAACTAAACACTAATGCAATATATCAATAAATATTATTCATGGAGTGTTTGCTGTGTGCATACCACTGTACTACATATTTGGAGAAACACAATATAGTAGACACAATCCCTGCCCTAAAGAACTTCACAGTCTAGTGGGAGAGGCAGACACTAAAATAAATTACAGGTAGGTAGGAAACAACAGAGTTTATAGACATGTTCGCATGTGCTATGAGATTGAGGAGTGGCTAAGTAATCAAGTGCTCAAGTGTGTGGCTCAATGGGAAGAGCCCGGGCTTGGGAGTCAGATGTCATGGGTTCAAATCGTGGCTCTGTCACTTGTCAGATCTGTGACTTTAGGCAAGTCACTTCACTTCTCTGGGCCTCAGTTACCTCATCTGTAAAATGGGGATGAAGACTGTGAGCCCCCTGTGGGACAACCTGATCTGCTTGTAGCCTCCCCAGTGCTTAGAACAGTGCTTTGCATATAGTAAGTGCTTAACAAATGTCAACATTATTGGGAAGTAGTGTGGCTCAGTGGAAAGAGCGCAGGCTTGGGAGTCAGAGGTCATGGGTTCTAATCCCGACTGTGCCACTTGTTAGCTGTGTGACTTTGGGCAAGTCACTTAACTTCTCTGTGCCGCAGTTCCCTCATCTTTAAAATGGGGATTAAGACTGTGAGCCCCACGTGGAACAACCTTGATTACCTTGTATCCCCCCAGTGCTTAGAACAGTGCTTGGCACATAGTAAGAGCTTACCAAATACCAACATTATTATTATTATTATTACTGAGTGGTAATAGAAGGCAAAATGTTGGAAAGATCAGGAATAATCAAAGACGGTCTCGATAAAATCTACAGACTCTATCACTGAGGACCTACTCTGTGCAGGCAGGGAATCTGTCCGCTAATTTTGTTGTTCTGTACTCTCCCAAGCACTAAGTACAGTGTTAACTGAAGACCTCTGTTACTCTGAAACCAATTTTTAGTTCCACCTTAATGTCTTATGTACAACTTACTTTTATAATGGCTCAATATCCATGGGACCTGGCGGTAATGCTCGATATACATAGAGAGTTAAATATAACATTAATCATTCATTATACTGGTGTAAGCATGCATGGGACAACAGATGAATGCACCATATGCATGAATACACAATCGGAGCCTAAAATCTGAAGATCGACTGGTTGCCGAGTACCATACCAAGCAGCTGGGAGACTACCGTGCAATACAGTCAGTGGACATGATGCCTGCCTGCAAGGAATTTACAATCTAGTGGGATTTCCCTACAAGATGTGGTTTCAGGAGGTCTTTGAAGAGAGATGGAACAGAGTTCCACTGGATGTGATGGGAAGGCAGGGGGAAGGGGATTCATTCATTCATTCAATCGTATTTATTGAGCGCTTACTGTGTGCAGAGCACTGTAATAAGCACTTGGGAAGTACAAGTTGGCAACATATAGAGACGGTCCCTACCCAACAGTGGGCTCACAGTCTAGAAGGGGATGAGAGGAGACCAGCAGCGAAGTCTTGAGAGGAGTTGCAAGCTGGGTTATAGTGGGAGAGGAGTGAAGGTAAGTATTGGGGAGAGAGAGGATTGAGTGCCTTAAAGCCAATGTTCAGGTTAATTTCTGTTTGATGCAGAGATGAATTATAATACGATGAAGGTTAGTGAGAATGGAATGAGTTAATGAGTCGGAAGCTGCATGGTCAAGTAAATAGAACACGGGCCTGGAAGACATAAGGACCTGGGTTCTAATCCTGGCTGTGTGATCTTGGGCAAGTCACTGAACTTCTCTGTGCCTCAGCTGGCTCATCTTCTAGACTGTGAGCCCGTTGTTGGGTAGGGACCGTCTCTATATGTTGTCAACTTAATGCAACCTTAGTTTTTAGCTATCCCCTATTCACTGACTTAGTATGTGGGTCAGGGACTTTGTCCAATGCAATTTGCTTGTATTCAGCCCAACAGTTGGTACAATGCCCGCCCCATAGTAAGCACGAAACAAATACCACAGTTATCATTATTATTTTGAGGAGACTACAAAACATTTTTTTAGAGAAATTATCTGGGCAGCAGAGTGAAGTTTGGAGATAATAATAATAATAATAATAATAGTAATAATAATGGCATTTATTAAGCGCTTACTATGTGCAAAGCACTGTTCTAAGTGCTGCGGAGGTTACAAGGTGATCAGGTTGTCCCACGGGGGGCTCACAGTCTTAATTAATCCCTATTTTACAGATGAGGTAACAGGCCCAGAGAAGTTAAGTGACTTGCCCAAAGTCACACAGCTGACAAGTGGTGGAGCCAGGATTTGAACCCATGACCTCTGGCTCCAAAGCCCGGGCTCTTTCCACTGAGCCACACTGCTTCTCACAGCAATGTGAGATGTGAGAGGCTGGAGGCAAGGAGGATGATGCAGTAGTAAAATTGGGATATGACAAGTGCTTGGGCCATCTTGGAAGAAGTTTTGTTGGAGAGGAAGAGGGGGGATTCCAGAGATACAAAGAAAGAACCAATTTGGAGGATTTGGAGGCTTGACAAGACTAGGGTTGAAAGAAAGAAGAGTCAATGATAATGCCAAGGTTTCGGCTTGACAGACTTGGGAGGGTAGTGAGAGTGTCATGAACAGAAACGAGAAAGTCAGGGGAATGAGCAGATTAGGGAGAAAAGATGAAGGATTTAGTTTTAGACATGTTGAGCTTAGGTACCTCCGACTAAAACGAGGTAGAGATGGCCTAAGTAGAAGATATAAGGACAGAAGTCAGGGCTCGATGAGATAATGGTTATTAATCAAAGATTTATTTAACTAGATGTTTCTCTATGCTTTTCCTGTTCAAATATGTGATAAAATTTGAATAAATTATATGATATATAATGATGAGGAGGAAGTTTACAAGAAAACAGAACCCTTCGGTGCAGGAAAAAGTTGTATTTATGTACACAAAAAATACCAGTGGATCAGGCTTCCATCTTGCCAATGGCACCTACCACAATTGTTTGTTCTCTCACTGTTATTCTATATGGCATGGAGAACTTCCCCTTTACTTAACATCTGTTCCTTTTCCTTTTTAACTCAAACATGTAATTCTCAATGGCAGAGAAAGGATTTCAGGGATATTAGGGTTCAAGTTAAGGAGAGTTAGAAATATTATCTAGTAGTCGCCAAAAATTGTCCAGAAGGGAAATCAATAGCTACCAGAGTTAGAGCCAGTTCTCCAGACTTGTTGCTTAAGGCCCATAAGGTCATAAGTTTCGAAAAAATAAGGCTAAAAAGTAACCCACGGTTTAATAAAAATTCAAGTTAAATAATAAAATATGAGGTAGAAGACAAATAGCTGTCACATGAAAATTACTAAGAAAAGGTTATAAAGCCAGATGTTTGGAAAATAAAACAAAAGATGCAATATTGTATCTATTATCAGTCTATAGTGAATACTGAATGTATGAATGTAGTTAATTCAGATTTTTGGAATGAATTTATTTATAAAGTAATGATTAGTATATTAAATAAATCACTTTCCTAACAAATGTTTCAGTTTGTCTAAAGGAGGTGAACTGCTTCAGTTAACTGGGCCCTTTGATGAATGAGAAATAGAAAACGTATAAAAGATTAATTAGGTGCAGACAATGACTCTATTAAGAATGAAATCATGGGTAATAATATGACAAGGTCAGAATATCTGAAAAACTGCAAAAATTTGATAACTCTAGTCTTATATTCTTATTTAACTCCCATCTTAGTTCAGTGGGGAAAAATAAATAGTAAATAAACACAGTCTGGCTCCACAACATTATGTTGTGAATATCAGATCAGTGTATAGGGGATAGCTAAAAACTAAGGTTGCATTAAGTATTATTTTTATCAGAAAAAGGAAAGTATTTTAGCACTTCTGCAGAAAGGGAAAGGGGCCTTCTTGAAAATATGCTTCACAGATTAAAAAATAATGAAATTAACTGTTGATAAAGCAATGTTATGTTGTGAAATATGAAAGTTATGCCAGAGCATAACAAGAGATAAAATAGGAATCTGAAGATGTCCTGGAAATTCAACCCTCAAAGTTTGTAATTAAAGATGATATTAACCACCCAATCTGGAGTTTTCCATTAAATTTTCATGTACGCATTCATAATTAAACATTTAAGATGACCATTTCATAAGTGGATTTTTTTGAAAACAGTAAGACCTGGGCCTATAATAATGGGCAAGTGGTTTTTGTGGTTATAAATAGCAAGGAAATAACCAGTTAATTAGGATTCACCCAGGTAACATGCTGATAGCCCATTTTTCCTGAAGGTGAATTGAGTTCCATCTCCAGGAATTAGTTATAGTCTCTCAGTCTATCTCCCTGTCTCTCTCACCTCCTACCCCCTCCACTCCACAGAAGGGTTGTCCTTTTTTAATGACATTTGTTAAGTGCTTACTATGCATTAAGCATCATTCTTAAGCACTGGGATGGGTACAAATCAATCAAGGTGGACACAGTCCCTGTCCCACGTGGGGCTCACAGTCCTGGAGGGAGAACAGGTGTTGAATCTCTATTTTACGATTGAGTAAACTGAGGCAGAGGTAAGTTATGTGATGTGCCCAAGGTCACAGAGCAGGCAAGTGGCAGAGTTAGATTAGAGCGTAAGTCCTCAGATTCTCAGGCTATGCTCTTTCCACTAGGCCATGCTGCTTCCCTCAACTCCTTTTTATGAAAAGGTTCTTTGGTAAAGGGTTCTTCCCAGCCTCTAAACACACCTCAGTGAGTAAGCACAAGACAGCATTGAGAATCTAACCTTTTCAGTACCAAAGCAAGAGAAGAATTTATATAGTAAAACATTAAATATGCAGACATCATAGATCTGTCTGTGAATATATTCATCGTGTGCGCATAGTGCAACATCAAGCCACTTGACTTTAAACCACTAGGCATACACTTTATATTCAACTTCTTCAGACCAACTAAAACATTAGCTAGAAAGTGGTAACTCCTACTTTCGACTGAGAACCCATTTGAAGTGGATCTACCTACAACAGTTTTTCTTTTAAATGGATTAAAATCTTCCCTGTCAGAGGATGAGCACGAAAGGAAATGCGTCTACCAACTCATGCGATATTGTACTCTTCTAAACACTCAGTACGGTAAGTGCACAGTAAGTATGATTGATTGATTGAATAGTCCTTGGCATAATCCCACTGCTGGGTAGGGACTGTCGCTATATGTTGCCAACTTGTACTTCCCAAGCGCTTAGTGCAGTGCTCCGCACACAGTAAGCGCTCAATAAATACGATTGAATGAATGAATGAATAATCTTCTAAAATCGGGTATACATTGATATTGTACAGTTGAATTACATACACAAGTTGCCACTTGAGAATGATCTTAAGAGATTACTCCTGAAAAAACTCACCTATGAGTATGTGTGCCATTGAAAAGCCCATTATGAGATTCAACATCCATCTATATTGCATATTCAAAATATCAGTTAATCAGTGCTATCTATTAAGTACTTACCATGATCAGAACCCTGTACTAAGCACTTGAAAAGTACAGTAGAGTTAGCAGACATGATCTCTGCCCACAAGGAACTTACCATCTAGAAGGATGCTTATTATCAAAAATATTTGTCCTTCGTTGTGCTGTTGGTTCAGTGAATTGTAATTCCTGGTGCTGCTTTCTCTTTTACCTCCTTGTCTCTCATTTTTTATGAAGCTCTGGCTCTAAAGGAGCCCCTCCTTAAAATCTTGGGCTACAGTTATCTACTAGCAGTGCAGTCATATTTGTCATATCCTACCTTCTCCTGGCAGGATGTAGAAGGCAAAACAGATTACGGCAGGATACCCAGACAGGTGCTGAATGGTGAGCTGAAGTACTTGAGCTCATAAACAAGAAATGCCATAAAGACATGATGAAGAAAAACCATAATTATTCTGGCATGACTGTTGACAGCTGTGGAATACTGGAAGCCAACAAACCAGCCCGACATGTGGCAGTCAAGAAAAGAGTGACTTTTCTCAGGAAGACTTTAGGAGAAATTTGTTAATGAAAACAATTAAGAGAGGCTGCAGGCATTTACCAGCACAGCAAAGAAACATGACCACAGTGTGGAATAGGTATGTGCCAGTCATACTCATTTGATCGTTCATTCAATCAGCTCATCTGGATAAACTGTCACCAGGAATGACATGAGTAGTATCAGCTGTGAACCCTATGTGCAGCATGGCTCAGTGGAAAGAAAATGGGCTTGATAGCCAGAGGTCATGGATTCTAATCCCGGTTCTGCCAATTGTCAGCTGTGTGATTTGGGGCAAGTCACAACTTCTCTGGGCCTCAGTTACCTCTTCTGTGAAATGGGGATTAAGACTGTGAGTCCTATGTGGGACAACCTGATAATCTTGTATCTATCCCAGCACCTAGAACAGTGCTTGGCATATACTAAGTGCTTAACAAATACCATCATTATTATTATTTCAAAAGGCATAATTATACATTTAATAGGTGACTGTGGATTTGGGATTGCCAGATTTTCTCTTTTTCCTAGAGATTTGTAAAAGAACAGTCAGCCCATTTGTGGGTAGGGATTGTCTCTATTCGTTGCCAAATTGTACTTTCCAAGCATTTAGTACAGTGCTCTGCACACAGTAAGTGCTCAATAAATATGATTGAATGAATGAACAGTAATATATGTTTTCTAGTCCCTTGCCATCTGGGTTATCATTACTCATATACTAATGGTTAAGACTCCATAAAACCTAAACTTTGGCACTCACCTCATAGCACTTGTGTACATATTTATATACCCTGCTGCTTTCTCAAGTGCTCTGTACTGTACTCTGCAAACAAAAGCGGGTAAACATCACGGGTTGATGTATCGTAGTGGCTGAGGTATATCCCACCACCAGCAGAACAAGCACTTGAGTTTCTTTGAAGTAAGGATGATAATCCAAGTGTTTAGTACAACGTTCTGAACATAGAGAGTGCTTAGTAAATACTGTTCATTGGTATATGCTGAAAAAACCTCACTTTCACCTGGTTCTCCCTGCATTCAGTGGCAAATATTCCGGGAGAGAGGCTAGGGAGAATGGGTTCAGTCTGTGTTCTCAGTTGAAAGCAGGAGTCACCACTATTGCACTCACCTATTTGGTAAACCATTATTTAATCTGATGCTCAGAGTGACTTGGTAAAGATTTAGATTAAGTTCGAAAGGCTCTTTTCCACTTTCTGGTGAAAACACGAGGAAGTGCAATAAAACGACACACAAGGAATGAAAACAGAACAGAGGCCAAAAGAATCAGTGGTTCTTCTGTCAAAAGACTGTTGCAGTATCAGACCAAGACCTGTGTAGTTCGTTTCAGGGATCAGCATTGCATCACCAGACAAGCATGCCTGACGTGGGTCAATTTTGGAAGGCCTAATGATGTCAACAAATTTCTAAAAATCCATGCCGTTATACTACTTCACCCTGCTTACTGCTTCCACCTCCTTGCTGACCTCCCTTCTTCCTGTCTCTCTGCATTTCAGCCCACACTTAATTCTGCTGCCCTGATCATTTTTCTCCCAAAAAGTTTGGTCGATGTTTCCTCAATCCCCAAGAACCTATCAAGAACCTCCAGTGGTTGCCCATCCACCTCCATATCAAACAGAAACTCTTTAACATAAGTGTAAAGCACTCAATCACCTTGCCCCCTCATACCTTACCTCCATGGTTTCCTAACACAGTCCAGTCTTCACATTTTACTCCATTAAAGCCAACCCACTCATTGTACCTCCATCTCATCTATGTCGACACTTACCTCTCACGCACATCTTGCTTTTGATCTGGAACGCCCTTCCTCTTCATGTCTGACAGATTATTTTTCTCCCCACCTTCAAAGCCTTATTAAAAGCACATCTTCTCCAATAGGTCTTCCCTGATTCAGACCTCATTTTCCCTTCTCCCACTCCCTTCTGCATTGCCCTTGAACTTGGATGTGCCTCCTTTATTCACCCGGACTCAGCCCCACAGCACTTATGTACACATCCATACTTATTCAAGAGAAGCAGTGTAGCTGAATGGAAAGAGCCCAGGCTTTGGAGTCAGAGGTCATGGGTTTGAATCCCAGCCCCGCCACTTGTCAGCTGTGTGACTTAGGACAAGTCAATTAACTTCTCTGGGCCTCAGTTACCTCATCTGTAAAATGGGGATTAAGTCTGTGAGCCCCATGTGGGGCAACTTGATTACCTTGTATCTACCCCAGTGCTTAGAACAGGGCTTTGCACATAGTAAGTGCTTAATAAATGCCGCCATTATTATTATTATTATTATCATTGTTATTATTATTAATTTCTGTCTCCCCCCTCTAGAATGTAAGTGCAGTGTAGGCAGGAAATGTTTCTATCAACTCTGTTACAGTGTACTCTCCTAAGCACTTAATACAATATTCTACACATAGTAAGTGCTCAATAAATTTGATTGATTCATTCCAAGCGCAAAAAGTTACAGTCACCCTGCTCCACTCAATCCAGTTATGATTAAAGCCTCTCTGAAACTGAAACAAGGCTGTTGAGATAGTACTGGCATTTATTCGACAATGTGAACCACTCACTTCTCCTGGAAAGATAATATAACCTTTGCTTCACCGGTGCTGTCCTTTTCCTGTTCTCCTCCGGTCTCTGTCTGTTCCTTCTCTGTCCCTTTTGCAAGCTCCTCATCTGCCTCCACCCGCTAAGAGTGAAGTCTTTCAAGGTTCAGTTCTGAATCCCCTTCTATTTTCATCTATATCCACTCCCTGGGAGAACTCATTCCCTCCTAAGGCTTCATATACCATCTCTACATGGATCATTCCCAAATCTATCTCTGTAGCCCCAACCTCTCACTTTCTCTACAGGCTATCATTGAATCCTGCCATCAGGATATGTCTACCTGGATGCCCCACTCAAACCGCCAATTACAATTCCCAAACAGAACTCCTTCCTACCCCGTCCTCCCTCTGACTTTCCCATCTTTGTAGACAATATCACCAACCTCCCTATCTCACGAGCCCATAAATTTCATATGAATACTCGACTTATCTCTTTCATTCAACCCACACAATCTGTCACAAAGTCTTGCTGGTTCTACCTTCAAAACATCTTTAGAATCCAACATTTTCTCTCCATCTAAATTGCTATCATGTTCATCCAGGCACCCATATCCTGTCTCAATTACTGCATCGACTTCCTCATAGACCACCCTGGACAATAATAATAACAACGATGGCATTTGTTAAGCACTTACTATGTGCCAAGCACTGTTCTAAACGCTGGGGGGGATACAAGGTGATCATGTTGTCCAACGTGGGGCTAGCAATCTTAATCCCTATTTTACAGATGAGGTAACTGAGGCACAGAGAAGTTAAGTGGCTTGCCCAAGGTCACACAGCTAACAAGTGGCGGAGCTGGAATTCGAAACCATGACCTCTGACTCCTAAGCCCGTGATCTTTTCACTGAGCCATGCTGCTTCTCCATCCTATCCTTCCCTCTCCAGTCCATACTTTCTTCTGCTGCCTGAATAACTTTTCTGAAAAACCATTCAGTTAACATCTCCCCACGTCTCCCAAACTTCCAATATCTGTCAATCTACCCCGTCTCAAACAAAAGCTCCTTACCATCGATGTCTGAGGCACTCAATCAGCTCTCGTCCTCCTGCCGTAGCTCACTTATCTTCTATTACAACCAGCGCACTTCACTCATCAATCCTACTCACTGTATTTAGAGCAATCAAGCATATTTTTGAGCAACTGCAGTGTGCATGCTATAGTCATTCATTCAGTCGTATTTATTGAGCGCTTACTGTGTGCAGAGCACTGTACTAAGCGCTTGGGAAGTACAAGTTGGCAACATATAGAGACGGTCCCTACCCAACAGTGGGCTCACAGTCTATACTAAGCACTTGGGAGAGCACAATATAACAGAGTTGTTAGACACATTCCTTGCCCACAACAAGCTGTCAAGAGGATCTCTTACATCTCATAAGCAGTGTGGCTCAGTGGAAAGAGCACGGGCTTGGGAGTCAGAGGTCATGGGTTCGACTCCTGGCTCCGCCACTTGCCAGCTGTGTGACCTTGGGCAAGTCACTTAACTTCTGTGGGCCTCAGTTACCTCATCTGTAAAATGGGGTTAAGACTATATGTTTGTACATATTTATTACTCTATTTATTCATTTATTTATTTTACTTGTACATATCTATTCTATTTATTTTATTTTGTTAGTATGTTTGGTTTTGTTCTCTGTCTCCCCCTTTTAGACTGTGAGCCCACTGTTGGGTAGGGACTGTCTCTATATGTTGCCAATTTGTACTTCCCAAGCGCTTAGTACAGTGCTTCTGCATAAAGTAAGGGCTCAATAAATACTATTGATGATGATGATGATGATGATGATGAAGACTGTGAGCCCCAAGTGGGACAACCTGATCACCTTGCATCCCCTCAGCACTTAGAACCGTGCTTTGCACATAATAAGCGCTTAACAAATACCACCATTATTATTATAACTGACTGCTTGCCTGCATTCTCCATTAGCCCTGGAACTCCCTCCCTTTTCATATCTGACAGTCCACCACTCTCTATACATTCAAAACCCTCCTAAAATCAGATCGTCTCCATGAGGCCTTCCCAGACTAACCTCTATTTCTCCCTCCACTGTCTCCTCTATGGTTGACTATGAATTTGGGCCTAAGAACCTTGAAATTCAATCCAGCCCCACCATAATTATGGAATTATTCTACTATTTCCCCCTCTTTCCAATCTATTTTATAGTCTGTTTCCCCCTATAGACTGTAACCTCCTTATGTCTACAAATTTTGATGTGTCATTCTTTCCCAAGCATTTAGAACAGTTCTCTGCTCAGAGTAAGTGCTCAAATACCAGTGACTGATTATACATTTGGAAGTGCAGAATTAAGAAAAACTTATTCCCTGCTCACATAAAGTTGATAACACAAGGATAGGGTACTTATATATCTTAATTTCTAATCGATGGGAAAAATTAATTCCTCTTGAAAGCCACTGATACAAAAGCAAAAAATCTTGCTTGAGAATACAATATAGTAAAGGCATTGGTTCAAATAATAATAATAATAATGGCATTTATTAAGCGCTTACTATGTGCAAAGCACTGTTATGGACCCTGTAGCATATAATGAGGACTGTGAGCCACTCGGTTACAGTTTCTATAACTGAGAGAGCAACAGGGTGCAAGTTAGGAATAACCTAGCTTTTTTTCAAGGTCTCAGGAGAAATTCAATTACATACTTTGAAGTAACTTGACAATCTCTCAACTTCTTTCAAGGGTAATAGGTTTCACTTTGCTATGGAGCATTTATTAAATTCCTCTATTTCCACACACCCTCCACCCCACACCTTTTATCACATTGTGGTGTGGGCCTAGCCCCAGAGGGAGGACATTTAACTAGCCAGCAAAGGACAGATAATAGGTGTAAGAACGTGACTTGGGCAGAGGTGACTAGCTTGGAGCAGAAATCCAAGTCTGTAGAAGTATGAAGAATCCCTTTTACAGTCTAAGAATGCTTCCTCCACAAAACATGGCCCTGTATTTCAATGATTCTTTAAGATTAGTTAAATAAAAATACATCTTGCCATGGCATACAGTCCATCAGTGTCTGACAACTACTTAACTGTTACCACTCCATTTCACTAGGGTGTTCAAATTGAAGGGGTTTATGCAGTATTTATGGAGAAATACCATGGCATAGTGCGTTGAGGATGGGCCCATGAGCCAGAAGGTCACGGGTTCTAATCCCAGTTCCACCACTTGCCTGCTGTGTGACCTTGGGCAAGTCACTTCACTTCTCTGTGCCTCAGTTACCTCAGCGGTAAAATGAGGATTGAGGCTGTGAGCCCCACAAGGGACTGTGTCCAACACGATTTGTTTGTACCCACCCCAGTGCTTAGTATAGTGCCTGCCACTTAGTAAGCATTCAACAAATACCATAAAATTATTATTATTACCTAAGAAAGTCATTGCATTTATACATACATTTTGTTAACCATTCAGAATATGCATAAATGATTTTCCCCGAAGTATAGTCCACTGCTGAATATACACAATTACAGACCACAGAACATTTCACATTCTCTAGGAAGAATCGGTGACTCAAGACAGTTTTGCCAAAAGAATAATTTTCTAGTGCTTTGTTCCAATATAAACTAACTAATCTCAACCAGCTTTTAATGATGATGATGATGATATTTGTTAAGCACTTACTATGTGCCAAGCACTGTTCTATGTACTGGGGTAGATACAGGGTAATCAGGTTGCCCCATGTGGGGCTCACATTTTTAATCCCCATTTTACAGATGAGGGAACTGAAGCACAGAGAAGTGAAATGACTTCCCCAAGGTCACACAGCAGACAAATGACAGAGCTGGGATTAGAACTCACGTCCTCTGACTTGCAAGCCTGGGCCTTTGTCACAAAGCCACGCTGTTTCTGGATTGGGCTACAAATTCATTGGAACGTGTTGTCATCCTCTATGGCTAGACAACAATAAACACAGTAAATGCTCCCAGGCCCGGGCTCTTTCCACTAGGCCACACTGCTTCTCATGCTGCTGCGTGACCTTGGGCATGTCAGTTCACTTCTCTGGGCCTCAGTTCCCTCATCTGGAAAACGGAGATGGAGACCGTGAACCCCGTATGGGACAGGGATGGTGCGTGCCCTGATAACGTGGTATCTCCCTCAGTGCTTAGTACAGTGTTGTGTGCACCTAGCGAGCACTTCCCAAGCGCTTAGTCCAGTGCTGTGCACACAGTTAGCACTCAATAAATATGATTGAATAAATGGATGAATGAATGAATAGCAGATGGGTTTATTTTGTGGTCTCTCTCCCCATTCTAGACTGGGAGCCCATTGTTGGGTAGGGATTATCTCTATCGGTTGTCGACTTGTACTTCTCAAGCGCTTAGAACAGTGCTCTGCACACAGTAAGCGCTCAATAAATGAATGAATAAATATACTTGACTGATGTAGAGGTGGATAGGCAGTTACTGGAGCTTAGTGGGAAACTTGGACTGAATAATTCTGTAGAAAAATGATCAGGAAGAGGAGAGACATATGGATTGAAGTGGGGAAAGGCAGGGATCAGTAAGAGGGCTGATGCAGTAATCAAGGAGGGATAGGATGAGTGATTTGATTAACGTGGTAGCACTTTAGGTGGAGAGGAAAGGGCAGATTTCAGCAATGTTGTGAAGATCGAACCAACAGGATTTGGTGACAGATTGAATATAAATGCAAAAATAAAAAAAAAGATTAAGGCAGGCAAGCAGTTAGAAATTCATTTCAGTATGAAGCTCACAACACCTGCGCATTTTCATTTAAACAATATTGCTTTTTTGATGAATTACAATGGTGGGTTCTACATGGGTTCAAAACTCTACTGAGAGCTCACCTCCTCCAGGAGGCCTTCCCAGACTGAGCCCCCTTTTCCTCTGCTCCTCCTCCTCTCCCTATCACCCCTACTCCCTCCATCTGCTCTACCCCCTTCCCCACAGCACTTGTGTATATTTATAGATATTTATTACTCTATTTTATTAATGATGTATGTACATCTATAATTCTACTTATTTTGATGCTATTGATGCCTGTCTACTTGTTTTGTTGTCTGTCTCGCTTTCTAGACTGCGAGCCTGTTGTTGTGTAGGGATTGTCTCTGTTGCTGAATTGTACTTTCCAAGTGCTTAGTACAGTGCTCTGCACACCGTAAGTGCCCAATAAATACGACTGAATGAGTGAAATTATAACACTGACATTTGTTAAGCACTTGCTCTGTGCCAAAACCGCACTAAGCAATGGGGTATATACAAGCTAATCAGGCCCAAATAATGTTTTTCCATGAATCTTGGCAGAAAGTACAGTGGATTTTTAGGAGACCATGGAAGGATGCCATGATAATGAGTGGGGGCTGCCAAAGGTGTGCAATTTGCTAAAGAGGCATTTGTTTGGCTTGTGAAGGGACATCCTAACTCATTTACCACTGCCTAGTAGAAGGGATTGAACTATGGACCAACATGGTGCCACTTCCCCTATGATTGACATCTGCCAGTCATGACACAGTCTGATCCTGCCCCGGCACCTATGTCCCACATGCATCCCCAGCCACTCCAATCAATCAATCAATCGTATTTATTGAGCGCTTACTGTGTTCAGAGCACTGTACTAAGCGCTTGGGAAGTACAAGTTGGCAACATATAGAGACAGTCCCTACCCAACAGTGGGCTCACAGTCTAAAAGGGGGAGACAGAGAACAAAACCAAACATACTAACAAAATAAAATAAATAGAATAGATATGTACAAGCAAAATAAATAAATAAATAAATAAATAGAGTAATAAATTTGTACAAACATATATGCATATATGCAGGTGCTGTGGGGAAGGGAAGGAGGTAAGATGGGGGGGATGGAGAGGGGGACGAGGGGGAGAGGAAGGAAGGGGCTCAGTCTGGGAAGGCCTCCTGGAGTAGGTGAGCTCTCAGTAGGGCCTTGAAGGGAGGAAGAGAGCTAGCTTGGTGGATGGGCAGAGGGAGGGCATTCCAGACCCGGTGGATGACGTGGGCCAGGGGTCGATGGCGGGACAGGCGAGAGCGAGGTACAGTGAGGCGATTAGCAACAGAGGAGTGGAGGGTGCGGGGTGGGCTGTAGAAGGAGAGAAGGGAAGTGAGGTAGGAGGGGACAAGGTGATGGACAGCCTTGAAGCCCAGGGTGAGGAGTTTCTGCCTGATGCGCAGATTGGTAGCCACTGGAGATTTTTGAGACTCCAGAGACTCTGTCCCTTCTTCCCCTATGGTAGTAACCTCTCTGTCCCCTAGAAGGGTGGTAGCCATGGTGTCTGGAGAAGATATAGAGGGAAATCCCCCTGTGCAACCATCCTCCCTGAGGAGCTGGGAAGAGAGCTGCTTTGGAACAGCTAAAGGAACAGCACATGCGTAACCTCCTTCACTCATGGAATCCCTTCTCCTCCTCCTGTCTGTCCCCTATTTGAGGGCTAGGAGATATTGAGGCAAATGCTCCAGGTGGCTACAATCTCTCCCTTAGAGCTGGGGTAAATCTGCTTCAGTTTGGGCCTACCCTCCAGTCCAGGGGAGGAAACCACACCCCAATCACCAGTGGGCAGTTCAGTCCTGCATGCACAGCCACTCTCAGATATGGAGACCCTCTGGCCCCATCCATACCAGGAGAACCACCTGTGTGCCACCCCAGTGGACTGTCCACGCTCTGGAAATCAGCCCCATCTGGATACAGAGCTCCCCTCCCAATCCATGTGCCTGCAATTGGATTGAGTCCCTTCTGTGGAGCTTCATAGAAAGCCCCGGCTCCCTCCTCTCTAGCACTGTCCCCTGCTCAGAAGATCAGGAGACTTTGTGATTTAAGCCAAGAAAATCCATCAAGAGCCACTATCAACTAATTTATCGGATTATCTTGAAGGATTTGATCCAATTAATGTTTCACTGAAGAAATGTTCCAATTCATTGTGGAACCAGTGTATGAGAGAGAGACAAGGAGAAAAAGAGAGAGACACAGAAAATCGGTCAAACAGTCAGCGAGTAAGAGAGACAGATAGAGAGAGGCACCTCTCCTCCCATATCCTTTCTATATATTTAGGGGCACAATATGGCTTAGTAGAAAGAGCATGGGCTTGGGAGTCGGAGGTCGTGGGTTCTAATTCCAGCTCTGCCACTTGTCAGCTGTGTGACTTTGGGCAAGTCACTTGACTTCTCGGAGCCTCAGTTACCTCATCTGTAAAAATGAGGATTAAGACTGAGTCCCACGTGAGACAACCTGATTATCTTGTATCTACCCCAGCACTTAGAACAGTGCTTGGCCCATAGTAAGTGCTTAAATATCATTATTATTATTATTATTATTATTATTATTATTATTATTATTCTGCAAAGATACTGAGCCTAGGTTAATACAATAATCATACTAGTATTAAGCACTTCTGTGCAAAATACTGCACTAAGCTCTGGAGACAAAGTGCTTGTGTAAAAGTTAGATATAATTCCTGCCCCCAAGGACTTCCCTAGATATAAAAAGAAGAAGGTGGGGGAGTTGGTGCTAGACACAGAAAGAAAGAAAGAAGGAAAAATAAAAATAGAAAAATAATATGAAAGACAAGGAATCAATAAGCGGTATTCACTGAGCTCCTACTGTGTGCAGGACACTAAACTAAGTGCTTGGAAAAGTACAATACAGTGGAGTTAGTAGAAGTGATCACTGCCTCAAAGAAAGATTCAGTCTGTAGGACTGTAAACTCAATGCCTGTACTTATAAGGACAGGTGTAATGTCTACTGGTACACCAAAAGAGGACTAGATGTTTGAATAAAGAATCAGCTTTATGGGTAAGGAATGTAATGGCTGGTCAGGATCAGCAGTTTTAAAAGGTTCCAATCAGGGAAAAATCCATGGTGTGATCCCAAGAACCAGTCCAGGGCTGGCAGCCGACAGGTATTCAAGGTACCTTGATATTATTTATCTCACTGCTAACCCTTTGCCCACATCCCCACACTGGCTTGGAATCCCTCGATCTTCATACGTGACAGACCACTTCTCTCCTCACCTTTAAAGCCATCTTAAAACCGCATCTCCTTCAAGAGGCCTTCTCTGACTAAGCCTCCATTTCCCAAACTTCCTCTCTGATCTGCATTGACTCTGTACTTCAATCTGTATCCTTCAAGCACTTGATATTCACCTGACCCTCAGCCCCACAGTCCTCCTCAAAAATCTCCAGTGGTTGCCTAGCAACCTCCATATCCAACAAAAACGCCTCACTGTTGGCTTCAAAGCTCTCCATCACCTTGCCCCTTCTTACCTCACCTCCCTTTTCTCCTTCTACATCCCAGCCCACACACTCCACTCCTCTGGTGCCGCTAACCTTCTCACTGTGCCTCGATTTTGCTTGTCTCACCACCGATCCCTGGCCCACATCCTACCTCTGGCCTTGAATGCCCTCCCTCCTCAAATCCGCCAAACAATCACTCTCCCCCCCTTCAAAGCCCTACTAATGGCGCACCTCCTCAAAGAGGCATTTTCCTCAGCTCCCTCTCCATTCCACGTCACCTCGTTTCATTCCCTTTGCTCTTTCCCCCCTTCTCCCTGCCCCAGAGCACTTCTAAATATATGTATATATCTGTAATTGATGGTTTTTATATATAAGCGTGTTTACTTGTTATGATATCTGTCTCCCCACCCCTCCAGACTGGAAGCCAGTAGTGGGCAGGGAGTGTCTCTATTGCTGAATTGTATTTTCCAAACAGTGCAGTGCTCTGCACACAGTAAATGCTCAATAAATATGATTGAATGAACAAATGAACGATTACATATCCTTATACCATTTCCCCTATCTGTAATTTATTTTAATGTCCGTATCCCAACTAGGCTGTCTGTTCCTTAAGGGTGGGGAAATCTACCAACTCTATTGTACTGTCCTCTCCCAAACACTTAGTACAGTGCGCTGCACATAGTAGGCATTTAATAAATATGAATCATTGATTGGAACGAATATCTGAGATAGAAAGTCTGTTCTTGCAGGTGGCCATTGTCTGAACTGGAAGCAGAGCCAAGAGCCTATGTTTTCCACACAGTGTTGCCGCATAACCAGCTCCCACACTACCTGAGCATTGTGCCCATTCAGGCAGAAAGTTTATAGGAACAAGAGTCCTAGAGGAGGCTGTATTCACCAGTTCCCCCTACAGAACAGAATCACCACCACCTAACGCACAGAACAGAGGATATATATATATAAAGTCTGAGAGGACCTGTAGATATATAGGTGCATATATATGCACCTGTATACATGTTTGTACATATTTATTACTCTATTTTACTTGTACGTATTTACTATTCTATTCATTTTATTTGGTTAATATGTTTTGTTCTGTTGTCTGTCTCCCTCTTCTATTTACTCCTTCATTCCATCATATTTATTGAGCGCTTCCTGTGTGCAGAGCACTGTACAAAGCGCTTGGGAAGTCCAAGTTGGCAACATATAGAGACGGTCCCTACCCAACAGCGGGCTCACAGTCTAGAGGGGGAAGTCAGACAAAACAAAACATATTAACAAAATAAAATAAATAGAATAAATATGTACAAGTAAAATAAATACAGTAATAAATATGTACAAACATATATGCATATATACAGACTGTGAGCCCACTTCTAGACTGTGAGCCCGCTGTTCGGTAGGGACCATCTCTATATGTTGCCAACTTGGACTTCCCAAGCGCTTAGTATACTGCTCTGCACACAGTAATAAATATGATTGAATGAATGAATGAACAGAGCTCTAAGAGTCAGAAAACCTGGTTTCTAACCCAACTGGGCCACTTACCTTCTGAATGACTCTGGGCCAAGTCATTTAGGCTCTGTGTCCCTCAGTTCAATCATCTGTAAAATGAAAACTAGATACCTGTGCTTTCTCTCACCCTCTGATTGTGAGACCCATGGTAGACAAGAACTGTGACTGTATCTGATCAATCTTTGAGCACTTACTGTGGGAGAACACTATACTAAACACTTGGGAAAGTAATAACAATAATAATAATATTCTAGAATAATAATTCTAGAATAAAATTATTATATTTCTAGACTGTGAGCCCACTGTTGGGTAGGGACCGTTTCTATATGTTGCCAACTTGTACTTCCCAAGTGCTTAGTACAGTACTCTGCACACAGTAAGCGCTCAATAAATATGATTGATTGATTGATTGAATAATAGCATTTATTAAGCACTTACTATGTGCAAAGCACTGTTCTAAGCACTGGGGAGGTTACAAGGTGATCAGGTTATCCCATGGTGGGGGGCTCACAGTCTTCATCCCCATTTTACAGATGAGGTAACTGAGGCCCAGAGAAGTGAAGTGACTTGCCCAAAGTCACACAGCTGACAAGTGGGGGAGCCGGGTTTTGAACCCATGACCTCTGACTCCAAAGCCCCGGCTCTTTCCACTGAGCCACGCTGCAGAGTACAACAGAGTTGGTAGAGGCAATGCCTGCACACAAGGAGTGTCAGGAATTAAAATTAATTAGAGATAGGGGAAATAATGGAGAAGAATGGTATTTACATAAGTGCTTTGCAGATGGGGGGGGAACATCAAAGAGCTTAAGGGGTATGCAGCCAGTGGCTGAGATGATGCCAAGGGGACTGAGAGTAGGGGAAATGAGGGCTTAGTCAGGGGAAGACCTCTTGGAAGAGATGTGATTTTAGGAGGGTTTTGAAGGGGCCTAGGGTGGTGGTCTGTTGATATGAAGTGGGAGGAGGCGGGAGTTCCAAGCCTAAGGGAGGATGTGGGCAAAGTGTCAGGATAGAAGAGATTAAGAGGCAGAGAGGAGGTTGGTGTTAGAGAAATACAGTGTGCGAGTTGTGTTGCAGGTGATCAGTGAAGTATGGTAGACGGGAGAGAGATGATTTATGTTCTCTGATTGACAGAGAAGCAGTGTGGCCTAGCGGAAAGAGCACGGACCTGGGTTCTAATTCTTGGTCCGCCACTTGCCTGCTGTGTGAACTTTGCCAAATCACTTGACTTCCCTGTGCTTCAGTTCCCTCATCTGCAAAATAAGGACTCCAAACCGTTCTCCTTCCTACTTAGACTGTGAGCCCCTTGTGGGACTTGATTATCTTGTAACTTCCTCAGCCCCAGTACAGAGGTTGGTACATAGTTGGTGCTTAACAAAAGCCGCAATTATACCTAAACTGCTGTAGGGCATTTCTTTTGAAGTGGAAGTGAACACACAATCATTAGGAGTTTTGGAGGAGGGGGTAGTTATGGACAGAAGGGGTTTTGTTTCATTTTGTGTTTCAGAAAAAATGATCTGGGCAACATTGTGAAGTCAGGACTGGAATAGGGAGAGATGGGAGGCAGGGAGGTTGCAAAGAGGCTGACCAGCAGACAAGACAGGATAGGATAAGTATTTAGATTAATGTGGTAGCTGTTTGGATAGAGCAGAAAGGACAGATTCTATAAAATGTTGTGAAGGTAGAATAATAATAATTGTGGTATATGTTAAACATCTTTTATGTACCAAGCACTGTTCTAAGAGCAGGAGAAGATACAAAATAATATCAGACACAGTCCCTGTCCCGCAAAGAGTTCTCAATCTAAATAGGAGGGAAAACAGGTACTGAATCCCCACTTACAGAGGATAGAACACAGAAAAATTAAGTGACTTGTCCAAGGTCACACACAGGCATATGACACAGCCTAGATTAGAATCCAGGTCCTCTGATTCCTACTCCCATTCTCTTTTCACTAAGCCATGCTGTTCCTGGTAGAACCAACAGAATTTCATAACAGACTGAATGTGTGGGTTGAATGAAAGAGAAGATGTGAGTATAATGCCAAATTTATGGGCTTGTGAGACTAGGAGGACAGGGGTTGTTGTCTAAAGTTATGGGAAAGTCAAGGGGAAGACAGGGTTGGTGTGGGAAGATGAGAATTCTGTTTTGGACATGTTAAAGTTTGACAGGACATCCAAGCAGAGATGTGCTGATGTCAGAAAGAAATGCATGATTTCAGAGAAGGATAGAGACCAGTGCTGGAGAGAAGCATCGGAGGAGCAGCTGGCGTAGAGGAAAGAGTATTGGCCTAGTATTGGCCTAGGAGTCAAAGGACCTCGATTCTAATCCCAGCTCTGCCCAACTGCCTGCTGTGTGACATTGGGCAAGATACTTAACTGCTCTGTGCCTCAGATTCATCATCTATAAAATGGGGATTAAATACCTGTTCTCCCTTCTACTTGTAATGTGAACTCCACGTAGAACAGATTATGTCCAACATGATCAACTCGTATTTACCCCACCACTTAGAAGAGTGCTGGACTGATAGCAAGCACTCAACAGTGATAATGATAACAATGGTAGTGATGATGATGACGATGATCTAATGAGGTAGATTTGGAAATCATCCACAAGAGATGATACTTAAAGACATGATTGCGAATTAGGATGTATATGCAGAATTGAAGGAGGCCCAGAACTGAGTCTTGAGGAATCCTTCTGTTAGAAGTTGGGAAGCAGAGAAGGAGCCAGTGAAAGAGGCTGAGAAGGAGCAGTCAGAGATATAGGGGGAAACCAGGAGATGACAGTGTTGATGAAGCCAAGATTAGACAATGTTTCCAGGAGAAGGATAGGGGGCAGGTCACACTGTCAAAGGTAGCAGAAAAATTGAGGAAGATTAGGATGGAGCAAGGGCCATTGGGTTTTGCAAGAAGGAACTCATTGGTGATCTTAGAGAGGCACACTTCTTGGGGTAAAGGGGGATGAAGCCAGATTTCAGGGGGTCGAGGAAAGAACTAGAGGAAAGGAAGTGGAGGCAGCCAGTATAGGCAACTTGCTCAAGGATTTTGGAGAGAAATGGCAGGAGGGATATAGGGTAATACATGAAGGAAGCCACGGGGTTAAGGATTTTTTTTTTTATTGGGCGGGGGGTGACAAGATAGATGGGCATGTTTGAAAGCAGTGGGAAAGGAACTACTGGAGAATTAGTGGTGGAAGATGAAGATCAAAGGTCAAAGAAGATCAAAGGGGCAATTGTTTTGGTAAAGTGAGAAGGGCTGGGGTGAGAAATATACATTGAGGGCTTATAATTTAAAAGGAGGCTGAAAAGACCATCTCTTGAAATACTGCTGGGAAGAGTTGGAGGGTCAAAGCATGGGCAGGAGGAAGTGATTAGAGAGCAGCAGGGGAGATTTTAGGGAGATCATGCTGAATGGTTCCAATATTATTGACAAAGTATGTGGCAAAGTCTTAGGGGCAAGAGGTGGGAAAGCCCAGGAACAGAAGATTTGAAAGGGGAGTTTAAAGTCTGTTCCAGCTGTAGTGAGCAGTGGGCATGGGAATCAATAAGAATGGAAAAAGTTTGTAGTTGGGAGAAGGAGAGGTCAGAATTTAAGCAGGTAATGATGAAGTTGAAATGGATAAGGTCAGCTCGGGGTCTGGATTTCCTCCAGCAGCAAGGATCTTGTTTTCTTTAGGAATCTAGGATATTTTCAATTATGAAACCAGAAATTTCCAGCAAATATTGTAGGTGCTTCAGCCGCAGGAATGAATCCTTAGATAGAAGACACTAATAATAATAATAAATGATGGCATTTGTTAAGCACTTACTATGTGCAAAGCACTGTTCTAAGCACTGGGGGGATACAAGGTGATCAGGTTGTCCCATGTGGGGCTCACAGTCTTAATCCCCATCTTACAGATGAGGTAACTGAGGCACAGAGAAGTTAAGTGACTTGCCCAAAGTCGCACAGCTGACAATTGGCAGAGCTGGGATTTGAACCCATGACTTCTAACTCCAAATCCCAGGCTCTTTCCACTGGGCCACGCTGGGTTGGGCTCACAGGCTTAATCCTCGTTATACAGATGAGGGAACTGAGACATAGAGAAGTTGAGTGACTTGCCCAAGGTCACACAGCTGACAAGTGGTAGACCCAGGATGAGAAACCAGGTCCTTCTGACGTCTAGGCCTGTGCTCTATGCATTAGACAACACTGCTACTCTGTCTCCAAAGTAGTGCGTTGCTGGTTCCAGTGCCACAATTTTTATTTCATCCTTGCTCTGCCAATCAGATCCTGTTTGGGGGAGACTTCAGAGGAAGTCTCAGTGGGCCGGCTGCCAGTTGTTTCCATCAATCAAAACATATCTGGGGGAATCAATCCAAAGAAGCATCATAAACATCCCATAAAAGTCAATGCCTTTAACCGGTGGAATACAACCCATAAGGTCATCTGGAAGCTATAATTTTTTTTCTGAGTTCTGTAGTGCTTTAGCAAGGCCCAACCTTTCCATAGACCCACATATGGCTGTCTTTTGTATTCAAAGAAGACGCCACTGACCGTGAAGCTCACCGAAGAGTAACGTGGGTCTGATAGATTCAAGGCAGGATCCACCATCCCGGCCAGATTGGGCACACAGAAAGTTTGACCCCTGTTTTTGTGTCATATCCGAAACTGTAATTCCTGAGAAGTAACACCAAACATAAAATTTCTATTTAATACCTAAGGAATATGTTAACTGAAATGAAAATAAAGTTGTTGCTTTAGAAATAAAAACATCTGAATAAGTCTCTGCCATCTTTTCTGTCATAGTTATGTATTATTGTATAACAGTACTAAAAACAGTCTGTTAAGTTTCTTGAAAGGAGTGACATCTGGAAAAAAACCAATGATATGTAAACATGTTACAAATGTTACTGCAAGAAGAACTTCAGAGACTATACCTCATTCAACCTTCATGGTAAGACTATTAAAAATGGAGTTCAGTATTTGGAATAATTTGTTGTTGTTACTGTTTCTTAATAGTCACACAGCCCTAATATAAGCTGCAAAATACCCAAATAAATTCATTCATTCATTCAATTGTATTTATCGAGCACTTGCTGTGTGCAGAGCACTGTACTAAGCGCTTGGGAAGTACAAGTCGGTAACATATAGAGATGGTCCCTACCCAACAACGGGCTCACAGTCTAGAAGGGGGACAACAAAGCAAAACATGCAGACAGGTGACAAAATCGTCAGAACAAATAGAATTAAAGCTATATGCACATCATTCACAAAATAGAATAGTAAATATGTAGAAGTAAAATAAATAGAGTAATAAATCTGTACAAATATATACAAGTGCTATGGGGAGGGGAAGGAGGTAAGGCGGGGGGATGGGGAGGAGGAGAGAAAAAAGGAGGCTCAGTCTGGGAAGGCCTCCTGGAGGAGGTGAGCTCTCAGTAGGACTTTAAAAGGAGGAAGAGAGCTAGCTTGGCAGATGTGTGCAGGGAGGGAATTCCAGGCCAGGGGAGAGACGTGGGCCGGGGGTCGACGTTGGGACAGGTGAGAACAGGGCACAGTGAGGAGGTTAGTGGTAGCAGAGGAGCGGAGGGTGTGGGCTGGGCTGGAGAAGGAGAGAAGGGAGGGGAGGTAGGAGGGGGTGAGGTGATGGACAGCCTTGAAGCTGAGGGTGAGGAGTTTCTGCCTGATGCGCAGATTGATTGGTAGCCACTGGAGATTTTTGAGGAGGGGAGTAACATGCCCAGAGTGTTTCTGCACAAAGATAATCCAGGCAGCAAAATGAAGTATAGGCTGAAGTGGGGAGAGCCAGGAAGATGGGAGATCCGAGAGGAGGCTGATGCAATAATCCAGTTGGGATAGGATGAGAGACTGAACCAGCAAGGTAGCGGTTTGGATGGAGAGGAAAGGGCGGATCTTGGCGATGTTGCGGAGGTGAGACCGGTAGGTTTGGGTGACAGATTGGATGTGTCGGGTGAACGAGAGAGCACAGTTGAGGATGACACTAAGGTTGTGGGCTTGTGAGACTGGAAGGATGTTTGTGCTGTCCACAATGATGGGAAAGCCAGGGAGAGAGCAGGGTTTGGGAGGGAAGATAAGGAGTTCAGTCTTGGACATATTGAGTTTTTGATGGCGGGCAGACATCCAGATGGAGATGTCCTGAAGGCAGGAGGAGATGCAAGCCTGGAGGGAGGGGGAGCGAGCAGGGGCAGAGATGTAGATTTGGGTGTCATCAGTGTAGAAATGATAGTTGAAGCCGTGGGAGTGAATGAGGTCACCAAGGGAGTGAGTGTAGACCGAGAACAGAAGGGGACCAAGAACAGACCCTTGAGGAAATAAATGTGATTATCAGCCATTTAAGCAGATTTTTGAATTTCATTTGCTTTTTTTTCATATCAGATTCTAAAGATGTATGTTTCCTGGCAACATCCCATCCTATTGAATCTGATAGGATCTGATAGAGAAGCTGCATGGTTTAGTGGCAAGATCACGGGCTAGGGAGTGAGAGGATGTGGGTTCTAATCCTGCCTCTTCCACTTGTCTGCTGTGTGACCTTGGGCAAGCCACATCACTTCTCTGTACCTCAGTTACCTCATCTATAAAATGGGGATTAAGACTGTGAGCCCCAAGTGGGACAACCTAATTACCTTGTATCTGCCCCAGCGCTTAGAACAGTGCTTGGCACATAGTAAGTGCTTAACAAATACCATCTTTATTATTTATTATTATCATGTAGTAGAATGTCTGTTTGGAGAAAGTTTCTGGCAATGCCCCTAATGCATTTTCCTAAGCTTTAGTCTTATGGATCCATTCTATAATTACACAAAGCACAGATTGACCTATTCCATGTTTACTACTTTATCTACAGCATTACTGTATAACATTTCTATGTTTGCCAGTAAGAACTATATCCAGCGAATGATATTTAAGATGAATGGCTTTCTAGGATTACGTGAACATTTTTTTGTTAGACATAGCTAAAGGAAAATTATGAAACTTGATTTTTCCAGGGCCCAAAGTTACTTCATTGCGGTAAATCGGTCCAACTGGTCAGTCCCCTTCATAAAAACATTAATCATTTCTGTCCACTGGACTGTTTAGTAATAATAATTATGGTATTTGTTAAGAACTTACTATGTGCCAAGCATTGCTCTAAGCATTGGAGGAGATACAAGGTAATCAGGTTGTCCCATGTGGGGCTCACCATCTTAATCCCCATTTTATAGATGAGGTAACTGAGGCACAGAGAAGTTAAGTGCCTTGCCCAAAGTCACACAACTGATACATCACAGAACCGGGATTAGGATCCACAACCCTCTTGCCATTAAGCCATGTCGCTTCTACCTAGTACCTAATACCTAGTCCAGTAGTACTGTTTAAGCGGCAATTTATATCCATTGGTACAGCCTATGTCTTTAGTTAAATATGAAAAATAGTATTAATAATAATAATAATAATGGTATTTGTTAAGCACTTACTATGTGCAAAGCATAAATATCTATCCCACTCTAGGAAGATGTTTCAGATGCTGGAAAAACTGAACCCGTGGAAGTATGGGCTTCTAGACTGTGAGCCCACTGCTGGGTAGAGAGCGTCTCTATATGTTGCCAACTTGTACTTCCCAAGTGCTTAGTACAGTGCTCTGCACACAGTAAGCGCTAAATAAATACAATTGAATGAATGGGCTAAGGAAGATATAAAAACATTGGCATTTGGGGAACATCTACAGAGTCCTTGACTGAAAAGCAACAGATTCCGCCTTAATGGACTCCCATTTTAACTATGAGGTGATTATCAGTAATGATCAATCCATCAATTGATAGTATTTATCGAGCAGAACACTATACTAAGAGCTTGGGAGAGTACAGAATAACAATAACATAGTTGGTGGACCCATTCCCTGCCCACCACAAGTTTACAGTCTAGAGGAGAGAGACAGATATTAATGTGTTACCAATATGTACATAAGTGCCACAGGACTGAGGCTGGGATGAATAAAGGGAGAAAATTAGGGTGATGCGGAAAGGAGTGGGAGAAGAGGAAATGAGGGCTTAATCAGGAAAGGCTTCTTGGAGGAAATGTGCCTTCAATAAGACTGTGAAGGTGGGGAAAACAATTGTCTGTCAGATATGAACAGGGAGGGAATTTCAGGTCAGAAGCAGGACTCCCCCTCGTCCCCCTCTCCATCCCCCACATCTTACCTCCTTCCCTACCCCACATCACCTGTATATATGTATATATGTTTGTACATATTTATTACTCTATTTATTTATTTATTTTATTTGTACATATCTATTCTATTTTATTTTGTTAGTATGTTTGGTTTTGTTCTCTGTCTCCCCCTTTTAGACTGTGAGCCCACTGTTGGGTAGGGACTGTCTCTTTATGTTGTCAACTTGTACTTCCTAAGTGCTTAATACAGTGCTCTGCACAAAGTAAGGGCTCAATAAATACGATTGATTGATATGGAAGACAGGTTGGAGCCAAGATGAATGACAGTTCATGTTTTCCCACTCCTCAAGAACCTCTAGTGGCTACCCATCCACATCTGCATCACACAGAAACTCCTTACATTAAAAGACTCAATCAAAACTCCTTACATTAAAAGACTCAATCGCCTTGCTCCCTCCTTCCTCACCTCTCTGACTTCCTGTAACTCAACCCGCACATTTCGCACCTCCAATGCCATTTTATTCACTCTTCCTCGATTTTGTCTATCTCCTTGCCTACATCCTGCCGTTGGCCTGGAACTCCTTCCCCCTTCATATCTAACAAATGATCACTCTCCTGACATCAAAGCCTTATTAAAAGTTCATCTCCAAGAGGTCTTCCCCAACTAAACTCTCATTTCTTCTTCGTCAACTCCCTTCTGGGTCATTCTTGAACTTGGATTTGTACCCTTTCCTTCACAGCATTTATGACCATATCCATAATTTATTTTAATTAATGTCAGTCTCCCCCTCTGGAATGTAAGCTCCTTGTGGGCAGGGAATGTGTCTACCAACACTGTTATATCATACTTTGCCAAGTGCTTAGTACAGTGCTCTCCACACAGTAAGCATTCAATAAATACAATTGATTGATTATAGAAATCTGTACTAATCGATACTAAACTTTAAAGAAAATGTTTAATTTAATAAACCTTTCATTCCAATCTTTCTGGTAACAACAAATGCCCCATGAGATTGATACATAAAAACTAAAATTAATCAAGTTTTCAGTCAGAACAAGCATAATTAATCCAACAACGCTATTTATTGAGCACCTATAGTTGGCAGAGCACAGTATTAAGCACTTGGGAGAGTCCAGCACTTAGAACAGTGCTTTGAACATAGTAAGCGCTTAGCAAAAACCCTCATTATTATTACAACATAACAGAGTTGATAGTCATGTCCCCTAAATTAAGACGCTTTCAGTATAAACGCAGAAACAAACATTTAAATAAGTCTATTGGCAGGGACAGATGTGTACATATGTGTTGTGGGATTGAGGGTGAGGTGAATATCAAGTTCTTAAAGTGTTCAGCCTCAAATTCATAGAGAGCACAGAAGAGAGTAGGGAAATGAGGCTTAGACTGGAAAAACCTCTTGTAGGAGATATGATTTTAGCAGGGGATTGAATCTGTGGAAGAGTGATGGGCTCACATTCCCCGCCCCACAGCACTTATGTATAGATGTATATATCTATAATTCTATTTATTTATATTGATACCTGTTTACTTGTATTGATGTCTGTCTCCCCCATCTAGACTTTGAGCTCACTGTGGGCAGGGATTTTCCCTCTTTATTTCTGTATTATTCTCAATAAATATGAATGAATGAATGAATAATAATAATGATGGCATTTATTAAGCGCTTACTATGTGCAAAGCACTGTTCTAAGTGCTGAGCACCGTTCTAAGTGCTGAGCACCGTTCTAAGTGCTGAATGAGAGTTCTAGGCCACAGGGAGGACAAGGGATCGGTGGAAGGTTAGATGAGACAGAGGTACAGTGAGTAGGTTGGTGTTTGAGGAGTGAAACTTTTGGGCTGGGTTGTAGTAAAACACTAGCAAAGTGAGAAAGTGGGAACAATCTATTTGAGTGCTTTCAAGCCAATGGCAAAGAGTTTCTGCTTGATGCAGGCAACTTTAGAGAAATGATCCAGGGAGCTGTGTGAAATGTGGACTGGAATGGGGAGAGACAGGAGGTGGGAAAGTCAGTAAAGAGGCTGATGAAGTAATTCATTCATTTATTCAATCATATTTATTAAGCGCTTACTGTGTGCAGAACACTAAACGAAGCACTTGGGAAAGCATTATACAGCAATGAAGAGTGAAACATCCCCACTCACAAGGAGCTCACAATCTAGAAGTAGGGAGAGGCAGGATACGATAAGCAATCAGTCTTATTTATTGTATTAAGTGCTTACTATGTGCAGGGCACTGTACTACGTGCTTGGGAGGGTACAATATAACAGAATTAGCAGACACATGTCTGCCCATAAGATAAGTGCTTATAAACAGTTTGGATGGAGAGCCAAGGGCAGATTTTCGTGATATTGTGAAGGTAGACCTGACAGAATTTGTTGACAGATTACATTTGCGGGTGGATTTAGAGAGATTAGTCAAGGATAAGGCTAACGTTAGTGGTGTTGTCTACAGTGATGGGGAAAGCAGTGGGAGGAAGGAATTAGCTCAGTGGAAAAAGCATGGGTTTTGGAGTCAGAGGTCATGGGTTCAAACCCCCCAGCTCTGCCAATTGTCAGCTGTGTGACTTTGGGCAAGTCACTTTACTTCTCTGTGCCTCAGTTCCCTCATCTGTAAAATGGGGATTAAGACTGTGAGCCCCCCGTGGGACAACCTGATCACCTAATAACCTCTCCAGCTCTTAGACAGTGCTTTGCACATAGTAAGCGCTTAATAAATGCCATCCCTATTTGGATGGAAAGATGAGAAGTTTTGTTTTGGACATTTTAAGTTTGAAGTGCTTGGAAAGACATCCAGGTAGAGATGTTCTGAAGCCTGGAGGGATTGCAAGTCTGCAGAGAAGGAGGAAGGTCAGGACTGGAGAGACAGATTAGGGAATCATCCATATCAAGATGGTTGTTTAGTCATTCATTCATTCAATTGTATTTATTGAGCACTTACTGTGTGCAGAGCACTGTATTAAGTGCTTGGGAAGTACAAGTTGGCAACATATAGAGACAGTCCCTACCCAACAGTGGGCTCACAGTCTAGGAGGGGGAGACAGACAGCAAAACAAAACATATTAACAAGATAAAATAAATAGAATAAATATGTACAAGTAAAATAAACAGTCATGAGGGTGAATGGGTTCTCCAAGGAAGTGTGTAGTATATATGGAGAATAGAAGGGAACCTAGACTGACCCTTGAAGGGCAGAGGCGAAGGACAACAGGATTGGTGGCTGACGTGAACTATTTAGAGGGACCCAAACACACCTGACCCCCATCCACTAGCAGCATGGCCTAGTAGATAAAGCACAAACCTGTGAGTCAGAAGGTCATGGGTTCAAATCCCAGCTCTGCCACATGTCTGCTGTGTGACCCTGGGCAAGTCACAACTTCTCTGGGCCCTCATCTTTAAAGTGGAGGTTAAGACTATGAGCCCTGTGTGGGACAGGGACTGTGTGCAACCTATCTACCTCAGCGCTTAGAACAGTGCCTGGCACCTACCAAGCACTTAAAAAATATTATTATTATCCCTACCACACACTGGGTTTTTCTACCAATTGTCAGGATATTACCAATCTGTCTTAAGTGCTTAGAACAATGCCTGGCACATAATAAGCACTTAACAAGTACCATAAGTACTACTACCCCTACCACATGCTGAGTTTTTCTACCAATTGTAAGGATATTACCAATCTATCTAATAATAATAATAATAATAATAATAATGATGGCATTTGTTAAGTGCTTACTATGTGCAAAGCACTGTTCATTGCTGGTGGGGAGGGCATATAAGGTGATCAGGTTGTCCCACGTGGGGATCACAGTCTTAATTCCCATTTTACAGATGAGGTAACTGAGCTTCAGAAGTTAAATGACTTGCCCAAGGTCACAAAGCAGACATGTGGCAGAGCTGGGATTAGAACCCATGACCTCTGACTCCTAATAATAATAATAATAATAATAATAATAATAACATTTATTAAGCACTTCCTATGTGCAAAGCACTGTTCTAAGTGCTGGGATAGATACAAGGTAATCAAGTTGTCCCACGTGGGGCTCACAGACTTAATCCCCATTTTCCAGATGAGGTAACTGAGGCACAGAGAAGTTAAGTGACTTGCCCAAAGTCACAGAGCTGACAAGTGGTGGAGCCGGGATTTGAACCCATGACCTCTGACTCCAAAGCCCGGGCTCTTTCCACTGAGCCACACTGCTTCCATTGAATTCCAATTGCTGAAACCCTAAGGGATTGTGTAGCGTTCTGACCCGTGACTAGGAGGAGCAGAGCAAAAAAATGTTTCCCTGGGTTTCCGATGTCTATTTCAAGGATAGCTTCCTAGAAAAGGAATTTTGTTAACTTTCTTCAATTTCTAGACCAGCAGCACATACTATTAGAGAAGCAGCCTGGCTCAGTGGAAAGAGCACGGGCTTTGGAGTCAGAGGTCATGGGTTCAACTTCTGCTCTGCTACTTCTCAGCTCTGTGACTTTGGGCAAGTCACTTACCTTCTCTGGGCCTCAGTTACCTCATCTGTAAAATGGGAATGAAGACTGTGAGCCCCACGTGGGACAACCTGATCACCTTGTATACCCCCCAGTGCTCAGAACAGTGCTTTGCACATAGTAAGTGCTTAATAAATGCCATTATTATTATTATTATTGTTCTAAGACATAGTAAGTACTCCTTAACGTTACTGTTGGATTGGAAAATGATGACTAATTTTAAGAGAACTTGCAAAGGTTTCACGTAGGAGAAAGCATGTCTTGTTCCTGTGTGAACAATGGTGAAACCAGGATTTTTCAGACACAGTGAGCCTCTAAAGTAGTATTTTCTGCTGGTTTTGGGAGAAAAGTGGGGAGGGGGGTGGTGTTGTTCCCCAAAACCTGTCCAACACAAAAATGAAGGTGGGGGTGGATATTTTCCAGTAAGATTGGTAGTTAGAGCATGTGAAAGTCAGACACCGCTGCCTCAATAACCCAATATGCTAAATAACTTTTAAAGAGATTCCCTCTCCTTATCGTAATTTCTTATTCCATGGTGATATTGGAAAAAAGCACATTCTGTAATCTCAACTAAAAAAATTGTTTAAATCCTAAAGCTTCCTAAAAGCTTCCTGAAGGTAGATGAAAAAAATTCCAATTTGTCTTAATTTTCCTGTGATTGAATAGTTAACACATACAATAAAACCCACTAAAACAATAATTTTATTCTCACATGCCTAGATATTTCTCAATTTTGTTAAAATATAGTAGGAAGGAGAAACTACCTTTAACTCAGCAGGCAAACCAATGAATGCTTCAGCGTAGGCCTTGTAAAACAAAATTGGAAAGATCTCAAAGAAATATTTGTCTTGACCTTAAAATTATCTGGAGTAAAATCTGGGTTCTTTTACTATCCAAGCTAACTAATGCTTAAAATGTTTCTCATTTCCTATGTGCTATAGGTACTTAAAAGCTCAAGGAGCGTAAAAAGATAAAAAGCTGATATTGCATTATACAGTTTAATCACATTGGATCATGATGCTGCATTACATTAGGGTTTTTTCAGTTGAGTTAAATTCCTTTAAGAGTAAGACAAATTCACAAAGAACAGGTGTAGAGCAGTAGGACACCCAAGACGGGAAGTATTAAAAGTGCAGCAATAAATCACGAAACCTGTAGGTCTGACATGGTGACTTGATCAGGAAAAATGAATTGTTGTGTCCTGAGTACAAAGCATAATAAACAGAGTTGCCAAAAAATAGTCCTATCTGCCAGTAATAATTTGAAGCTGAAACACAGTCACACACAACATACAAGATAAATTATGTGAAACAAAATTTCCAATGACACAGATAAATAATGCCATAAAATGGAAGTGGATATCTGTATGGAATCATAACTTAGGTTGATTCTGACTGTATCTTCAAGGTGCTAATTTGCAAATGAAAACAAAAAACAACTCCCTCCCAAAACCCCAGAAACTCAAACAATACTTTTTCTTTTAGTTCTTGAGTCCAGAGACTCCCATTCATTTAGACACGACACTGTGTACTGAATTTAACCAATATAGCTTTTTCATTTGAAAAGGAGTTCCAAAACAAATGGAAATGTAGCCTTGAGATTTTCCACTTACTGAGCTTGTCATATTCATTTTAAAACACTTCAAAAATGATGAATTTTCAGCGAAAGAAATAAAATGATGTATGTATATATGCCAAAATGTTTCCTAAAAGTAAAGTCAAAGGTAAAAGGATACATGCAACATAACATTGAAGTGATGCTATTGTCAGTAGTATTAATATTGAAATTCTGTCAAGGATTCTTTAAAATTTGAAAAGAATCCCAAAGCAATTTTGTGGTATTAGTGTATGACCTAGAACTTTAATATTAATCTCATTGGACATCCTCAGTTTTTATTTTGCAGTATTTTCAGTCAGGTATTACTTAGTTTGATGTTAATAATAATCATAATAATAACAAGTGTTTACTATGGGCCAAGCCCTGAACTAAGTGCTGGATACATGAAAATTAATCATATTGGATGCAGCCCTTGTTCCACTTGGGACTCACAGTCTAGAAGAGAGGGAGAACAGGTATCAAAGCCCCACTGAAAAAAACGAGGAAACTGAGTCACAGATAAATTAAGTGACTTCTCCAAGGTCACACAGCCAGCAAATGGCCAAGCCAGGCTTAGAACCCAGGCCTGACTTCTTTCCAGTACACCTTGCTGATTTGCGTACCAAAAATCTATTAGGTCATCGTCAATCAATGGTATTTATTGATCACTTACTGTGTGCAGAGCACTGTACTGAGTGTTTGGGAGAGCATTTAGTACAGTGCTCTGCACACAGTAAGCGCTCAATAAATACGATTGATTGATTGAGAGTACACCACAACATTGCTGAGAGACATCATCCCTGCCCAGGAGGAGCTTACAGTTAAGAAGGGTTGGGAGACATGAAGTTTACAGAGGAAATGGCAGAGTATAAAGATGATGATAATAATAATAATAATAATAATAACAATAATAATAATAATAATAATAGCATCTATTAAGCACTTACTATGTGCAAAGCACTGTTCTAAGCGCTGGAGAGGTTACAAGGTGATCAGGTTGTCCCACGTGGGGCTCACAGTCTTAATCCCCATTTTACAGATGAGGTGACAGGCCCAGAGAAGTTAAGTGACTTTCCCAAAGTCACACAGCTGACAATTGGCGGAGACAGGATTTGAACCCATGACCTCTGACTCCAAAGCCTGTGCTCTTTCCACTGAACCATGCTGCTTCCTAAGTTCTGTGGGGTTGGGAAAGGGTGAGTATTGAAGTGCTTAAGGAATGGTGACACAAAAGAATGTGCAAGAAAATGAGGGCATTAGTCAGGGAAAAGCACTTTTTTAAAAAAAAAAAGGTAATTGTTAGGTGCTTACAATGTGTATAACACTGTTCAAAGCACTGGGGTGGAAACAAGCAAATTAAGATGGACACGGTCCCTGTCCCACCTGGGGCTCACAGTCTAAGTAGGAGGGAGAATTGAAGAACTGAGAAACAGAGAAGTTGAGTGATTTGCCCAGTGTCACACAGCAAGCATGTAGCAGAGCAGGAAGGAGAATACAAGTCCTCTAACTCAGGCCTGGGCTCTTTCCACTAGGCCATGCTACGTCTCTTGGTGGAGATATGATTTTATTAGGGTTTTGAAGATGGGAAAAGTGGTGCTCGCTCAGTTATGGAGATGGAATGAAGTCCAGGCCAGAGGGAAGTTGTGGGCCAAGGCTTGGGGGCAAGGAAAATGAGATCATATACCATGACTAGGTTGGTATTTGTGAAGCAAAGTATACATGTTGGGTTGTAATAGGAGGTTAAAGATCACAACAACCTTAAGAGTAGGGATTACATCATCTCCCTAATTATATTTATAGAGCACTGTACATTCAATCCATCACTAATCTCATAATGATAATATGATAATGATAATGATAATGGCATTTATTAAGTGCTTACTACGTGCAAAGCACTGTTCTAAGTGCTGGGGGGGGGGTTACAAGGCGATCAGGTTGTCCCACGGGGGGCTCACAGTCTTACTCCCCATTTTACAGATGAGGTAACTGAGGCACAGAGAAGTTAAGTGACTTGCCCAAAGTCACACGGCTGACAATTGGCAGAGCCGGGATATGAACCCATGACCTCTGACTCCAAAATCCGTGCTCTTTCCACTGAGCCACGCTGCTTCTCCATCCATTCTGCCTTCACAACATTGCTAATTAGTCAATCATATTTACTGGGCACTTATCTACGTAGAGCACTGTATTAAGTGCTTGGAGGAGTACACTTTAACAATATAAAAACACATTCCCTGCCCACAACGAGCTTACAGTCTAGAGAGGGAGACAGATATCAATATAAATACAGAAATTAAAGATATTTACATAAGCACTGAGGGGCTGGATGGAGTTTGAATAAAAGGAGCACATCAGGGTGACCCCAAAGGCTGTGGGAAAAGAGGGGGAAAGTCAATGTGAGGATTTTCTGTTTGGTGTGGAGGTGGATGGGCAACTACTGGAGATCCTTGTGGAGTGGGGAAACATGTCTGGAACGTTTTTCCAGAAAAAAGATCCTGACAGCAGAGTGAAGAAGAACTGGACTGGGGAGAGACGAAGAGGCTGGGGGTCAGCAAGGAGGATGATACAGTAATCAAAACAGAATAGGTAAAGTGATTGGATTAATGTGGTAGCTGTTTGGATGAAATATCGGTGGCCGACTTCTACTTCCCAAGTGCTTAGTACAGTGCTCTGCACACAGTAAGTGCTCAATAAATACGATTGAATGAATGAATGAAAGAAAAGGGCTGATCTTAGCAATGTTGTGAAGGCAGAATGGACAGGATTAGTGAAAGATTGAATATGTGGGTTGAATGAGAGAGAGGAGTCAAGAATAATGCCAAGGTTATGAGCTTGTGAGACAGAAAGGATGATGGTGCTGTCTATAGTGGTGGGAAAGTCAGACGGAGGACAGGGTGGGAGGATAAGAAGTTCTGTTTTAGACATGCAACCTCCCAAATTGTTTGCAGAGTGCCCCACATGCACATTATTCGATGTTATGCTGTGACCTTCTGGAATATTCCATAGAACCTTTGAAATTGTATTTAATGTAATGGGTGACCTGCTAACATTTGTAATATTTTCTAAAACTTCTACATTTTCAGGTTTTCCCTTGTTTGGGTGGTTGAGAATTTTTATTGGAAAAAATACTGATGGTTGAGAATTTTTCTTCTAAGAATTCCCTTTGAACTCTTTTTAGGACAATGGTCTAAACACAAACATCCCCATAGAGGAGAGGGGAATATCATCATCATCATCAATCGTATTTATTGAGCGCTTACTGTGTACAGAGCACTGTACTAAGTGCTTGGGAAGTACAAGTTGGCAACATATGCTCAACCTTATTATCTTGTACATACCCCACTGCTTAGAACAATGCTTAGTACATAGTAAGCACTCAATTCCAGAATAATAATAATTAATAATAATAATACACTAACAACACCGACATAGAGGGTCTTCAAATTCTAATGACTTCTTCTTCAGATTCTGAGGCTTGGGACAAAGTGGTCATTCATATCCCCAACTTCCTGGCTTGAGTCATAATAAGGGTTGGAGGGATATTTAAAGAATGGAATTACTTTCTGGTAAAATTGTTCACTTCATAAATGGGTCCCCTTTGAATCTTGGATGGAGTCTATGAGCCAACTGCTTCTGGAAGCCAATTTTAGTTCACAAAGTCACTCAACCAAGGAAAGGACAAAAACCCAGTAAAGAAAAGGACTTGGACCTAGTTACCATCCCGACAAGTCACTCACTGTGTATATGTACATGTGTGTGTTTGTGTATATGGTATGTACATATATACACACACAACATGGATTGAACAGTATGAATTAAAGTGTCACTTAAAGCTAAGTACAGGGCCTGAAAACATTTCACGCTCTATGGTTTTGTGATTTCCCCTATAATATCTAAATGCCGTCTGAGGTATAATAGAAGTGGCTTTTTCACATCTACATAATCAGTCAATAACAGAGCTACTTAATCCATTTAATAAAGATATTCTGAATCCTAATTCAGGTGAACCTCAAATCTCTATTGAAATAATGGAACACTGTATTTAAAATATGTGTTTTCGTTTTATTTTGTTTTGTTTGTTTTGTTTTTTGTTTATTTTGTTAATGATGTGCATTTAGCTTTAATCCTATTTGTTCTGACAACTTGACACCTGTCCACATGTTTTGTTTTGTTGTCTGTCTCCCCCTTCTAGACTGTGAGCCCGTTGTTGGGTAGGGACCATCTCTATATGTTGCTAACCTGTACTTCCCAAGCAAGCGCTCAATAAATATGATTGAATGAATGAATGAATGTGTTTTCATCATATTAGATCACACCCTTGGAAGTTTCAGCCTTCTGGATCAACTGGCCTTTTACTCATTTACGCTGACATCAACATGACTCTACAAACAGATATCTTTGGGGTGAGGAAACAGCAGGAATATGATAGCTAATATACAATTTTTTCTGGGGTTGATTCTTGTGACTACATAACAAATTATTTTTAACCCTTTGTCTCTTCAAGCATGAGTGTACTGGTAGCAGAATAAAGTTATCATTTGGAGGTAATTTTTAGTTGATTACAAAACATCTGCTTGAACTCCAATGCACTTATTATTTGTCAAGCTCTGAGGTAGACACAAGCTAATCAGGTTGGAAACAGTCCCTGTCCCACATAGGACTCACGGTCTTAATCTCCATTTTACTGATGGGGTAAGAAGCACAGATAAATTAACTCGCCCAAGGTCACACAGCAGAGAAGCGGCGGAGCCAGGATTAGAACCCAGGTCCTTCTGATCCTAGGCCTATGTTCTATTCACTAGGCCAAACTGCTTCCCAGAGGAAAAGTCAATTGTTTGGACTATCCAAAAATATGCAGGGAAACTTGGCATATCCAGTTGTCATTCTGCTATGAAACCAGCAATAACATTTTAAATTTTCTCTAAGGTTTTATTTTTTGGGGAAAAAAAATCAAATGTTCATTCTCTTAAGATTTACATTATCTGCCTCGCTCGAGTGATAACTGGATGGAGAGAAATCCAGTCAATTTGAAAAGCTTTAAATGCTGAAATCCTGCTCAGAATCTAAATACATAGTTGTCTTAAAACAAAAGATTTAGATATATGTTTGTAAACACTGAACCAGTTTGAGTCTGTGAAGCAATATAAAACAGGGATGAGATGGTATATAACTTTATATTACAATAATTAAAACTTCCCTACTGAGCAGAAAACACTTTCCATTGCATTTTACTCCAGTGAGTTTTTGTTGTTTTGTCTGGTTTTTTTGTTTTTGTTTTTTCTTTTTAATCTACTCAACATGCTGACTTATGGGGTATATTGGAGAACCTAGATTTATGCTGCCTTCATTTTTTCCATTTCAATCGAAATCCCCTTCTTTTCTTTCCCAGCTAACATCTGGTCAGCACTCAGAGGATTAACCTCCAGACTACCAATTATTGGTAATATCAAACACCCACTGAATACGAAATACGTGAGAAAATACAACAGAAACAATGGACACATCTCCTGCCTTTGAAGAATTTACAATCTAATAATCACTGACGTCCCAGTGAAGTACGGAGCTAAACCCAGAGAGTCCTATTCAATCAGAATGAACACAGGGAGTTAATGAGTACAATTTCAGGCAACCTGAACTGAGGAGGACTGCTTGTAATTAAGATATAAATGATCCCAGGAATCTAGCGAAGATTTATAGCATTAAACTCAGTTTTGTTTACAGAGATAAAAAGTACAATACTCTGTCTCTCCCCACTTCAATCTATACTTCATGCTGCTACCCGGATCATCTTTGTGCAGAAACGCTCTGGGCATGTTATGCCCCTCTTCAAAAATCTCTAGTGGCTACCAATCAACCTATGCATCAGGCAAAAACTCCTCACTCCCGGCTTCAAGGCTGTGCATCACCACCACACCCCTCCTACCTCACCTCCCTTCTTTCCTTCTCCAGCCCAGCCTGCACCCTCCACTCCTCTGCCACTAACCTCCTCACTGGGCCTCGTTCTCACCTGTCCCACCATCGACCCCCAGCCCACGTCATCCCCCTGTCCTGGAATGCCCTCCCTCCACACATCCGCCAACCTAGCTCTCTTCCTCCCTTCAAAGCCTTACTGAGAGCTCACCTCCTCCAGGAGGCCTTCCCACACTGAGCCCCCTCCTTCCTCACCCCCTCCTCATCCCCCCGCCCTACTTCCTTCCCCTCCCCACAGCACCTGTATATATGTTTGTACAGATTTATTACTCTATTTTACTGTACATATTTACTATTCTATTTATGTTATTTTGTTAATATGTGTTGTTTTGTTGTCTGTCTCCCCCTTCTAGAATGTGAGCCCACTATTGGGCAGGGACCATCTCTATATGTTACCAACTTGTACTTCCCAAGTGCTTAGTACAGTGCTCTGCACACAGTAAGTGCTCAGAATGAGAATCGGAGCATGGCACTGGGTATCGGGGTGGACAGAGAGGGGGCAGCTGAGGGGCCAGGCTGAGTGGACCGCTCTGGCCTCTCTCCTTAGTAGCATTACAGTCTGAATTCATTAATTTATTCATTCATTCAGTCATCTTTGTCGAACCCTTACTGTGGGCAGAGCACCGTACTAAGCACTTGGAAAGTACAATTCGGCAACAAATAGAGACAATCCTTACCCAACAACTGGCTCACAGTCTAGAAGCGGGAATGCTCAGTTGTCTGAGAAATGCCCCGATCCCATCCCAGAAGAGGGGTCTGTGATGGTCTGTGAGAAGCAGCATGGCTGTGAGCCCACTGTTGGGTAGGAACCGTCTCTATATGTTGCCAACTTGTACTTCCCAAGTGCTTAGTACAGTGCTCTGCACACAGTAAGCGCTCAATAAATATGATTGAATGAATGAATGAATGAGTAAGCAGCATAATCCCAATAAATACTAACTGGTTGAATAACTGACTTCCTAATGCTAAATTAGCTAGCAAAGTGTGTTCCCGGACTTGTGGGCCCTGTAACGTTCTTTGAACGACTGCTGTAATGAAAAACAAAACAGAAAACAAACACACAATTCAAACCTTGTACAGATGGGTTATACTAACTTCAGAAAGGTAGAAAAACAGTCTTATCTAGTGGATAGAGCAGGGGGCTGGGTGTCAGAAGGATCCAAGTTCTAATCCTGACCCCCTCACTTGTCTTGTGTGACCTTAGGCAAGTCACTTAATTTCTCTGTGCCCCTTACTTCATCTGTAGAGTGGGGATTAAGACTGTGAGCCCCTTGTGGGACAGGGATTATGTACTACCTGATTAACTTGTATCTACCCCAGTGCTTAGAACAGTGTCTGGTACATAATAAGTGCTTAACAAATACCATAAACAAACAATATTCGAAGAAAAGCAGGCTGTCATTCCAAACTGGAATATCTGATTCAATTTTGTAATTTTTTTTCATGAATTTGTCAAAAGAAAGCAATTCTTTCTTTAAAAAAAGATTTCTCCAATCAAATATTAATTCAATCGTATTTATTGAGTGCTTACTGTGTGCAGAGCACTGGACTAAGTGCTTGGGAAGTACAAGTTGGCAACATATAGAGACGGTCCCTACCTAAGAGTGGGCTCACAGTCTAGAAGACAAATGGAATCAAATAGCATTCCATTTAAGCAAAACTAATATCTTCCAAAGAGCTACAAATTACCCAAACTTCTTTGAAATATGCTGGCCAGGGATATATTGGAAATCACCTATTTTCTTCACTAATTTTAGGTAAATATCTTCATTCATTCATTCAATCGTATTTATTGAGCACTTATTGTGTGCAGAGCACTGTACTAAGCGCTTGGGAAGTACAAGTTGGCAACATCTTGACATTTTTATTCCTTCTGTCAGAAAATATGTAAATACATGCAGATCGTATTTATACTACAGGCAAAGGTTTTATTAAAACCTTAACCCTAGCTCTAATGTAAGTATGAAATAACTTCAGGGTAAGTGAATACAAAAATGATTAACATAGATTCATCCATATACGTAAATTAGTTATAAGTACATTGAATTCTGATATACAGATATAATCTTCCACTTCAGGTGAAGTAAAAACCATTTACATGCAGATTCTGCATAATTACAACTCTCCCCTAAACCTATCAGTGTTACTTATTGAGTGCCTACTTTGCACAAAGCCCTCTTTTAAGCACTTGGGAGAGTATAATAATGCTAGAAGACAAAATTCCTGCCCTAAATTGCTTGCTTACAATTTCGCATGAGACATATTAACAAAAGAACTTATTGGAGTTCTGTGTTGAAGTAATGAGTCACCATAGGTGGCTTTGGTGAGATGGGGAGATATAAGGGGAACATTTAGAAAAAACAGTATGGCCACATACTGAAGTATAGACTGGAGACGAGAAAGGCTAGAGCTGGGAGACCAGTGAGAAGCCTGGAAAGTAGCATGACCTCCTGGAAACAGCACAGGCCTGGGGCTCAGAGGATCTGGGTTCTAATCCCAGTTCTGCCACTTATCTGCTGTGTGACCTCAGACAAATCATTTAATTTCTCTGTACTTCAGTTACCTCATCTGTAACTTGAGGAGTAAGACTATGAGCCCCATGTAGGACATGGACTTATCTAAAACATAGTTAAGTATCTACCCCAGCACTTAATATAGTGCCTTAATAAGCACTTAAAAAATAACATTAAAAACAAAACAAAACAAAAAGAAGACTAAGCAGTTTTACTGGCCTACTGGATTACAACTTGCGGCTAGACCAAAGTGGTAGCTATTCTCAAGGATGGGAAGTGGTATATACCGGTGGTGTTGTGGAGGAAACTTCAACAGCAGTTAGCAACAGACTGGAAGTGGAAAGAAGGAGCTGTCAAGAATAGCAAGGTTTCAGGGACTGGGAAGGATGGTGATGTTGCCATCTGTGTTGGGGAACTAAAGTGTAGGAGAAGATATGGGAAGGAAAGAGGAGAAATTCAGTTGTTAGACATTTTTAAGGTGCCAATGGGACATCCTTTTGGTGACATTCTGCAGCATGATACAAACAATTGACAGTGAGGCTGTCTCCCATACCCAGAATTTAATAGATTCATAATTTAAACAGTAGTAGTTTTGTAAATCTCCAGTTTCTTTTAGTAAACATTGTTTTTAAAAAGTCTGTATTCTTCTTCAAAAAAAAAATGGAAAAAAATGTTCAGGAGAGGAATTTAATACATAATAATAATGGTGGTACTTGCTAAGTGCTTACTATGTGCAAGCAGTGTTCTAAACACTGGGGAAGATACAGGGTAATGAGGTTGTCCCACATGAGGCTCACAGTCTTAATCCCCGTTTGACAGATGAGGGAACTGAGGCACAGAGAAGTTAAGTGACTTGCCCAAGATCACACAGCAGACAAGTGGAGAAGTCAGGATCAGAACCCATGACCTCTGACTCCCAAGCCTGGGCTCTTTCCACTGAGCCATGCTGCTTCCATTTGTGAATGGGAAGGAAATTCCATCAGATCACCGATAGAAATTAAGATATTTGTGAAAACAGGGCATCAAATTCTACACATATGCGAAATTTATCATACATAATGATGATGATTGTTATTATTGTATCTTTGCTAAGTGAACAGGTTTTGACAAGTTCTGGTAAAACTTCTCTTCCTACAGAACTCTAATGGCAGGGAGGGGATGAATTGATTATATCAATTTACATGAATTTACCCCTCAGAACCCACATATTTTTTTTACATGCTAGTTGATGGTCTTTCATATTTCTTGACTGATGTCAGTATCAAAAAGTTACTGAACATTACTGCCATGACAATCAATCATCTAGACTTCCTTGACTTAGGTCACAAAGGATATTGGGCCTCTCTCAATAGTTTACTATATAAACACTTCAGATGCAAGACTTTTGCAATATTAAGTTTGCATTTAGCCCACATTTTATATTTAATATAATCTCCATTGCTTTGCACTACCCAAAGCAATAAATGGCTGCCAAGTTTGATTAATGGCTGAAGAAAAATTGAGCCATTTAATCAATCTCTAAAGTCCTTTTTGTGAGCTTTCTACAAAGCAATTCACATCATTCCTATTATGCAATAAACCATAACATGAAATACAGAAAAATGGAAAGTATTATTTCCCTTGGAAAGACTGAATGAACTCAACTAGAGCTACTGTAATTGACTCCTCCTGGGACTTTCCAGCGAAATCACTTATGGGTAACAGGTAAAAAAAAAAAAATGATATACCACCATCATCATCATCAATAGTGGATGAATGCCTAATCTGTGCAGCACACTTTAAAAATACTTGGCAGAGAAGAAGAGTTGAAAACATCATCTCTGCTCTCACAGAGCAGTGCAATTGAACTGGCGTTTGAAAGCAGTGTGGCTCAGTGGAAGGAGCCCGGGCTTTGGAGTCAGAGGCCATGGGTTCAAATCCAGGCTCCGCCAATTGTCAGCTGTGTGACTTTGGGCAAGTCACTTCACTTCTCTGTGCCTCAGTTACCTCATCTGCAAAATGGGGATTAATACTGTGAGCCCCCCGTGGGACAACCTGATCACCTTGTAATCACCCCAGCGCTTAGTACTGTGCTTTGCACATGGTAAGTGCTTAATAAATGCTATCATTATTATTATAGCTTAAATGATAAATTGTGTGTATCAGTGTTCATCAGAACCACTGGACTCTGTATCAAATTAGAAAGCCATGTGATGTACACATTCCCATAATAATAATAATAATAATAATAATAATGGCATTTATTAAGCGCTTACTATGTGCAAAGCACTGTTCTAAGTGCTGGGGAGGTTACAAGGTGATCAGGTTGTCCCCCGGGGGTCTCACAGTCTTAATCTCCATTCTACAAATGAGGGAACTGAGGCACAGAGAAGTTAAGTGACTTGCCCAAAGTCACACAGCTGACAATTGGCGGAGTGGGGATTTGAACCCATGACCTCTGACTCCAAAGCCCGGGCTCTTTCCACTGAGCCACGCTGCTCCCCATATATGCTGAAGCCCAGTTAGATGGAAAGTCTTTTCAGCTGGGTATGATACTCCAAGTTTTATGACTGTGGAGTATGCTAGGGCTATGACAAAAATAAATCTCCATAGCAGATATTCAAACAATGACAGTTCATAAAAGTTTTTCCTGGTGTCACTGAGGTAATGATTAACAATTTATAGCAAAAAAGGAGAGTGCGATCGTAAAAACTCACAAGCTCATAAAAAAAGGATGAACTTACTGCAAGAACACTGTAGAAGTGCAATCATCATAAATAAATGTATGGAGCAAATATCCTTTTAACAAAGCATCTCTGTAGCAGAGACCCTTGAAGAAGGTGGGAGTGGAAGGGACTTGATACCCTTTCCATCTAGCTGGCTGGCTTCTACTGAATCTCTCCGACTTTGCTTCCAGGAGAGTGTGCTGTGGCTAAGCTTCATTTGAGAAGCTTTTATTCATTGACCGTGTCTGTGCATTTTTTTCCAAGGGGATATTTTTCTAAGGTGAGCTTTACCTGCATTGGACAAGCTTCCCACTCAGTCCCCCTGAGAAGTCACGACAGCAATTCCCCCCATTTGGCACAGAGTCAACTCTTAACTGTACACATGGCCAGTTTCCTGCTTACTAAGGGCCTGCTAAGTGCAGACAATTGGAGTTTTTTTGTTCTTGTAACTATCGTTTCGTTTCTTGGAACTCTCATTTCATCTTGTCAGCTGTGTGACTTTGGGTGAGTCACTTCACGTCTCTGGGCCTCAGTTCCCTCGTCTGCAAAATGGGGATTGAGACTGTGAGCCCTCCGTGGGACAACCTGATCACCTTGTAACCTCCCCAGCGCTTACAGTGCTTTGCACATAGTAAGCACTTAATAAATGCCATTATTATTATTATTATTATTATTATTATTATTATTATTATTATTATTATTATTATTATTATCTTGCTCCCAGGAGCACAAGTAAACTGGGGAACTAGGGTAGATGGTTTAACAGCAGAGTAAGGGAGTATTGGGAGACTAAAACATAGTTTGTACATATTTACTATTCTATTTATTTTGTTAATGATGTGCATTTAGCTTTAATTCTATTTGTTCTGATGACTTGACACCTGTCCACATGTTTGGTTTTGTTGTCTGTCTCCCCCTTCTAGCAGGCTGTGAGCCCGTTGTTGGGTAGGGACCATCTCTATATGTTGCTGACTTGTACTTCCCAAGCGCTTAGTCCAGTGCTCTGCACACAGTAAGCGCTCGATAAATACAATTGAATGAATGAATCAATAAAACAGCACTGTTGGGAATCCTGACAGTCATCACAGAATCCCAGCCTTGACCTGGTCTGGGATGGGTGGTGGATTTCAATCAATCAATCAATCAATTGTATTTATTGAGCGCTTACTGTGTGCAGAGCACTGTACTAAGCGCTTGGGAAGTACAAGTTGGTAACATATAGAGACAGTCCCTACCCAACAGTGGGCTCACAGTCTAAAAGGGGGAGACAGAGAACAAAACCAAACATACTAACAAAATAAATAGAATAGATATGTACAAGTAAAATAAATAGAGTAATAAATCTGTACAAACATATATACATATATACAGGTGCTGTGGGGAAGGGAAGGAGGTAAGATGGGGAGATGGGGAGGGGAACAAGGGGGAGAGGAAGGAAGGGGCTCAGTCTGGGAAGGCCTCCTGGAGGAGGTGAGCTCTCAGTAGGACCTTTCAAAGGGGGTGGGGGACGGGACACAAGCTTTTTGGAGCAGCTCCAGTCCTCTACCTCCACCAGCTTGACAAGCAACACCAACAAGAGCTTCCACCGCCCTTCCACAGTATTTCCTGCGGTTATTGCTCCTGACACCACAGCAGTTCAGAAAAAATGCAAAAAGCAGCAGTTTATGGGTCCCAATAATTGAAAAATGGCAAACGGGTGACTGAGGCTGTGGTGGTTACTGTGGCCGTGGTCATGACTGAAGAACTGTGAGCCATGAGAAGCCTGAAACTGCTCCTCTAGCCCAAGTATCCTCTTGCTCTGGTTGTTTTTACTAATGTTCTTATCGGGATAGTCATCATCGATCGTATTTATTGAGCGTTTACTGTGTGCAGAGAGATAGTTTTGTGTTTTCATCAGTTCATCTTTCCTCATGTGTTCATCATCAAGCTTCACCCTTTTATTCTTATATTGTGAGCCCTGTGGGGGCAGGGACTATCTCTAATTCTCAGCTGTGAATTTCCCCGTCTTTTTGTATAGCGCTCTGCACACGGTAGATGCTTAATAAATACTATTACTACTACAATGAGAAGAGTAGATGGGCCAGACTGAGAGGGGTAGTTTTCCTTGGGTAGAAGCTTCATGAGGTGCAGGGCACCTAAAGGGAGGATAAAAATCCAATAGAGGCCTTGTACATGCAATAAAGTTGACAAACACATTCCCTCCCCACCTGGAGTTTATAATGTAGGTTGAAAGAGATATTTTTTGTTTGCTTGTTTTTTCTGAGACAAATCTACTCCCCCTGAGTTCATTCTCAGGCAGTAAGGTAGATCTTATTAGAAGAACATTAACTCTTAAAAAAGCCCATTAAGAGTTACCAATTCTACTGTATAATTTCCCATGCACTTAATACAGTGTTCTGTGCACATTATGTGCTGAATTAATACAAATGATTAATAAAACGATTGTGTGTTCTTTAAGTTACCTGGTCGATGATTCTGCCTATATCAACTCTATAATATAATGATGATATTTATTAAGCGCTTACTATGTGCAAAGCGCTGGGGAGGTTACAAGGCAATCAGGTTGTCCCACAGGGGGCTCACAGTGTTAATCCTCATTTTACAGATGAGGTAACTGAGGCACAGAGAAGTTAAGTGACTTGCCCAAAGTCACACAGCTGACAATTGGCAGAGCCGGGATTTGAACCCATGACCTCCGACTCCAAAGCCCGTGCTCTTTCCACTGAGCCACACTGCTTCTCTCTATTGTACTCTCATGAGCCCTTAGTATGGTGCTTTGCATGCAGTAAGCACTCAATAAATGGCACTGATTAATTACTAAACCGTCGTGGGTTCGCTGATGACTGAGACTCAATTCTCTGACAGTTTGGAAGAGTAAATGCCCCCCTTTGCAAGCAGTGAATGCTCAATAAATATGATTGAAGAATGAATGATGACAGCGTTGTTTCCACTAGAATCAGTGTGGCTTAGTGGATAGAGTATGGCCACAGTATGGGCCTGGGAATCCAAAGCACCTGGGTTCTAATCCCAGCTCTGCCACATGTCTGCTGTGTGAACTTGGGCAAGTCACTTTACTGCTCTAGGCCTCATTTACCTCATCTGGAAAATGAGGATTAAGACTGTGAGCCCTATGTGGGACAGGGACTGTGTCCAACCCAATTACCTTGTATCAACCCAAGTGCTTAGTACAGTGCCTGGCCCATAGTAAGTGCTTAACAAATACCACAAGAAGTCAAACTAATCTGTCACCTTCCTGGGGGTTTATGAATAAAAGAATTGCCAATTTGTGTGACCCCCTCATTCCTTTTTTACAGCCAATGCTCAGAGAAACATTACATAATTTCAGCATCAGACAAAAAACTTTAATAAACACTATGGGTTACTATGGATTAGGCTAGCAAGATTTCTAGGTGAACGTCACAGTCAGCTGTGTCTCTGAATGTGATGGGCAACTGTAGATACATGTATACTATGATGGTACACAGATATGCACCAGGAGATTTATGAAGTGAAGTTGTACAGAATGAAATGGACTATGAGCCCACTGTTGGGTAGCAATCGTCTCTATATGTTGCCAACTTGTACTTCCCAAGCACTTAGTACAGTGCTCTGCACACAGTAAGCGCTCAATAAATATGATTGAATGAATGAAATGTTATCATGAGGAAAAACAACAAAATGAGGCCCATGTTTTCAGCATTTCCCATTAGGTGCCTAATGAATTATCGTCTAACTGATGGACGTCATTCCTCCCAAGGACCAATTGTACTATTAGGAAGTAAGCGTTGACACGAAGAATTAAGCATATCCATGGTAAAGTCAGGCAAAAGAAGTTTGGGTTACTTTCTCTTTCCTGTCCCTTACTGTGACCTTGATCCATGGTTTCATTTCATCTTATCGAATGCATTTTTCCCCTTCAGAGTTTTAAAGAGAGGTGGATTGAAAACTACAATGAAGAAACTGAAGTGCTCCCTTCTGAAAATATAATGAACAGAGGTTACTTCAATTCTTTTCTTCATGCAATGGCACAGTGGGGCAGACTTTATTGCTTGGTAGGTTATCTTCTATCTCAAATGTTTATGAGTCACTACCCTTTAATAGGGTGGAAACAGTTCGGTGGTGCTGAAATTTACATATTAGAAGAAAATACTTGAATAAGTTAAAAGAATACCACAAGGGTCACAGCAGTGTTAATCTCTAAGATTAGGCTCTATATTTTTCAGCTCATTCATCTCATCCAAGTGAAGTTTACTGCATGGCAATTGAAGATGAATATTTCACAACTCTAACTGCTTTAAATGATTCTTCTTGTTAATGAGCTAGAGTACATTTGTGTTATAGAAGCATAATGATTTTGGATAAATTGTGCAACATTTCAATTTCATATACTAGTGTGTCAACACACAGAAGAAGAGTACAAATCTACCTACCTTTCCCTCAATTTACCAATTTGAGAAGGCATAATGATGCTTATCATCGCTCTTAGGTACTGAGGGAGAATTAACAAAATAATTATTTTAATGTTATTTTATATATGCTTCATAATTACTCCTTAGATCTTAGAAGTGACTCAGAACTAGCATTTTGCTGGTAATGATTTGCCTAATTAACAAAAAGTCAGTCTGTTCATCTGGATTTTAACAGTTTACCATGTGATTCTGGGTTGGAATATATGAAGGCCACAAGAAAGTTTGGGAGTACAAGATCTGGGGATAATATCTTGGGGAAAAGGACATAAACATAGCTAGAAATAAAAATGTTGAGCAGGAAAACGAGCAGAAATCTACTTACCCCTTATCTAAAAGAGCAACCAAAAAAAAAAAAACCCACACAACTGTCATGAAAACACTTAAGTAATTCCAAAGACAGTAAATGCTACAAGCTACTCTTGGGACAACTTCTCAAGTAGATTAGGAGTAAAAATATGCAGCAATTAAGGCTTTGTCAGTGCTAAATCCTGCCACTATGGAAATATCACATTAAAGAATGTCCATACTGTTTTAATTTTTCCCTCAAGGACATAAATCATAGATGATGTGTCTCGAGTGAATCCAGCACTGGGTTGTTGCAAGCTTCAAGTGTGATAGTAGGGAAGGAAGTTTTGGAAGTAAGTATGGAAAGTTAACTTTGTCCTAGGAGTGCTGATTCATTCATTCATTCATTCAATTGTATTTATTGAGCACTTACTGTGTGCAGAACACTGTACTAAGTGTGCAACCTTCAGGTTGACTGGGTTCCTTCGGGTGAGAGCATATGTGCTTGTGACACTACCACCTGGCATGGGTTTTGGGTTTTTTTTTTGCCTGTGTGACATTGTTTTGGGCATAACAGAATAACAGGGATTTTCTGCTGCCTGTTAGGACTGAATGTAGACTTGAGGAGGTTTTACACCCTTTAAGGCAGGTTGTTCTGGAGGCTCTAAAAAATGGTGTCTTGCATGGTGTTTACTCAAGAATGGGTAGTGGGGCCTAATGGAAAGAGTCGGAGGACTTCCATTTAATCTCAGCTCGGCTATTTCCCTAACTTTGGACCCATCTCTTAATTTCTCTGTGCCTGTGCTTCCTCATATGTAAAATGGGTATTCAGTATCTGTTCTTTTTCCTACTTATACTGTGAGACCCCTGTGTCCAAATGAATTATCTTGAATCTACCCCAGTGCTTAGTAATCATAATAATAATGATGATGATGATGATGATGTTATTTGTTAAGGGTTTACTATGTGCAAAGCACTGTTCTCAGTGCTTGGCTTATAGTAAATGCTTAACAAATACCATATATATGATTTAATTTTGGAATGGGGCAGGAATTTAATAATTGTAGTATTTTCTATGTGTTTACTAAGCACTCTACTAAGTGCTGGAGTAAGTATAAAATAATCCAGTCCCACAAGGTGCTCACGGCCAAAGTAGGCTGTTTTGTTCAACCAGAATGATATTTCACCTCAAATTGGTTGTGGCATAAAAAGTCTTAAAAATTACATTTTGATTCCTAGCAAAAAAGGGACTTTTCACACATGTCATTCAAAGTGTTAACTTTATTATTGTGTCATTTTGCATGCCATTTGAGCACAGGAGGGGTAGGTGGCACGAACTCTCTCTTGCATCCATCCCACATGACAATGGGATGTTGTGTGCATGACTACTAAGTCCTGGGGTTGAAATCCTGGAATAATAACAGTATTTGTTTTCATGAATGTCATTACGTGAACTGCTACTTTCACTGGTCTGGAAATTTTTATCAATTGTCTTTGCTGACCTACAGAACTGATGAATGTGTGTGTCTCACTGCCTCCAGCAAAGTGGCCAGCAGATCCTTGTACTTTAAATTGTTACAAGGAGAGAAACTAAAAATTCCAAATTCAGCATCTGCTTAGGTTTAGAGCATGATCATGCATAGGTAGACTGGAGTTCCATTTTCTCTAGCAGGACAGAGGCTGTCAGCATGAGATTACAAAACTCACCCCCAAAATAACTCTGTTGCCTAGACTACTTAAATGAAAAATGACTCAAAATCTCCAAAAGGGGTTGTGAAAATTAATACTACCCCCCAAAATTTTGAAATATATTTAATGCTATTTTAATTTTCACAATACTCTTTAGATTCCATGTTTTTATCTTCCAGATAACGGTATTAGATTATATTAAAATATATCCTTATTGACAAATTCAAAACTGAAATTCTAACTACCCAAGCTACTTCAGTTCACCAATGTCTGTACTTGATAAATATTTGACTATAACAAAGTTCTCTCTATGCTACTGGCATCTGTGGCTTTCAAAGCAAAGTCTGGCTGTCCTCCTCACCTACTATGATCTGAATTCTTCGGTAAATTTGCCCAGCAGTATTTCATATTTTGCAGGCATGAAGGTGGAGTTTCTTTTTGAAGATTTTCTTTGACATTCATGCATTGTCCTTAATATCCATTTGAACTGTGACAATTGCATTGGAACACAAGCTTTTCAAGCAGAGACATTATGAATTTCTAACTGAAATACTTGGGACTCAGGGACAAAAGCAATCTATCACTTCTTTAAAGGAAATAATCATAATGAAAAAAGAACTCTGACAAACTTTCTCTATTAAGGGTGTAAGGGTGTGAGATATAATTGATACTGCTCCCGGAATAAAACTATTCTTGCAAAAAGTGAATAACTTCCTATAAAACACTAATTCCTCTTTAATTTAAACTAAAGAAGGATCAACAAAAATGAAGATTCTCTATTTGGCACTTCCATGAACCAAACCAAAAATAATACCAGGAAAGAGGAAATACTTTTTCATCTCATTCTCTGCCAAATCTTTAGGAGCTATTTGGTAGACAAACTGAACAATAGTAGGGAGCTCTGATGTACAAAAAGATGTAGATGAATCAGGCAAAGTATATTCATTGCAGCTACAAACTCATTAGCAAAGTCACACTCCCTAAAAGGGACACATCTCTATTGTTACCTTGATTTGCTCCAATGCCATGAAAAATTCCATCTCACATGTCTTTACTTCAATCAATCATGTTTACTGAGCACTTACTGTGTGTAAGGCATTCATTCATTCAGTTGTATTTATTGAGTGCTTACTGTGTGCAGAGCACTGTACTAAGCGCTTGGAAAGTACAATTCAGCAACGGAGACAATCCCTGCCCACAATGGGCTCACAGTCTAGAAGACTTTAGTGCAGTGCTTGGATTACAGTGAATGCCACACATATGATTTAATTTTGGAATGGGGCTGGAATTTAATAATTGTAGTATTTTCTAAGTGTTTCCTATGGGCCAAGCACTGTACTAAGCGTTGAGGTAGGTGCAAAATTATCCAGTACCACAAGGAGCTCATGACCTAAGTAGGCTGTTTTGTTCAACCAGAATGATATTTAATATAAATAATACCTGTTCTCCCTCCTACTTAGACTGTGAGCCTTGAGGATCTTGTAACTACCCTAGAGCTTACTACAGTGTTGACACATAGTAAGTCTGTTAACACTGCACTAAAGCACTGGGGTAGTTACAAAATCATCAAATACCACATGGGGCACACAGTCAAAATAGGAGGGAAAGCAGTTATTGAATCTCCATTTTGCAGATGAGATAACTGAGGCATATAGAAGTTCTGTGACTTGCCCAGGGCTACCTAGGAGACAAGTAGCAGAGCCAGGGCTATACCTAGGCCCACACTCTTTCCAGTAGTCCATGCTGCTTCTCTTAAAGTGCCTAGATAAGGAATGTGTCTATTATTATATTGTACTCTCCCAAGTGCTTAATGCAGTGCTCTGCACACAGTAAATGCTCAGTAAGTATGATGGAATGAATGAAGTGGGATTAACATAGTTTGGATGGAGAGGAAAGGGCAGATTTTAGTGATGTTGTGAAGGTTGAACCCACAGGATTGGTGTCAGAATGAATGTGTGGATTTGAATCTACACCAAAGGGCGTGGATGTAGATGTAGAGTAGAAGGTGACCCAGACCTGAGCTTTGAGGAACTCTCACAGTTAGGGGGTGGGAGGCGGAGGAGGAGCTCATGAAAGAGTCTGAGCTGGAGCAGCCAGAGATAGGAGAACCAGGAGAGGACAGTGTCAATACAGCCAAGGTTGGATAATGATTCCAGGAAAAGGAGGTGGTCTACAGTATTGAAAGAAGCTAGCTCAGTGTTCAAAGATTATTTGGATTGAGTAAAAACCATTGGATTTGTCAAAAAGAAGATCTTTGGTGACCTTTGAGAAGGCAGTTTTGATGGAGTGAAGGGGATAGAAGCCAGATTGGAGGGGGTCAAAGAGAGAATTGGAGGGGAGGAACTGGAGGCAGCAGGTGTAGACAGCTCATTCAAAGAGTTTGGAGACGAATGATAGGAAGGAGATGGGGTGACAACTGGATGGAGACCTGATGCAAAGGCAGTGTGTCTTTTTCTGTATTTTAATCACTGGGTTCCCTTATGGTCTCCTGATGAATATGGCTGAACAGACATGCTTAACTGTATTAAAGCAGTAATTTAGTGAGCTGAAGGAGTTCCTTTCAGACATTACCAACTTCCAAACAAGGAGTTATTTAGTCCTAATACATTATATTGCACAAGCAGCTCAGTGAGAATGCTAAGAAGGAAGATGATGTGAATGGTGTTTTTGAGGGTAATGATTAAGAGAAGCAGCAAGGCTTAATGAAAAGACCATGGGTCTGGGAGACTGAGGGTCTGGGTTTTGATCCCAGGTTGAAGAGGGTTAGGATGGAGTAGAGGTCATTGGATTTGGCAAGAAGGAGATCTTTGGTGACTTTTGAGAAGGCAGTTTTGCTGGAGTAACGGGGATGGAGCAAGATTGGAGGTGGTCAAAGAGAAAACTGGAGGGGAGGAAGCAGAGGCAGGAGGTGTAGACAACTCATTCAAGGAGTTTGGAGAGAAATGTCACTGGTCAGCTGCATGGTCTTGGGCAAATCATTTCTCTGTGCCTCAATTTCATCTGTAAAATGGGGATTCAATCTTATTCCCTCCTACTTAGACTGTGCGCCTTATTATCTTGCATCAACCCCTGTGCTTCGAATAGTGGTTGGAACATAGAACACACTTAACAAATATCATAAAAAAGGAACCTCTAGAGATTAATGAGAGAGCTCCCTACCTCTAGATGGATGAAAGATTCAACTGCATAGTTCAGATTATTCTTCAGAAAAAGTTCAGTAGAAATGGAGAAAATATGACCTGGAATAAAAGTTTACTTACATCCCTACCAATCATATACCTTTGTATGGTTAGTTTGCATATAATTTTAGGAAGCAAATATTAGTCTTGCTCTGATAAAAATCATTATACCATAAAAGGTCACTTGGTATATGAATGCAAGATGAATCTCCAATCCAGTCTGAGTATGATAGATGAAAATGAAATGTATGGTGATGATCATTTCCTACCTTTTCAGAGGTAAAATCTATTAATATTATCAATAATCTGTTCTACAGAGTAACACTAATAATTTATCATTCTTTCGATCCTAGAGAAACATTGCTGGAAAAAAGTATATCTTTTCTGTCCTTCCTTCATTTAAAGTTTTAAATTGACACCTTTCTATTACCATTTTTACTATAATCATTTAAAGTAGTTTCATATATCTCAATTATTCCACGAGTCTTTTTCTGATTGCCTTAACCTTTTCATCATGGCTGAAACTGGAGTAACTGAACTGAGTTGTGGTACCCTGAGCTTAAGTAATAAAAAGTATTCAGTTAAAATGCTAACAGTTTAAGGAAACTGAGATATTACCCATCAAATTTAGTGGAAAAAAGTTCATCCTTCATTAAATATTTCCAAGTCATAATTTAGAGGAAAGTATTTTAAGAGCAGCCAAATGACATATGCCGGCAGTCTACTCAATTATATTAAGAACAATCAAATTTCCATCTTGGAATAATTAGGTTTTTGGCAACCAATGAAGCTTTTATTATCATCCTACATTTTCAAATGGGAGAAATTAGGTACAGTGGGACACAAATGGTTTTGTGCTCCCACTTTTAATTCCCTGCTTTGCTCATTAGGAATTAAAAAGTACAATATGTATCTTAGTAGAGCTCTCGATATACTAGATTTGAACACATTTCAGTTATTTTCTAGACAAAGCATCAGACTATCCTCTGAATGTTTCTTGAATCTGCCTGTGTTTCTATTAATTTGACATTAACAACATTTTGCTTTCGAGGCAGCTTTATATGGCTGCTTTAGGATAACTGTGCAAGGAATAGATAAGTAGCCTAATGTTGAATCCCCTCCTAAATAAACTCAACATTCAATCTTAATCAACAATACAATAGTCATTGTTCCAAAATGTCAAGTTACAGTCAAGCTGGCTGGGATTTGACCATCTTTTCCTGGCATCCTCCTACGCCGAAGAAGCTGAGAAACATCCAGAACTTCCACGGGGGGATTCAGACAGTCTTGAATTATCAGCTATGGGCAGCAGGATCCACCAAGATCCAACTAAGCTGGAGACAAATCCCGGGCCAAGAGTCTTAAGACTCCAATGGACTTATGGAAAGATGGGTCTCCAGGGGAACTTAGTCTGAACCCGGATTTCCTTGGGACCTTTTCTCCTGAAGTCCACTGGAAGCCCAGAGAGGACTCCAAACCCTGAGCCAACCCAGATAGGACCACTATTGGACTCCAACATCCTGGAAGAGGGTCCAGAGGCACTCTCAACTCTCAGCAGTTCAAATCCCTGAAGAACACCCAACACGCTACTAAAGTCTCCCCAGCCTACTGTACCTCTCAAAACTACTCAAGTAAATCATCTCTCCAATTGTCTCCTTGACCCTCTGTCATCAGGCTTCCTCTGCCTTCACTCTACAGAGACAGACCTCTTAAAGGCCACCGATAACAACCTTCTTGAAAAATGAAGTGGTTCTTATCCCACCCTAAATCTCCTGGACCACCATGGAAATATCACCCAACCTTGGCTTCATTAACAATGTCCTGACCGGGTTCTCCTCATCATTCTGGCCACTCCTCCTCAGTCTCTTTCACAGGCTCCTCTTCCACCTCCCAAACTCTGAGAGAGCCTCTTAAGGCACAGTTGTGGATTCCCTTCTGTTCTTCATCTGCACCTATTCCCTTGGAGAATCCATTCACTTCCATGGCTTCAACTACCATCTGTATGTGGATGATTCCAAAGTATATGTATATATATCTTCATCTTACCACTCAAACCATGCCTTACTCCTGACTTCCCTGGCACTGTAGAAGACTGGTGTCTCACAAGCCCTTAATCTTGGTATTATCTCTCTCATTCAACCCACATAGTCAATCCATCATAAAATCCCATCAGTTCTACTGTCACAGCATTGCTACAATCCGCCCTTCCCTCTCTATCCAAACTGTTACTATGCTGATACAAGCACCTCCCATATAATGCCTTAACAACTGCATCAGTCTCTTCGCTGACCACCCTGACTCCTGTTTCCCACTACGCCAGTCCATACTCCACTCTGCTGCCCAAATCGTTTTTCTAAAACAATGCTCAGTCCTCATTTCCCGACTCCTCAAGACTCACCAGTCTTTGTCCATCCTCCTCAAATAGAAAACTCCTTAATATCAACTTGAAAGCACTAAATTAAATCACCCACTCCTACCCTGAGAAGCAGTGTGGCTTAGTGGGAAGAACATGGGCTTGGGAGTCAAAAGTCATGGGTTTGGATGCCGGCTCCGTCACTTGTCAGCTGTGTGATTTTGGGCAAGTCACTTAACTTCTCTGTGCCTCAGTTAACTCATCTGTAAAATGAGGATGAAGACTGTGAGCTGCAAGTGGGACAACCTGATTACCTTGTATCTCCACCAGCGCTTAGAACAGTACTTGGCACATAATGCTTAACAAATACCACCATTATTGTATTACCTTTTCTCATTGGTTCCTGCTACAGCCCAGCCCACACACTTCACTGCACTACATCAGATTGCTCACCATGCTCATCTATTTCACCACCTATCCCTTTCCCACATCCTCCCACTGAACTGGAACTCCCTCTCCATCCATATCCACCAGACCACCACTCTCCTTGCTTCACAACCTTATTAAAATCATATCTCCTTCAAGAGATTTCTCCCAGATGAGCCTTCTTTTCTCTGAATCTCCCTTCTGTGTTGTCATTAAACTTGGATCTATGCCATATTCACCCCACCCTCAGGCCCACAATCAATCAAGCAATTGCATTTATTGAGTGCTTACGGTGTGCAGAGCACCATACTATTGCTTGGGAGAGTACAATACAGAGCTGGTGGACACATTCCCTGCCCACAGTGAACTCACAGTCTAGATAGGGAGACAGATATTAATGCGAATAAAGAAATTAAAGAAATATACAAAAGTGCTGTTTGGGTGAAGGAGGGGTGAATAAAAGGAATAAATCAGTATGACAAAGAAGGGAGAGGGAAGAGAGGAAATGAAGTCTTAGTCAAGAAAGTCCTCTCGAGAGGTGTTCCTTCAACTAGGGCTTGAAGGTGAGGAGAGTAATCATCTGACAGATGTGAAGAGGGAGGGAGGGCATTCCAGGCCAGAGGAAGGATGTGAGTGTGATGTTGGTGGTGAGATAGATGAAATAAAAATGCAGTGAGGAAAGTGACATTAGAGGAGTGAAGTGCACAAGCTGGGTTGTATTAGGAGAGCAGCAAGTTGAGTTAGGAGGGGGCAAAGTGATTTAGTGCTCTAAAGCTGAAGGTAAAAAGCTGCACTTTGATGTGGAGGCTGATGGAAAACCATCAGAGGTTCTTGAGGAGTGGGCAAACATGAAATGAACGTTTCAGTAGAAAAATGATCTGAGCAGCTGAATCAAGTATAGACTGGAGTGAGGAGAGACAGGATGTAGGAACTTCAGTAAGGAGGCTGATAGAGTAATCAAGGCAGGTTAAGAAAAATGCTCAGATTAAAGTAGTAGCAGTTTGAAGGGAGAGGAAAAGTGGGATTTTAGTGATGTTAAGGTTGAACTGACAAGATTAAGTGAGATTGAATATGTGAGTTAAGTGAGAGAGATGGCAACGATAATGTCAATGCTGTGTGTTTACAATACATGAAAGATGGTGTCACTGTCTGTAGTGAAAGGAAACTCAGGGGGATCACAGAGTTCGGGTGCAAAAAAAAGGAATTTTGTTTTGAACATGTTAAAGTTAGAGGTTTCATCAGGACATCTACGTAGAGACGTCTTGAAGGCAGGAGAAAATGTGAGAGTGCAGAAAGGGAGAGATATCAGGGCTGAACATGTAGATTGGGGAATTACAGCACTTATGTACTTAACCATAATTTATCTATTCTTATTAATGTCTGTCTCCCTTCCTCGAATGCTTGATATGGGCAGGACACATGTCTACCAACTCTGTTGAATTATACTCTCCAAGTGCTTGGTTCAGTGCTCTGCATACAGTAAGTGTGCAATAAATACCATCAATTGATATCCAACAGATCACTATTCCCACCTTCAAAGACCCCTAAAAATAGCTTCTTCTCCAGAGACCTTCCCTGACAAAGCCTTCATTTCCCCATTCACTCTTTCTTCTGTGTTGTCTATGAACTTATAGGTGCATGGCTCAGTGGAAAGAGCCCGGGCTTTGGAGTCAGAGGTCATGGGTTCAAATCCCAGCCCTGCCAATTGTCAGCTGGGTGACTTTGGGCAAGTCACTTCACTTCTCTGGGCCTCAGTTCCCTCATCTGTAAAATGGGGATTAAGACTGTGAGCCCCATGTGGGACAACCTGATCACCTTGTATCCCCCCCATCACTTAGAACAGTGCTTTGCATACAGTAAGCACGTTCATTCATTCATTTAATAGTATTTATTGAGTGCTTACTGTGGGCAGAGCACTGTACTAAGTGCTTGGGAAGGACAAGCTGGGAAGTACACATAACAAATACCATCATTATTTTTACCTTTAATCACCTGATTCTCAACCCAACCCACAGCACTTATGTGTGTATACTTACACTTTCCCATTTCCCCTATCTGTGACTTATTTTAATGCCTGTTTTCCCCTCTAGACTGTGAGCTCCTTGTTGGCAGAGATTATGTCAAGTCCACAAGAGAAGTATGATTTGCATAAGCAATGTTTGGTTGGCTTACTATTTTATCTGGGTGGCCTCTCAAATCTACCAACCCCAGTCAATCAATCAATCATATTTATTGAGTGCTTACTGTGTGCAGAGCACTGTACTAAGCACTTGGGAAGTACAAGTTGGCAACATATAGAGATGGTCCCTACCCAACAGTGGGCTCACAGTCTAGAAGTGGGAGACAGAGAACAAAACCAAACATATTAACAAAATAAAATAAATTTTATTTATAATAATAATAATTTATAATATATATAATATAATAATAATGATGATGATGAATTTATAAATAAATAAAATAAATAGAATAGATATGTACAGGTAAAATAAATAAATAAATAGAGTAATAGTGTAACCCCAAGACAAAGGGGTTGAACTATGGTACAGTATGGTGATATCTCTCCCCCAGTCATATGACACAGTCTGACACCTGGTGCACCAGTTAGTGGCCACAGCACTCCCTGGTCTGGGGGCTGCAGATGCCTCTCAGATTGCTGTTGGCCCCAGGATATTTGTATTTTGTCATTTCTTTTAAATAAAAGATAAACATGAGGCTCCCCACTTTGTCTCTTCCTCCATCCCCATGGGAGACAAAACTTTTACAGAACAAACTCTTCCAAGTCCTCCACAACCTGCCAGAAAGACCACCCCGGCTCCCTTCGCTCTTTGTTCATTCATTCATTCATTCATTCAATCGTATTTATTGAGCGCTTACTGTGTGCAGAGCACTTTACTAAGCGCTTGGTACGTACACGTCAGCAACATATAGAGACGGTCCCTACCCAGCAACGGGCTCACAGTCTAGAAGGGGGAGACAGACGACAAAACCTTATTAAAATCATATCTCCTCCAAGAGATCTCTCCCAGTGGAGCCTTCTTTTCTCTGAATCTCTCTTCCTTCCGTGTTGTCATTAAACTTGGATCTATGCCATATTCACCCCACCCTCAGGCCACAATCAATCAATTTTATTCCGTTATTATGTTTTGTTTTCTAATTGCAGTCCTGAGTGTGGCAGTGGCAGCAGGGTGGCAACCACGGCAGCAGAAGTTCTCCCTTCTGCCACAGGGATCAATCCAGGAAATTGAGCCAGGACAGCAGAGGAAAATGCATTTTCCTTCTTCTCCCACCACAGCCATTGTTCTGGAGCACTGATTGCCCAGTTCAGAGCCCAGAAAAATGAGCTGGACCCAGGAGGAAAATGCTTTTTCCTGCTTCCTCTACTCCAGAGCCTGGGAAATTGATTTTGGACAGTGAAGGAAAAAGTGTTTGGCCGCCCACTCTGGAGGCTGGAAAAATGAACTGGGACAGTGATGGGCTGGGAATGGGAGGGAGAATCCGTGTTTTCCCTTGTGCTCCAGAGTCTGGGAAAATGAGCTGGGACAGCAGGGAAAACACACGTTTTCCTTCCGGCTTTGGGCCTGGGAAGAGGAGCTGGAACAGTGGAGGAAACAGCAAATACTCCCTTTGTCATCCTGGGTTACTTCCTCCCGCACGTCACAGAAAATCGCACCTTCCCTGTACCTCAGCATTGCTCCCTGCTCAAGAGGTCCAGTGACTTTGTAATTTAAATTATGTGGTGACCGGGCCGGGAGGGTTTATAAAGCATTACCGTATGGGGTTACTTTAAAGAATTTTATGTGATTTCAATTTCACCGAGCAAAATCTGTTAACCATCGTGGAACTTTTTTGTCTACCAACTCTGTTGTGTTTGTACTCTCCCAGTGGTTTAATTCAGTGCTCTGGACACATTAAGGCTCAAATATCACCAAACGAAGAGGATCCCCAGCTTCACAAGACTTGCTAGGCCTAAGGAGTTCAACTTGCTGAGAACATGAAAATTTGTTACATTGCAAAATACAGAAGTTGAGTATGTGGGAAGCGGGTGACAAGTTTTTGTGGCGGCAAGAGGGGAGGAAGAAGTTAACTGCTTGATACTTCCAGCTCTGTCCACTTTCCCTCTTCCATTGCCACTCCCGTGCCCTCTATCCCACCTTGGAATGCCCCTGCATCCCCATATTTTCAGCCTTGAATGGTAGAGACCACAATCTGTGGAAAGGCCTCACTAGTGCTGAGAGTGGCAGTGGAAATCTCCACTGAAATCAAGGAGCAGCAGCAGCAGCTGTTAGAAAAATTAAAATTAGAAGAGAAGGGGGGCTTGGTTCATGTGCATCAGCAGGAGAGAGTTCACCTTCTTCATACTTCATCCAACAGCACAGTGAAATTTACTCTACTGTCAGGCAAATGCTAAGAGTCAGCGAGGACTCAAAGATAATGTCAAGGTTACAGATTACTGGGCTGGGGAAGACAGTCATGTTGTTAACTGGGTTGGGAAAGTTCGGAGAAAGAACTGGCTTTGGAAGGGAGACGAGGACATAATGGGCTTGTTGTGGTAGCAGCATACCCACATAGAAATGCCCCGTAGACAATAGACATAGAATTAAGGAGCCAGAACAGACACCCTAAATGTACTCACAGGTATTATAATAATAATGATGGCATTGGTTAAGCGCTTACTATGTGCCAAGCACCGTTCTAAGCACCGGGGTAATAATAATGATGGCATCTGTTAAGTACTTACTATGTGCAAAGAATTGTTCTAAGCACTGGGGGGGATAACAAGGTGATCAGGTTGCCCCATGTGGGGCTCATAGTCTTAATCCCCATTTTACAGATGGGATAACTGAGGCTCAGAGAAGTTAAGTGACTTGCCCAAGGTCACACAGCAGACATGTGGTGGAGCCAGGATTAGAACCCACGACCTCTGACTCCCAAGCCCATGCTCTTTCCATTGAGCCACACTGCTTCTCAGGATAGATAAAAGGTCATCAGGTTGTTCCATGTGGGGCTCACAGTCTTCATCCCCATTATACAGATGAGGTCACTGAGGCACAGAGAAGTGAAGTGACTTGCCCAAAATCACACAGCTAAGCTGACAAGCTCCCTCCTCTAAAGTACTACTCCAGCCACCTGTGTTTCTAACCCCATTCCCTCTCATCATATGAAATCTCTCCACCTTCCCTCCTCCCCTCAACTTCCATCTTCAACCACTCACTCTCCACTGGTTCCTTCCCCTCTGCCTTGAAACATGCCCACATCTCCCCCATCCTAAAAAAAACCCTTTCTTGACCCCACCTCCCCTTCTAGTTATCACCCTATCTCCCTCCTACCATTCCTTTACAAACTCCTTGAACGAGTCATCTACACGTGCTGCCTCGAATTCCTCAACGCCAACTCTCTCCTTGATGCCCTCCAATCTGGCTTCCGTCCCCTGCGCTGCATTGAAACTGCCCTATCAAAGGTCACTGATGACCTCCTGATTGCCAAATCCAATGGCTCCTACTCTATCTTAATCCTCCTCGAACTCTCAGCTGCCTTCGACACTGTGGACCACCCCCTTCTCCTCAACACGCTATCCAACCCTGGGTTCACAGACCCTGTCCTCTCCTGGTTCTCCTTTTATCTCTCCAGCCGTTCATTCTCAGTCTCCTTTGCGGGCTCCTCCTCCCCCTCCCATCCCCTTACTGTAGGTGTTCCTCAAAGGTCAGTTCTTGGTCCCCTACTGTTCTCTATCTACACTCACTCGGTGAACTCATTCACTCCCACTGCTTCAACTATCATCTCTATGCTGATGACATCCAAATTTACTCTGGGCATGTTACTCTCCTCCTCAAAAATCTTCAGTGGCTACCGGTCAACCTACGCATCAAGCAAAAATTCCTCACCCTGGGCTTCAAGGCTGTCCATCACCCCACCCCCTCCTACCTCACCTCCCTTCTCTCCTTCTCCAGCCCAGCCCGCACCCTCCGCTCCTCTGCCCCTAACCTCCTCACTGGGCCTCCTTCTCGCCTGCCCCACTGTCAATGCCCGGCCCACGTCCTTCCCCTGGCCTGGAACGCCCTCCCTCCCCACATCCGCCAAGCTAGCTCTCTTCCTCCCTTCAAAGCCCTACTGAGAGCTCACCTCCTCCAGGGGGCCTTCCCAGACTGAGCCCGCTTTATCCTCTTCCCCTCCCCATCCCCCCCCACCCTACCTCCTTCCCCTCCCCACAGCACCTGTATATATGTTTGGACAGATTTATTACTCTATTTTACTTGTACATATTTACCGTTCTATTTACTTTGTTAATGATGTGCATTTAGCTTTAATTTTATTTGTTCTGCAACTTGACACCTGTCCACATGTTTTGTTTTGTTGCCTGTCTCTCCCTTCTAGACTGTGAGCCAATTGTTGGGTAGGGACCATCTCTATATGTTGCCAACTTGTACTTCCCAAGCACTTAGTATAGTGCTCTGCACAAAGTAAGCACTCAATAAATATGATTGAATGAATGAAAGTGGCAGAGGCAGGATTAGAACCCACAACCTCTGACTCCCAACCCTGCGCTCTGTCCATAATGAGCCACGCTGCTTCTCAGGTATGGGCAGAAAGTGGTAGAAAAGCCAGCCAAGGAGTGAGAAGCAGTAGCGGGTAAGAAAAGACTGTAAGCTCATTGTGGGCAGAAAATGGATCTTTTTATTGTTATATTGTACTCTTCCAAGCATTTAGTACAGTGATCTGCACAAAGTGCTCAATAAATACAATTGAATGAATGAATGAATTGAATAAAAAGCAGAAAAACTGTAGGAAGTGCTTGGGAGAGCACATTACAAAGTTTGCTGTGACATCTGGAAGGGTACGTTCATCAGTTTCAAAAAAAGCTGATTGCAATGGAAGAGAACCTTGACAGGAAGGAGATGGTCCCATGATGGAACTCCAAATATCAAGCTGACCTCATCCACCATAAGGTCATTCTTGCCGGTTAATGCTGCCCAACAACATTTTTCACCCGTATTGACTCCCCATGACCATTTCCCTCACCAGTTGTTTCTGACATTTAACTCCCTCCTCAAACCTTCTGCCCCTCTATTGTCCCCCTATTCTTTGCCCTCAATAAACCTGACCATCTACTTTGAGAAATTTGAAGCCATCAGGTGTGATCTCTATAAAATCTCCCCAGTAATCCGTTCTTCAAGACCCCCAACTTTCCCAGCACATTTCCCACCTCCTTTCAAAATTCACCCCTTCCCTCTGCACCTCTGAACCACCCTTCACACCACAAAATGCTTGCCCCTTCCCTTTTTCCCTCCCTGACCACCATCTGCAACTGTTTATTCTCCAGTGGCTTCTTCCCAACTGGTTTCAAACATGCTTATTTCTCCCCTATCCTAAAAAAAATCTTCCCTTGACCCCAAAGCTCCCTCCAATAATAGCCCCATTTCCCTCTTACCAGTCCTCTCATGGCTCAGTGGAAAGAGCCTGGGCTTTGGAGTCAGTGGTCATGAGTTCCAATCCCGGCTCTGCCAGTTGCAAGGCTGCGTGACTTTGGGCAAGTCACTTAACTTCTCTGTGCCTCAGTCACCTCATCTGTAAAATTGGGATTGACTGTGAGCCCCCCGTGGGACAACCTGATCACCTTGTAGCCTCCCCAGCACTTAGAACAGTGCTTTGCACATAGTAAGTGCTTAACAAATGCCATCATTATTATTATTACCCTTGCTGCATCAACTTCCTCCTTTCCAATTATCTTAATTGGAGACAGTTCCTTCCAATATTTCTTTCAACCCCTCAACTCCTCTTAAACTGCCATCTCAAAGGTCACCAATGAACTCCTTCTTGCAAAATTCAACAGCCTCTACTCTGTCCTGATGCTCTTTGACCTCTCAGCTGCTTTCAACACTACTGACCATCATCTTTCCCAATCTCAGTTTCACTGTCCTTAACTTAACATTCAACAGTTCAAAACAGAACTAAGCCTTCCCCCTAAATAATAATAATAATAATAATAATAATAATAATAATAATAATAATAATGGCGGCATTTGTTAAGCGCTTACTATGTGCAGAGCACTGTTCTAAGCGCTGGGGGTGGATACAAGGTGATCAAGTTGTCCCATGTGGGGCTCACAGTGTTAATCCCCATTTTACAGATGAGGTAACTGAGGCTCAGAGAAGTTAAGTGACTTACCCAAGGTCACACAGCAGACATATGGTGGAGTGGGATTCGAACCCATGACCTCTGACTCTAAAGCCCGTGCTCTTTTCCACTGAGCCACACTGCTTCTCTAAGCTTCTCTGAATCTCCCATTGCTGTGGACAGCACCACCCTGCTGCAGCAGTCTCTTTTCTGACCTCCCTGCCACTTAAATCTCTTCCTGCTCCACTCCATACTTTACTCAGTTGTCCAGCTCATTTTTCTACAAAACCATTCCTTCCATGTTTATAGCACTCAATCGCCTTGCCCCCTTCTACCTAACCTCCCTGATTTCCAACTGCAACCCAGCTGCACATTTAATAATAATGATGGCATTTATTAAGTGCTTACTATGTGCCAAGCACTGTTCTAAGCGCTGGAAAGGTTACAAGGTGATCAGGTTGTCCCACAGGGGGCTCACAGTCTTAACCCCCAACTTACAGATGAGGTAACTGAGGCACAGAGAAGTGAAGTGACTTGACCAAAGTCACAAAGCTAAGTAGCGGAGCCAGGATTTGTACCCATGACCTCTGACTCCAAAGCCCGTGCTCTTTTTCTACTGAGCCATGCTGCTTCTCCACTACATTCAGTGTGTCTCAATCCTGCAGTCGACCACTCACCAACATCCTGCCTGTGGCCTGGAACACCCTCCCTCTTGATGCTCGACAGATGATCAAGTGCTTAGTACAGTGCTCTGCACACAGTAAGCGCTCAATAAATATGATTGAATGAATGAATGATCACTCTCCCCATTTTCAAAGCCTTATTGAAGACATCTCCTCCAGGTGACCTTCCCTAAATAAGTCCTTATTACCTCTTCTCCTACATCTTTCTGCATCACTCTTGTATTTGGATTTGTTCCCTTCATTTCCCCATCCCTCAGCCTCACAGCATTTATGTATGTTTCTGTAATTAATTTATTTAATGCCTCTCTCCCCCACTAAACTGTAAACTCATTGTAGGCAGGGCATATATCTACCAACTACGATTTTTATTGTTGTTTTTTCATTGGGGGGTGGGGGGAGTGGAGGCCACTATGGCATATGTTAATAATAATAATAATAATAATAATAACATTTATTAAGTGCTTACTATGTGCAAAGTACTGTTCTTAGCGCTGGGGAGGATACAAGGTAATCAGGTTGTCCCACAGAGGGCTCACAGTCTTAATCCCCACTTTACAGGTGAGGTAACCGAAGCACAGAGAAGTTAAGTGACTTGCCCAAAGTCACACAGCTGACAATTGGCGGAGCCAGGATTTGAACCCATGACCTCTGACTCCAAAGCCTGTACTCATTCCACTGAGCCACGCTGCTTCTTAAGCTGTTATTATGTGCCAGGCACTGAACTAAACGCTGGTGTAGATGAAAATTTATCAGGTTGGATACAGTCCTTGTCCCACATGGGAATCACAAACTTGATCCTCATTTTACAGATTAGATAAATCAGAGAGAAGTGACTTGCCCAAGTTCACACAGCAGACAAATGGCAGAGCTGGGATAAGAACCCAGGTTCTCTGACAGGCCTGTGCTCTTTCCATTAGGTCAAAATGCTCTTATATATTGTTATATTGTACTCTACCAAGCTCTTAGAACAGTGCTCTGCACACAGTAAGTACTCAATAAGTGTGATTGATTGATAACCCCTTGTCTATGAACCTGAACTAGTTGATTCATCTCTCTTCATTTTCCTCTTTTTTTAATTTGGTGATACAATCCTCTCTCTGAAGAAACAATAGAAAAATGTACGGAGAATTGGACCTCATGCACATAGTATTAGACTGTGAGCCCACTGTTGGGTAGGGACTGTCTCTATATGTTGCCAACTTGAACTTCCCAAGCGCTTAGTACAGTGCTCTGCACACAGTAAGCGCTAAATAAATACGATTGATTGATAGTAAGTTCTGCACATAGTAAGCACTCAATAAAATGCCACTGATGCCACTGACGTGCCATTTCCCTATATGAAGAAAGCCAACATGGAAAGAGAGTAATAAAACCATAATGCAGATTTTCAGCCTTATCGCATTCAAACAAAATAGGGTACCAGTAGAAGAAAAAAAATTACAAATAGCTACCATTATCCCTTAGTCCTGTTGCTTTCTTTTCTTTTCTTTTGTTAATATGTTTTGTTTTGTTCTCTGTTTCCCCCTTCTAGACTGTGAGCTCACTGTTGGGTAGGGACCGTCTCTATATGTTGCCAACTTGTACTTCCCAAGCGCTTAGTACAGTGCTCTGCACACAGTAAGCGCTCAATAAATGTAATTGATTGATTGATTGTGAGAAATTAATTTGGTCATTTTTCGGGGAAAGCTTTGTCTTAGGCAACGTACTACCTGTAACACAATTTTAGAATCTCTTACAGATGTTAGAAACACCATCCACTTGTTCAATAATTACTATTCTCACATTTTGTCATCCTTGAACTCTCAAAGGGTCTTTGTAGAATCCATTTAAAATTTTTTTAAAATGGCCACATCAATTTTAATTGCTTAAAAATTTAGGGTTCGGTGGATTTTTTCTGTTCTTAGTAGAGAGTGCCAAGCACCATTTTGTATTATTTCTGTGGAAACATTTACCAGATACCAACATTTACCAGTTATCTAAATCAAATAGTGAAACTGCATTTGGTAAATACTGGACACAATCCCTAGTTCATCCTTCGCAAATAAATTGTTCACCTTCGCATTAGATATGCTATTAAGCAAACTATTCTTTCTCTTCTATACCAAAATATTGACCTGATTTGGACAGAATTGCACTGCTCGATTCAGCAGATGCTATCCATATAGATTGTTTCTTCAATAAATAGAAATCTGACATCTCATGGCTTTGGCTTTTACTACTGGTGCTACCCAAGTCTGTATCCAAGCAAAGCAAAATCTCAAAAATTGTACGACTGCCATTTCCAAACAGATTTCTCTCATGTGAATCTAGTTAGCTATAATAGACTAGAACAAATGGAAGAGAAAATTACACTGCTATGGATAAACATGTTATCCTATTTGATTTTGAACATGTTATTTTTAGTAGGATTTGATTTGACTTCATTGACTACTAAGTCTTGTTTAACCTTTTTTATTGTTAAGCCATTTATTTCAAATGCCTTTTCAAATGTGGTATCCTCAGGTGCCAAACTAGGAGCTTTGTCACATTTTTTTGTACTTTCATGGGACTTCAATATTTTATTTCAGCATTATACATTTACCAGCCACAAATAATCAGAATAAATTTACAGAGACAGGTGGAGGAATATTCCTAAATCAGTGCAAATTGCTCCTTGGTGACAAGTCAGTCCTGGAATTCCAAGCTTGGAATTTTAAAAGCCTTTCCCAGAAGGACCTCTCACCACTCAGAGGAATGGTGTGTCCCAGTAGAAAGAGCACAAGACTGGGAGTCAGGAGACCTATAATCCAGCTTTAATTCCCAGCTCTGCCATTTGTTTTTTGTGTGACTGAGGCCTAGAGATGTTAGGATTGCCCAGTTTCCTCATCTGTAAAAGAGGGAGATGGTCTTCCTCCCCCTTAGTCTCTGAGCTCCATGTAGAGAAGAGATTGTCCCCGATCTGCTTATATTGATCTACCAAGTGTCTAGTGGTGCTTGACAACTGCCATTATTGTTATTAGACTGTAAATCCTGACCCACATGGGACAGGTGCTCTGTCTGATCTCATAAATTGTATCTACCTCAATGCTTAGAACAGTGCTTGATACCATAGTAAGTGCCTAATAAATAGTATCATTTACCCCAGTGCCTAGTATAGTGTCTGGCACATAGTGCTTAATAAATATCACTATTATTATTATTATTATTATTACCTACCCCAGTTCTTAGCACAGGGCTTGACACATGGTAAGGTTTCAACAAGTACCCAATTATTATAATTTATTATTTATCCTTAATAGTATGACAGAGTGGAGTCTTTTTGGCAAAGTAGACATCAATTGAAATAGAGGAAGTGCTGAAAGTCAACCAGCTCAGTTTCTCGAAATGTAAAAGGAAAGATATTTTTTAAAGACTGTAAATCACAAGAAAAAATAGTCTCACCTCCAGCTCCCTGAGTGATCTCAGGGTCATAAGAAATTGGTGAAGGGCAGCAGCATTGTCTAGAGCACAATCCTGGGAATCACAGGACTTGAGTTCTAATCCTGCCTTCACCCCATGTGTAAGTTAGACTACTTCGCTGTGCCTCAGTTACTACATCTATTAAAATGGGGATTAAAACTGTGATGCTTGTGTGTCCAACCTGATTATTTTAAAGCTACTCCAGTGCTTAAAACAGTGTCTGGCACATGGTAAGCACTTTAACAACTACCATTTTTTTTTTTAAAGGTCTTAAGGGGGAAGAGTAGGGGCAAGGGCAGACCCCCATTCTGGAGCTTTTCCAAAGCTGTCAGATTATAATTGATCAAACTGGGGATGGTACTAGGACTACTAAATCAGATTGAGAATTATTACTCTATTTATTTATTTTACTTGTACCTATCTATTCTATTTATTTTATTTTGTTAGTATGTTTGGTTTTGATCTCTGTCTCCCCCTTCTAGACTGTGAGACCACTGTTGGGTAGGGACCGTCTCTATATGTTGCCAACTTGCACTTCCCAAGTGCTTAGTACAGTGCTCTTCACACAGTAAGCACTCAAATACGACTGATTGATTGATTGAGAAAAACAGGTCTTTACACAGTTCCTTGACAAGAGACTAGGTTTTTTCTCTTTAATGGAGTTTGATCTTCTGAGATGATTTTTGGCTATCCATTCCTGCAAGAATCTCTCTGCAAGAATTCCTGCAAGAATCTCTCTGTATCGTAAACTGCTGCTAGGTATTTGAGAGGGTTTTTTTTATCTTATATCTTTGCAAAGTGAGCACATTGAGGCCATAACTCGTATTTCAATAAGAAGGAAAAGCTAATGACAGTTGGAGAATTAAGTGTTGCTCTGAAGGAAATCTGTAATTTTCTTCAATATTATAGGTCTCATTCAGTAGGAATGAAAGGAATGGGAAGTTTTTGGAATCAATTTCTAAATACTGGTGTCTTTTCGTTTTAACTTTTGTTTCTGGATTACATGACAATCACGTTTAATATTGCTTACATTTTTAATTGAAAGGCATTTGAATCTCACAATAAACATTAAATAGCTAACATTAAACTATTTGGTTTCCTAGTGCTAATTTTATTGCAGATGAAAGAAGGCAGTGAAAACATGAATTTAGGGTGTAGTCGCTGGCAGTGTTCACAAGATTAAAAACCACTGATCAGGCAAACGTTTACAGCTTCCTACAGATTTCTCAAGGGAGGGATTTTGTTGATCTTGGGCACAAGACTGATTTTGAGCAGAACTTTGCAACAGTGATTTGGGAAGGGAAGGATGATCCAAATTTTGTCTCATGTAACTGGAGAATGATTTATCAATATTGACAAAATTTTTCATTCATTCAGTCAATTGTATTAAGCACTTACAGTTTCTGGAGCACTGTAGTAAGCATTAAGTAGATACAAGGTAACAATTAATAGACATTCCCTGCCCACAGTGACCTTAAATTTGGAAAGAGAATGGTGTAATATTTGTGGTTTTGAGAGGTTGTATCCTTTACCACTCAGTGAAAACAGAGAAGGTTTATACCAGCAACAGGAAATGAAAGCAGTGGAGAATAAACCATCAGTGGAAGGCCAGATGTTAATCTTTAATGCCTGTAGCTAATTTATGATAAATAAACTTCGAAGCTTTGCTTCAAAAACCACCCATCAGATAAGCACTCAAGATATCTCTAGCAGTTTTGGGAACACTTTTGCCACTCTCTCTAGCATTTTCACAACCCCTTCCTTCATTTTGAGCCTGTTCAATCGTTCCTAATTGCCAGGATGCCCTGATTTTAGAGGAAGCACCTTACAAACCATTTAAGCTTTGGTTGATTAAACATAGCACCATGAATTTCAGAGGTGAGTGGCAAGCTGCAGAGCACAGGTATTATATGGGGTTCACTTTCTGAAATATGGATCATTGCGTTCTCACCCACTAAACCTGCCAGAGTAACTTTCCAATCGGAAAGTAAGCAGCCTTCTAGTATGCAGTACATAAAGTATGCGGAGAAGCAGTGAGGCTCAGTGGAAAGATCTCAGGCTTTGGAGTCAGAGGTCATGGGTTCAAATCCCAGCTCTGCCACTTGTCAGCTATGTGACTTTGGACAAGTCACTTAACTTCTCTGTGCCTCAGTTACCTCATCTGGAAAATGGGGATGAAGACTGTGGGCCCCTGTGGAACAACCTGATCACCTTGTAACCTCCCCGGTGCTTAGAACAGTGCTTTGCACGTAGTAAGCACTTAATAAATGCCATTATCATTATAAAGTTAAAAAGATCTATTTTCACAGTATCCAAACTCAGTGATTTCTCCTGAGAGTTGGTGTAAAGAAATTAAATGCAGCCCGTTGTTCATTTGCAAATATTTGTTCATATGCACTTGGGCCATGTATTTTTTTTTCTGTATGCCTCAGTTTCATCATCTGTAAAAAGGGAATTAAATTAAATATCTGTTCCCCCCCCCACCAACTTAGACTGTTAGCCCCATGCCCTTAGAGACTGTGTACAAATGGATTATCTTGCATCTACCCCGGGGCTTAGTACTTTGCTTGGCCCAGAAAAAGCACTTAAATACCACAATTTCTTTTATTATTTTGTTATTATTAGGAATGCTGGCCAGGGATTATGGAGGTCACAAGATAATGGGGACAGAAGAGACTTGCAGGAACTGGAAGATAATGGAGAATGGTCAGGCCTGTCAGCTTCACCAATATGTCACTGTAAGAAGAGAATCGCAGAAGAGCAGGGCAGGACCTAATGGAAGTGATGAGGTGGCTGGCGGGATCTGGATGAAGTACAGTCCCAGAGTTTATGGACATAGAGGAAAAGTGGAATCATTAGAGTAGCCAGTGGGTAAATAGGTCCTTAGATAACAGGAGAGAGTGTGAAAAAATTGGGGGTCAATGGGTGTAGCTGCAGGGGCTTGATAATAATACAATCAATATTTTTTACACAGCTATCATATGCTAAGCACTATATTAAATACTGATAAAGAGATATACAGTTAAGATATAGACATGGTGGCTCTGACCCATAAGAGACTCCCAATTGAAGGATAAGGGTGTGGAGAGGGGTTGGTGGAATAAAAACATAAAAGACAAGGATAATGATAAATATGCCAAGTGCAGAGCAGGGGCAGGAGGAATTCAGGCTCCTCACAGCTCAAGCCAACAGTCCCAGCCGCAGCCACGGTGATGGATTTCCCATAATTTTAAAGGGAGGAGGCCTCAGGCTGCCATGCTGGAAACCTTCCTGTGCTGGGGCAGAGGCCTATGGGAGCCCCGCTGTCACAGGGACGGACAGAGTAGTCCCTTCCTCTTAGTGTCCAGGGTGTTGCGGGTAAGGGCAGTAGTGGATGGTTCTCATTTCTGTTCCTTTCTTGAGACCTTACAGACCAGAGCAGGGACAGATGGGAGGCCTATTGGCCTGGGATTGAGGCCATCTCTCTCTCTAGCTCAATGGCTCCTGAAGGTTGGGAGTAACGTTGTAGGAAAGAGATTCGGCCACAGGTCTTAGTTAATATTAGCCCAGGTAATAATAATAATAATGGCATTTATTAAGCACTTACTATGTGCAAAGCACTATTCTAAGCACTGGGGGAGATACAAGGTGATCAGGCTGTCCCATGGGGGGCTCACAGTCAATCCCCATTTTACAGATGAGGTCACTGAGGCCCAGAGAAGTGAAGTGACTTGTCCAAAATCATACAGCTGACAATTGGCAGAGCTGGGATTTGAACCCATGAACATTGACTCCAAAGCCCGGGCTCTTTCCACTGAGCCACGCTGTGTACTCCAGATCACTATCATTCTTTCATTCAATCATTTATTGAGCACTCACTGTGTGCAGTGCACTGTACTAAGCTCTTGGGAAAGTACAATAAGGCAACAAATATGACATCCTCCAACATTTGCTGATTTACCTCAGCACACACATTCCCTGCTTTGACGTTATATCTAACCACTGCTGATACTACCCCCTCTAGACTCTAAACTTGATGTGGTTAGGGAATGTGTCTGTTTATCATTATATTGTACTCTCCCAACTGCTTAGTGCAGTGCTCTGCACACAGTAAGTCCTCAATTAATACAATTCAATTAATAAATCAATCCCCTCCATTTCCAGAAGTGTTCCTACCTCCCCACACTACATGAAACCTATCTTCTCTTCTGCTCCCATCTCTCCAGACTTTCTCCTTATTTTTTATCCCCTTCCTTCAAACTTGAATCACAGCTCTAGTGCTGCCTATGAATGAGACTACTGTTGCCATCTCTTCATCCCTCTGCCCTGGTGGGTAGTTCCACCTTGCCACTAAAGCCATGGGAATTCATTCATTCATTCAATCATATTTATTGAGTGCTTACTGTGGGCAGATCACTGTACTAAGTGCTTGTAAGTACAGGGGGGTGGAACATCCCCCTCATTCATTCATTTATCCATCCAATCATATTTACTGAGCACTTACTGGGTGCAAAACACTGTATAAGTACAACAATCAACAGACACATTCCCTGCCCACAATAATCTTACAGTCTAGACAGGGGGCTGTTGGGGAGGAAGACAAACGATATAAATAACGATAAGTACATTATTATCATTATTATTATGATGGCATTTGTTAAGCGCTCACTATGTGCAAAGCCTGTTCTAAGCATTAGGGGAGATAAAAGGTGATCAGGTTGTCCCATATGGGGCTCACAATCTTAATCCCCATTTTACAGATGAGGTAACAGGCTCAGAGAAGTTAAGTGACTTGTCCAAGGTCACACAGCAGACATGTGGCAGAGCCGGGATTCAAACCCATGACCTCTGACTCCCACTGAGCCACGCTGCTTCTCTAAGATACATAAGTGTTGTGGGGCTGGGAGGGGGGAAGAACAAAGGGAGCAAGTCAGGGCATCGCAGAAGGGAATGGAAAAAGAGGAAGAGTGGAGAAGGGAAGACCTCCTGACTACCCAAGTGCTTAGTGCAGTGCTCTGCATTCAGTAAGTGCTCAATAAATACAATTGAATGAATGAACGAATGGAGGAAATATGCCTTCAATAAGTTTTGGAAAGGGGGAAGAGTAATTGTCAGCTATGGTCATCCAGAGGCAGTAATTGTCCAGAGACAGGACATGGGTGAGGGGTCAGCAGCAAGATAGGTGAGATCGAGGCACCGTAAGAAGGTTAGCACCAGAGTAGCGAAGTGTGCGGGCTGGGTTGTAATGGGAGAATCAAGACGTCTCAATCAATCAATCAATCAATCGCATTTATTGAGCGCTTACTGTGTGCAGAGCACTGTACTAAGCGCTTGGGAAGTACAAGTTGGCAACATCTAGAGACGGTCCCTACCCAACAGCGGGCTCACAGTCTAGAAGGGGGAGACAGAGAACAAAACAAAACATATTAACAAAATAAAATAAATAGAATAGATATGTACAAGTAAAATAGAGTAATAAATCCGTACAAACATATATAGATATATACAGGTGCTGTGGGGAAGGGAAGGAGGTAGGGCGGGGGGGATGGAGAGGGGGATGAGGGGGAGTCTCAAGACTCACTTCCAATGCCGGTCTATCCTGGTCCATCTCAGACCCTCTCACGCCAGCCTGGGGCAGTGCCCTAGCCATAGAACTTGGTAGTGACAGGCTCAGAGCTGAAAGTTTTAAAATGGACAAAAAAAGTGGCTTCTTCTGTAACAGAAGCAGGCTGGAGATAAGTCAGCTGATAACCAGTCCATCAGTATCAATCTGGATGACTGACCACCCTACTTCCTGCTGGTATAGCTTTGGAAAAAAGGATTTGAATTGTACCACCTATGCAGCTGACTATTACAAAAAAAAAAAATTAGAGTACTTCAGTTGCCAAAAATGTCTTAGACTTCAACAGAAATAGGAGTTGTCACTATAATGTAGGCTTTCATTCAATCAATCGTATTTATTGAGTGCTTACTGTGTGCAGAGCACTGTACTAAGTGCTTGGGATGTCCAAGTCGGCAACATATAGAGACGGTCCCTAGCCAACAATGGGCTCACAATCTAGAAGGGGGGAGACAGACAATAAAACAAAACATGTGGCAGCAGTATGATCTCATGCGTACAGCACAGTCCTGGAAATCAGAAGGACCTGGGTTCTAATCCCACCTCCACCATCTGCTATTATGTGACCTTGTGCAAGTTACTTCTCTGTGCCTCAGTTCCCTAATTTATAAATTAGGGATTAAGACTGTGAGCCCCATATGGAACAGGGATTGTGTCTAACTTGATTAGTTTGTATCTACTCCAGTGTTTGGAATAGTGCTTAACACATAATAATAATAATAATAATAATAATAATAATAATAATAATAATAGCGTTTGTTCATTCATTCATGCAATCATATTTATTGAGCGCTTACTGTGTGCAGAGCACTGTACTAAGTGCTTGGGAAGTACAAGTTGGTAACATATAGAGACGGTTCCTACCCAACAGTGGGCTCACAGTCTAGAAGGGGGAGACAGACAACAAGACAAAACATATTAACAAAATAAAATAAATAGAATATGTACAAATAAAATTAATAGAGTAATAAATACTTACAAACATATATACATATTTACAGGTTGTTAAGTGCTTACTATGTGCGAAGCACTGTTCTAAGTGCTTGGGGGGATACAAGGTGATCAGGTTGTCCCACGTGAGGCTCACAGTCTTAACCCCCATTTTACAGATGAGGGAACTGAGGCCCAGAGAAGTTAAGTGACTTGCCCAAAGTCACACGGCTGACAAGTGGTGGAGCCGGGATTAGAACCCATGACCTCTGGCTCCCAAGCCCGTGCTCTTTCCACTGAGCCACGCTGCTTCTCTAGAAAGCATAGTAAGTGAATAGTAACACATAGTAAGCACTTAACAAATACCATTATTATTATGGGCATTCTGATTAAAAAAAAAATACAAACTTCAATGTAAAGTTTCTGCTTCAAGGCAGCATTGCTTGTTTTTGAAATAATTCCAGAGTTCCATGAAGTCGGCCAAATTGATATATTGTTTAAAAAACAACTTCCTCTTAAAGCTAAGTTGATACAGCCTCTGAAAATCTAATACACAATAGTACTGAGTGTGAAACTATCATGGTTTCATTCCTTTTCCCAACTCAAACAGCTGCTACCATCGATGAGGAAGCAGGTGTTGATGCGTGAAAAATATTACCGCTAAAAAGAACAGACCATTTGGTGATGACTTTTCTCACCAGCATATTACATCAAAATACTTTTAAATTTCCCAAAGTGCTCAGGTGGGAAGGCAAATTAAACTTTTAAAAGTCTAAAAATGTCTCCAAGTATTTTCTTTCAGTCACCAAAACACCCCAATATACAATCATGAAAATTGCAGTTTAAATGGGTAACACAATTATTTTTTTCTTCTAAACAAAATTGCATGGTTGCATCTTAGAAACTGAACTTTGTGAGACAGCATCAAAAAAAGTAAATAAGATGTTTCCAAGTGAAGGAAAAAAAAATCTAGCCATAAATGGACATGCTAAATATTTTCTTCCATACCAACAATAATTTATGGTACTTACCGAGGGCTTACTATGGGCAGAGCACTGTACTGACTGCTTGGGAGAGTGATACAAATAATAATGATAATGATGGTGTTTATTAAGTGCTATGTGCCAAGCACTGTTCTAAACACTGGGGTAGATACAAGTTAATTATATTGTCCCATGTGGGGCTCATGGTCTTAATCCCCATTTTACAAATAGGTAAGAGGCACAGAGAAGTTAAGTGACTTCCCCAAAGTCACACAGCTGACAGGTGGGGGAGCCAGGATTTGAACCCTGGACCTCTGTCTCCCAAACCCGGGCTCCAACCGCTATGCCATGCTGCTTTCCAAGAGTCGGTGGACGTGTTCCCTGCCAAATATAACAGTAATTCAAAGAAGAGTCCATAAAAACCAAGTTCACTGATGAGTGTATGTGTGGCTGAAAGGTTCAAATAATAATAATAATGATGGCATTTATTAAGAGCTTACTATGCGCAAAGCACTGTTAAATACGATTGAATGAATGAATGAAGGTGATCAGTTTGTCCCACAGGGGGCTCACAGTCTTCATCCCCATTTTACAGATGGGGTAACTGAGGCACAGAGAAGTGAAGTGACTCACCCAAAGTCACAGAGCTGACAACTGGCAGAGGCAGGATTTGAACCCATGACCTCTGACTCCAAAGCCCGTGCTCTTTCCACTGAGCCATGCTGCTTCTCTCCCAAGTAATTTGTACAGTGCTCAATAAATACCACTGATGATCAGTGATACTTAGTATGTGCAGAGCATTGTTCTAAGCGCTTAGGAGAGTAAGATACAACAATTAGCAGACATTTTCCTTGCTCATAATGAGTTTACAGTATAGAGGGAGAGACAGACATTAATTAATGATATCCCTGCTGATGATGATGACGACCCACAAACCTGGCCCCTTGGCAAACACAAAGAGGCTGTGTTAAATGCGATGTCTACATACCTAGATTTTTTTTTTAATCTCATTGTCTCTTGGTTCTTATAAAGCTTTTGCCTGAAAAGAATCACTCCTTCCTTGATAGCAGTGGATCAGGCTGGTCAGTCCTCAGGAGTTGTTTCCTGCATTTCTGAAGTTTTGAATATCATTCATTCAATCGTATTTATTGAGCGCTTACTGTGTGCAGAGCACTGTACTAAGCGCTTAATATCGTGCCCTTGAATTGCTTCCTTTGCCCTTTTTGCTTTCCATTTCTCTATTTCAGTAGTTGTTTCGATATTCTCCCGTCAGTTATTCTCTTCACATGCAGAGAAGCAGCGTGCCTCAGTGGAAAGAACGCGGGCTTGGGAGTCAGAGTGAGAATAAGCACTTAAATACAGTTGTTGGTATTATCATTGTTAAATTCTGGAATATAGTCTCTCGGCATTGAAGTTGCAACTACGTTGTGTGGGACATACGTTCATTCATTCATTCAATCATATTTATTGAGCACTTACTGTGTGCAGAGCACTGTACTAAGCGCTTGGGAAGTGCAAGTCAGCAACATATAGAGACGGTTCCTACCCAACAACGGGTTCAAAGTCTAGAAGAACGGGCTCTTCCTCCCTTCAAGGCCCTACTGAGAGCTCACCTCCTCCAGGAGGCCTTCCCAGACTGAGCCCCCGCCTTCCTCTCCCCTTCCGCCCTCTCTCTATCCCCCCCACCTTACCTCCTTCCCTTCCCCACAGCACCTGTATATATGTATATATATTTGTACGTATTTATTACTCTATTCTACTTGTACATATCTATTCTATTTATTTTATTTTGTTAATATGTTTTGTTTTGTTCTCTGTCTCCCCCTTCTAGACTGTGAGCCCACTGGTGGGTAGAGACCGTCTCCATATGTTGCCAACTTGTACTTCCCAAGCGCTTAGTACAGTGCTCTGCACACAATAAGTGCTCAATAAATACGATTGAATGAATGAATGTCCCACACAATATAGCTGCAACTTCAATGCCGAGAGACTATAATTCCAGAATTTAACAATGATAATACCAACAACTGTATTTGTTAAGTGCTTACTATGTGCCAAGTGCTGTACTAAGCGTGGGGGTAGATACAAGAAAATAAGGTCCCATATGGAGATCACAGTCTAAGTAGGAGAGAGAACAGATATTAATCCCCATTGTGCAGATGTGGCACTGAGGCATAAAGAAATTCAATGACTCACCCAAGGTCACACAGCAGACAAGTTGTGGAGCCAGGAATAGAATCCAGGTTCTGCGAATCCCAGGTCCAAGGTCTGTCCACTAGGCCCTGCCGCTTCACCTCACTGGTAGTGATATTTTCTTGCCATTTGATTATAGAGTCTGGTCCATAAAGCGACACTTGTGGAATTGCTCAAGGAGCTGGATGGGGTGTGGATGGGATGGGTGTGTGGCCTAGGTTCACAGCCGTAGAGTAGATTAGAGAAGCAGCATGGCCCAGTGGAAAGAGCCTGGCCTTTGGAGTCAGAGGTCATGGGTTCAAATCCCGGCTCCGCCAATTGTCAGCTTTGTGACTTTGGGCAAGTCACTTAACTTCTCTGTGCCTCAGTTCCCTCATCTGTAAAAGGGAGATTAAGACTGTGAGTCCCCTGTGGGACAACCTGATCACCTTGTAACCTCCCCAGCGCTTAGAACAGTGCTTTGCACACAGTAAGCACTTAATAAATGCCATTATTATTATTAGGGAAACGTGTACAGCTCTCTAGTTTGGTCTGGAGTCTGGTGCCATACTTTATTTGAGACTATTCGAAATGATGCACTGGCTTTTTTGATCCTCTTATTTGAGAAACAGCGAGGCTCAGTGGAAAGAGCATGGGCTTTGGAGACAGAGGTCATGGGTTCGAATTCCGGCTCCAACACATGTCGGCTGTGTGACCTTGGGCAAGTCACCTCACTTCTCTGAGCCTCAGTTACCTCATCTGTAAAACGGGGATTAAGACTGTGAGCCCCACGTGGGACAACCTGATCACTTTGTATCCCCCCCAGCGCTTAGAACAGTGCTTTGCACACAGTGAGCGCAAAACAAGTGTCATTATTATTATTATTATTATTATTCCTACACATAACTACAGCCAAACTATTATTCAAGCTGAAATGGAAATGCATTTCTAGAAGGGGTGCTTTATTGTAAATGCAGAGTTCTCAGGGCTTTAAAATCTCCTCAGGATCATGAATTCCACTATTAGAATATCAGAGTTGCAACATGGTCAGGATTGTTAACCATGAGTAGAGATGAGTATAATCCAAGTTCACAAACTAGTCCCTATGAAGTGCATGATTTAACAATAATAATAATCATGATAATGGCATTTATTAAGTGCTTACTATGTGCAAAGCGCTGTTCTAAGCTCTGGGGAGGTTACAAGGTGATCAGGTTGTCCCACGGGGGGCTCACAGTCTTAATCCCCATTTTACAGATGAGGGAACTGAGGCACAGAGAAGTGAAGTGACTTGCCCAAAGTCACAGAGCTGACAATTGGCGGAAGCGGGATTTGAACCCAAGACCTCTGACTCCAAAGCCCGTGATTTTTCCACTGAGCCACGCTGCTTCTTCTGCATAGTTGAAGAGAGCTTGCCATTAAGACACGAGAAAACTCCATAGAGTAAGATCCCTCTAGACTGAAAATTTGTCGTGTACAGAGAATGTGTCAGTTCCTCTCCCAGCACTTAATACAGTGCTCTGCACACGGTAAGTACTCAATAAATAGGATTATTACTTGATTAATTCGCAATGATTTGAACTCCTGAGTTATGTACAAAACCTAATGCAGAAGCCAGAGGTGGGAGAGTAATTTCACAGTCTCGCAACCAGAACCCAACACCAGTTTAAATTCCTGCAGATGGTTCAATAACAGAACAGAAGATACGGATTTTCAATTTTAGAAAGAGAAACTATGAAAAATGGGAAAACTTCAATGGGAAGACACTGAATGATGTAGCCAAAAAGTTGTTAAAGAATAAAAAGCTTAAATGCCACAAAAAAAAAAAAAAATCAGGCAATGAGACAGAAACTGGACTGTCGACAGTATAAAAGAGGTTATCAGAGGGGAAGGAAGTCATTCTTTCAGAAATGTTAAGCTCACTCTAGTGAGAACAATTAAGTCCACAGAGTAGCAGGTCAGGTCCAAAGAAGGAATCAGATGGACCACAAAGCATTTTGAAGAACACATAGTAAGGGATGCCAAAGCTAACAAAAAACATTCTTCAAATATATTTATATATTTATAAATATAAATTTATATATTTATAATAAATATAAATATATCTGGAACCCGTGGGGTTGCTTAATACCCATGGGGCTAAAGGAGATACCAGGAATGCTCACTGAATCATTTAGCACAGTCTGTGTGATGAAGACATTTGAGAGATTCCAACCTCCAAATTGTTTTGTGTAGCAACAAAGTTTGAGGAACATAATGTGAACTCTTGCACTCTCCCAAGTGTTTAGTACATGGCTCTTCGTCAAGTTGGCACTTAATATATTAAATATACTAAGTATATTTAATATATTAAATATATTAAATATAATTGATATCCCAGGGTAGACCAAATTGATCACCTAAATATAAAGTCACTGGACTGTGAGGCATCTGACAGTTAAAAAAAAAATCAAGGGATGTTGCAGGATGCCTAGCAAAGTGGGGAACATGGGCCCCGTTGTCACTAAAGCTACAGCATTTAGACATTAAAAATTAGTTCGGCTCTTACCACAAATCATATCTTCTGCAGATCTCCCTTGAGAAATCTCCTACCCACTATTTCCCCCACTGCCACCTTCCTGACTTCTGCTTCCCCTAAGCACTTGGATATTCATTTCCCGACTCTCAGCCCAGCACTTATATAGTTTTAGATAATATTGCTTCCTACTATGTGAAATTTATTGGAAAGAACATGGGCTCGGAAGTCAAAGGCCTTGGGTTCTAATCACAGCTCTGCCACATGCCCACTGTGTGATTAAGTCACTGAACTCAGTTTCCTCATCTGTAAAATGGGGATTCAGTATCTATTGTCCCTCCTCTTTATTCTGTGAGCCCCATGAGAAAAAGGGACTGTGATTATCTTATATATACCCCAGTTCTTAGTACAGTGCTTGGTACATAGTAAGCACTTAACAAGTAGACAGCACAATTATAATAATGATTGTGGGTATCTCCCCCATTAGACTGTAAACACCTTGAGGGAAGGGATTGTGTCTCTCAATTCTGTTGTACTTTCCCAAGCACTTAGCACAATGTTTTAATACAGTAACTACTCAGTAAATACTACTAATTGATTAGAGAAAGGCTAAAAATTTGCTTTAGTTTAATGCAATTTTTATTACAGACAGTCCATTCATTTTATAAAAAGCCGAAGTAATGGTCTTGATCAACTAGAGCTTTGAACATCAATCAATTGTGTTTTCTGAGCTTACTGTGCATAGAGTACTGTAATAAGTGGTTGGGAAAGTGTAAAATAATGTAGTTGATAGACATGATCTCTCTCTACATGGAGCTTACCTTCCACATGGGGAGAAATGTGATTTGGCAGAATGGAAGTGGGGAAGCCCAAGGTAATAATAATAAATAATAATAATAATAGTCCTCTAGGCTGTAAATTTGCTGTGGACAGGGAATATGCCTATTAACTGTTATACTCATTCATTCATTCAATCGTATTTATTGAGCGTTTACTGTGCGCAGAGCACTGTACTAAGCTCTTGGGAAGTACAAGTTGGCAACATATAGAGATGGTCCCTACCCTACAGTGGGCTCACAGTCTAGAAGGGGGCTTAGAGCTTAGTATAGTACTCTGCACACATAACTATTCAATATGATTCCTTGTATTTGTTACACACTAAATGTGTCAAGCACTATACTAAGCATTTGAGTAGATACATAAGAATCAGATTTGACAAAGTCCCTGTCCCACATGGGGCTCACCATCTAGGATGTGAGCGAGGGATTTGAGGTGGAAGACTGTAGACCAGACAGTGTAAGGAAGTGAGCCTAATAGGAGCAAACTGGGTGGACTGGAATGTCAGGAGTGAAGAAAGGTATTTTCCAGATTAGCCCTCTCCTTCAGTTTGCATTAATCTCACAGCTACTCCTAGCACTTATTTATACACCTATTCTTACATACAACTCAATTTGCATTAATTTGCAATTATCTATTCATCCTGCAATCAGCAGTTGTAGCACTGTTCTCTCTCCTGCTCCAACTTTTTTTTGGGAAAAAAAAATGTGTCTTTCATTTCCCCTCCTTAACTGTAAGCTCCTTGGGAACAGGGACCACGTGTTAGACCGTGTGTCAAAGCCCAAGTGGTGTACTTTAAAATACTCTATTCAGTTTCAGTTGAAAGCTGACAAGGGAATTGGATGCAAGGAAAAAAACAAAAAAATTGATAAGAACATTGGAACTTATTTATAGTAAGTGCTTAACAAATACCACAATTATTATTATTATTTAGATATCCCAGCACCCACTGGAACATTCTGGCAGGAACTTGCCTTTTCCGATAGAGGTGCATTGCCCTTTGGGTGAAACAGGGTGGCCTATATGGAATTAGCACAGTCCCTGGAGCCAGATGAGTTGGGTTCTAATTCCAGATCTGACACTTACATGCTGTGTCATTTTACTTCTCTCTGCTGCAGTTTCCTATTCTGTAAAACGGGGATTAAATTTCCATTCATTCATTCAATCGTATTTATTTAGTGCTTACTGTGTGCAGAGCACTGTACTAAGCGCTTATTCTCCCTCCACCTTCGGCTTTAAATCCCATGTGAGACAGGAACCATGCATATATTACTCTACCCTAGTGCTTATCTCAGTGGTTGGCACTTAGTAGGTGCTTAACATATAGAAAAATTATTATCAGTACCTGGGGGAGGATTAGAGTTTATAAACGATCAGTAATCTAAACAGTATTGTTAATCTGACCTACTTACTGATAATTTGGACAAAGGAGTTTATTCATTCAATCATATTTATTGAGCGCTTACTGTGTGCAGAGGACTGTACTAAGTGCTTGGGAAGTACAAATCAGCAACATATAGATGACAGTCCCTACCCAACAATGGGCTCACAGTCTAGAAGGGGGAGACAGATAACAAAACAAGTAGGCAGGTGTCAATACCACCAGAGTAAATAGAATAATAGCTATATACACATCATTAATAAAATATATAGAGTAATAAATATGTACAAATATACACAAGTGCTGCGGGGAGAGTTGAGTATCTCCATCCAGGTTGCACAGGGCATAGAATTCAAGGCAGTTGTCAACATTTGGAAGACTTGAATATCCAAGTGTATTACATAAATAGGCAAAATGGTGCTAAATGGGTGAAGATGGAGAAGGGGCCTTGAGGCACCTCACAATTAGAAAGCTGGACACTGAGGAGCCAGTGAAAGAGACTGAGGGGTAGCCAGAGAAGTAATAATAATAATAATAATAATAATAATAATAATAATAATGACATTTATTAAGCACTTACTATGTGCAAAGTACTGCGCCAAGCACTGGCTAGGAAGAGAACCAGGAAAGGACAGTGAAAGTAAAGCCAAGGATAGCTAATGTTTCAAGGAGACTGGTGTATTCCATTTTGTTGCACGATCAAAGAGGAATAAAAGATGTGTTCAATAGTTACAGAGTGTTTCAAATACAGGAGTGATAAAGTCTATTAGTGCATTGATTGACCTGGTAAAAATCTACTGAAAAGGACTGCTATTATGAAGGGAGTTCTTGGAATTAATACAAGTATTAAATGAAAGTCTATTAATGTAATGACTGACCTAGCAAGAATCTACTGAAAAGAACTGCTATTATGAAGGAAGTTCTTGGAATTAGTACAAGCATTAAATAATGATTTTTATCCTCAAGAGAACCTAAACTCTTCACCAAACCACAATTTCATTTAGAACATCACTCCAAACTCATAACTGAAGGAATATTAGTTATGTTAACAAAGAGCAGAAAACCTCTGGGAAGCAATGATATAGCTTTCACAATTAAAAAAAACCAAAGACATGGTTTTGGAATATTTTTAAAATGTAATTTAAGAGGAGAAGGAGAGAGCAGAAAATGTTCTTTAAAATAGAAAAATATAGTTCTGTAGACTCAGTAACAAAAATATGCTGCAGCCCAAGAGAGACAAGAATGAATGCCATAATAAATTCCATAATTAACAAGGTAATAAAATGCTGAGCTGGGTAAACCCACTGATCTGCGTGACTCAAAGGGCGAAAGGTAAAGTTATGAAAAATGGAAGTTAGGTCAAGTCATTAGAGAAGGGTCTTCAGAAATAGTACAGTAATATAGGGATAAAGTTTTAAAACGTGGAAGTCAAAATGTAGATAACAATTACACAAGTCATAAAAGGTAACAAAAACAATGCTGTTCCAATTACATTAACCAAAAGAGAAGGTTCAGCAAAAATGTCATCCTACTGGTAGACAGGAAAGGAAACTAATGACAGGTAACTGGGCAAAGACAGAGACATTAATGGTTTGTTTGTTTTTTCCCACTTTAATTCTCCCAGGAATGGATTAAAAGTGCATGGCTAATGAGAGCTGATCTCACTTAGGATGGAAGCTTGGAAAGACAAAGAAGAATAAGGTAAGGAATAGTTAAAGGATATTATCAAAAATTTAAAATATTGAATCTGGATTCTAGGGTATGTAATAAGTGGCAGAGAAAATTACAGAGCCCAAAGCTATTATCCTTAAGAACTCATAGAATACAAAAGCCCTTTGGAGGATAAAAAGCTAGAGATGTACCCACCTTAAAATAACAGAGGAAGAGAAAGATCCTATTGTAGGCTGGTGAATTTAGTATTGATGCTTATGATAGTCCAACAAATGATCAGCCAATTTTCAACCACCTAGAGGACATGGACTCTAGGAAAAATCCAACTTGGCTTTGTTTAGAACCAGCAAGAAACTGAAGAAATAACCCATGGATATTAAATGTTTTCCATTCTGCCCCCTATTTACAGGCTCAATGGCATAGTCTTGGTCATACACTTGATAGATAGATATGTAACCACTTCCCCTCCAAAAAACTTTCACAGACTAAGGCCTCATTTCCCCTAAACCATCTATTTTCTGCACCACCCTTATGCTTGGATTTGTAATAATAATGCTGCTATTTGTTAAGCGCTTATTATTTGCCAAGCACTGTTCTAAGTGCTGGGGGAAATACAAGGTGATCAGACTGTTCCACGTGGGGCTCACAGTCTCAATCCCCATTTTACAAATGAGGTAACTGAGGCACAGAGAAGTGAAGTGACTTGCCCAAGGTCACCCAGCAGACAAGTGGCAGAGCGGGGATTAGAACCCACAACCTCTGACAACCACTAAGCTACATATATGATGTGAAAAACATTCACCTGCTTCTAGCCCGATTAGCCAGGCTCTAGTACAGACAACATGCAGGGCTTGCATTGTTTTAACACAACATAATGGAAATTTTATATTAAAGATCACTTGAACCAGAAGATTAATGTCACAAAATGAAGATGAGCAGGTGAAACAGGCACATAAAACATATGTACATATGTGCCGTGGGACTGGAATAGGGGATGTAAAAAGGAACAAGCGACAGAGGGGAATAGGAAAAAATGACATGAGGGCGTAGTCAGGGAAAGGCTCTTGGAGGTGATGTGCCTTCAATAAATCAATAAATCCAATTGTCTGTTGGATAATAACAATAATGATAATAATAATAATAATAATAATGATAATATTGGTATTTGTTAAGTGCTTACTATGTGCAAAGCACTGTTCTAAGCACTGGGGTAGGTACAAGGTGCTGGGGTACCACTTAGTACAGTGCTCTGCATACAGTAAGTGCTCAATAAATATGATTGAATAAATGAATAAGAAGAGGAAGGGCATTCCAGGTCAGAGGTAGGACATGGAAGAGATAGTGGGTATGTTGGCATTTAAAGGAGGGCAGTGTGTGGAGGCAAGGTGACTGAGTGCTTTAAAGCTGATGGTAAGGATTTTCTATTTGATGCCCTCTCCGCTGTTGGTGGAGAGCAGCTGCTGCCATCACCACTGTCTCCAGAATGTGTGGGTTAAGGGAGAGATGTTTTGTTTTGTTGTCTGTCTCCCCCTTCTAGACTGTGAACCTGTTTTTGGGTAGGGACTGTCTTTATATGATGCCAACTTGTACCTCCCAAGTGCTTAGTACAGTGCTCTTCACACAGTAAGCACTCAATAAATACGACTGAATGAATGAATGAATATACATGCTGTTTCCATCTCTGAAACAGAGGACAGAGGTGCCACTCTGGCCATGACTAGTATGGGCCTGTTGTTTGGTAGGGATCATCTCTATACGTTGCCAACTTGTACTTCCCAAGCGCTTAGTACAGTGCTCTGCACACAGTAAGCGCTCAATAAATATGATTGAATGAATGAATGAATATGTATGTGTGGGGGAAGAGGGGTGAGATTGAGGGGGGATGAGGTTCATCTCCCCACTTATCAGCCCAAGCTCCAGGGCACCAGCTGGAGCAGGGAAGCCCTTTTCTGTCTCCTCAGAGCAGAAAAGCATCACAAACCTAACTGGCTCTATCCCAGTTCCTCGGGAGAGTTCATAATAATAATAATAGCATTTATTAAGTGCTTACTATGTGCAAAGCACTGTTCTAAGCACTGGGGAGGTTACAAGGTGATCAGGTTGTCCCATGGGGGGCTCACAGTCTTAATCCCCATTTTACAGATGAGGGAACTGAGACACAGAGAAGTGAAGCGACTTGTCCAAAGTCACACAGCTGAGCCGGGATTTGAATCCATGACCTCTGTCACCAAAGCCTGTGCTCTTTTCCACTAAGCCACGCCACTGCCTACGGTCTGCTTCTCCATCAGCCTGGAACAGGGACTCATGCTTGTTTTACTCATTAAAAATAATAACGAATAATAATAATAAAGATAAATCCCCTGGGGCTTCCTGCAGTCCAAGACATGGAGGACCTTCTGACTGGAAAGCTCTGCGGCTACTGTCCAGCTCAGCAGGGAAGCATGTCAGGGGCAAACATCAGGCCAGCATCAAACTGAGTCAGATGAGTGGCCTGGAGAGGAGGCACCATGTGGGATCAGAGTTCAACTCCTTTGCCTTAGGGTTGGTAGAACTGATAAGGAGCTCAAATTCCTAAACCGAACAAAAGGCTTTCATAGAAATCACAGCTCCATCATGGACCCGAGGTCACTACACCTAAAAGGGATCTAGAGAAACCAGAAAATGCTCTGAGAAGACAAGTAAATATTTAAAAAGGGTTCGGGAAAATGTACTTTGAAGATGGTTAAAGAAATGGTAGAGAAAACCAATTGTGTGATTTGTTAACTTTCCAAAAGCCTATGAAAGTTGACTGCTGGTTATTCCCTACAGGAAATGATGATCAAATGAGAGGAACTGAAATTGGTAATTAGACAAGAACCACCTCCTCATCAGCATGAAGGGCTACAAAGAGAGAAGCAGCATGGCTCAGTGGAAAGAGCCCGGGCTTTGGAGTCAGAGGTCATGGGTTCAAATTCCGGCTCCACCAATTGTCAGCTGTGTGACTTTGGGCAAGTCACTTCACTTCTCTGGGCCTCAGTTACCTCATCTGTAAAATGGGATGAAAACTGTGAGCCCCCCGTGGGACAAGCTGATCACCTTGTAACCTCCCCAGTGCTTGCTTAGAACGGTGCTTTGCACATAGTAAGTGCTTAATAAATGCCATTATTATTATTATTACAAAGAAATTGAAGAGCCTTATCTGATTAGAACTTTGAGGAAAGCCAAATCAAACAACCTTCAGTATTCAGTGTGTGCCTACTGAGGACAAAGCACTGTACTAAGAAACTGGAAAAGCACATTACAGCAAAGCATTCATTCCTCATCATCAAGAAGCTTAAAATCTAAAGGGGGTACTAGACAAAAATAGTGGACAAATTATGGGACTCTGGAAGAATAAGATTTTAACAGGTAGTAGAGAGTACAGAAGAGGAGATGGTTGTCAAACATGATATGCTTAGTCTAACATGAGATGCTTAGTTTTCTGATATAAGGTGGGATTTGGACCAGATGATATCAACTTTCCTTCCAACAACGATTCTTTCATTTTATTCCTTTGGGCAGCTGAAATTAACCACCTTGTTTGGAGGGTTTCTAAATTTAGGAACAGCATGCCAGTGCAGCTCTCCTCCTTTCCAGCTACCCTTCAAAAGCCATCTGTTACTGGTTTGTCCAACTAAAATAGCCATTTGCTATGCTGTAGCCTATCATGTTTGTACATTTGGCATCACACAGTTTCACTTGTTACTTGAAACACTAAGAAAAATATTTTCTTTACTCATTTTGTGTGTTACATTCGCCACAGAAACGGCCGGGAAAATCAGGCGTATCCACAGATCAACCTACCTGAATTGCTTTAAGAGGGAAACAAATAGAGGGCTAATGATCAGACACCTTATCTGGGTTCTATATATTCAAGAACTGACCAAGTTTTTTCATTATTCAAACCAGAACCTTAGTTTGATCCTGTCCAATTTCATCTCAGTCCATTCCTTTTGTAAGCACTCAATCACCTTACCCCCTCCTACTCATTCATTCAATCGTATTTATTGAGTGCTGTGTGCAGAGCACTGTACTACGCGTTTGGGAAAGTATAATACAGCAATGAAGAGTGACAATCCCTGCCTACATTCATTCATTCAATCGTATTTATTGAGCGCTTACTGTGTGCAGAGCACTGTACTAAGTGCTTGGGAAGGACAATCGGCAACATATAGAGACGGTCCCTACCCAACAGCGGGCTCACAGTCTAGAAGGGGGAGACGGAGAATGAAACAAAACATATTAATAATATAATCTTGTAACCTCCCCAGCGTTTAGAACAGTGCTTTGTACCTAGTAAGTGCTTAATAAATGCCATTATTATTATTATTATTATTATTTATTCATATTAATGTCTATATCCCCAGCTAGACTGTAATCCACTGTGGACAGGAAATGTGTCTAACCAATTATGTTATACTCTACCTACCTCAAAGTACAGTGCTCTGCACACATTAAGTTGTTCAATAAATACAACTGATTGATTTTTGTACTGAAGTGAAATTTGACCCCCACACTCAAAGTAACTAATAACAAAAATGTACAAGCCATTAGGAGAAATATTTTATTAGCCTATGGAAGAAAAACTATTAGCTATAAATCTTTAGAACATATATCTAGTGTTGCTTTAAACTCTAAGAAGTTTTCATTTTTTTAAAAAAAGAAACACTGATATTTAGATTAGTCCCCTTTATAAAGGGTTGTTCTTCTGTAGTGTATCTATGGGCCCAAATATGAGGTAAGAATGGTAAAAAAAAAAAAAAATGGAATAAAAAAAGGCAGATGACCATTTCAGGAAGATGGAGCTCAGGCCACTGTAGGATCAAACTGCAAATTTTGTACTGAATACACTTCTATGGGATTAGGACAGGGTCATTTTCAGTGGAGAAACTGAGAACAATCTGGTTCACATTCCTACATCATCCATTTAGGGGTTAGCCTCTCTGCAATGGCTACGCTTTGTGATCTCTCTTCCTCACACATAGGGAAAGTAACTGGGAAATAGTTCTGATTTTTTTGTTTGTTTTTTTCAACAAATTATGGGATTTGAAGAGAATCACATTTGATACTGCATTTCACAAATCTCTCTCCTCACATGAGGCAACAGAATCTCTGGTTCCTCTCTATTCTCAGCTAAACACCAAGCTCAAGATTAGTGTGCTTAATGACTAATAGCTGCTAGTGATAATAGCTTTAGGTGATTCATTTGACCAGAATTCAATAAGCTGCTGTACCAACATGGTTAGAAAACAATTAAGCACCTATGTCCCCTTAATCTGGAGACACAAAGGCAACTCTTAGTTTTATCTGCCTTGTTTGCAATTATCAGATGCTATGTATTTTACTAGTGGAATAAAATGGAGGTATGAATCAGGGCAGAATAACAATAACAAGAAGAAGAAGAACAGTTAAGCCCTATGTGCCGGGCCCTTTGCTAATAACTAGGGTAGGTAAAAGCTAATCAGATCAGATACTGATAAACAGAAATTATTAAATCACAAGCTATATTTAAAAAGTACAAGAATGAAATGCAGACTCTTCTGTTGTATACTTTAGGAAGATTGAAACCCACAGCAAACAGAATTTGCAATTAATGAACTGAGAGTAAAAAAGAAATTTAGGTTGGAGTATTTCACAATGTAGTAAACACGGACTCCTGTGAGTGGCTAAGTAAATAGTTTTTGTGAACTCAAGGGAAAAATAGATGTTTGGAATATTGTAACAGATATAATGGTATAAAGGTATATTGCAAGCTAGAGTGACCAAAAGTTAATCAAGCAAATCTAAAGCAAATTGGCATAAGGTCAAATAGCCTTTCCTTTTAAGCATTTCTTTCAGCTCCTCTAAGGCAGGCAACAATGGAATAAAATTGCAATAGTCTGTGTGAGAAATAGAGAGAGAAAAATGATAGAAAGAGAGAAAGTGGCAGGTGCTGGGGGGAGAAGTCACAGTTTCTTCACCCAAAAACTGCCAAGAGCTATAGTGAGCCATGGTTAAACAGCAGAATGATGCTTCCAAATTAACCGATTTCAGAAGAATAACTCCGATTTTCCCTTCATTTGACATAATTTTCTAAGAATGACCTATTTCACTCCTAACTAGCAAGGTTTACTGTGTTAAATTACTGAATTTTAAATTATTTTTTTCATTTCACAAAAAGGCATTATTACTAAAATCTCATACTTAACATATTATTAGAAATAATAATAATAATAATAATAATAATATGGCATTTATTAAGTGCTTACTATGTGCAAAGCTCTGTTCTAAGCGCTGGGGAGGGTACAAGGTGATCAGATTATCCCACGTAGGGCTCACACTCTTAATCCACATTTCAAAGATGAGGTCACAGGCACAGAGAAGTTAAGTGACTTGCCCAAAGTCACACAGCTGACAAGTGGCGGAGCCAGGATTAGAACCCATAGCCTCTGACTCCCAAGCTCGTGCTCTTTCAACTAAGCCATGCTGCTTCTTCAATTATGGATATGTACATAAGTGCTGTGGGGCTGAGGGAGGGGTGAATAAATTGTGCAAATCTAAATGCTTCCTATATAAGAAGCACTGGGGTAAATACAAAATAATCACATGGACCATAATCCTCGCCACATGCCAGAATGATCAGCCAATACGTTGGGCGAGCAGATACCTTGACCTCCATTTCATGATGAGGAAATTGAGAGGCAAGTGACTTGCCCAAAGCAATAATCAATCAACGGAATTCATTGAGCACTTACTATGTGCAGAGAACTGTTCTAAGCAAAGAGCCCTTATTGTACCTTTTGCAGAATTTTCAATATTTTAATAAAAAGAGAAGAGTATGAGAAAATTTGTCATTTCATTTATCTGGGCCTCAGTTTCCTCATCTGTAAAATGGAGATTCAATTACTGCACTGCTTCCCAGACTGGGAGCTCTATGTAGGAGAGGACATTGTGCCAAAACTGATTATCTTGTACCTGCCCCGGTGTTTAGTTCTGTACTTGGCATATAGTATTTGTGAGCCTGTTGCTGGGTAGGGACCGTCTCTATATGTTGCCAACTTGTACTTCCCAAGCGCTTAGTACAGTGCTCTGCACACAGTAAGCGCTCAATAAATACAATTGAATGAACGATTGAACAAACACCATTATTATATCATTATTATACTAGTAAGAGGTTGAGAGTAAGCATTTACCCAACAGGAAAATACGAAACCTCTATTTATATATTTAATGAAGAGGGAGCTGAAGGAAAACAGACCATGTGTATTTGAGGACTTTTTTATTCTATTTTATTTTATTCTGGTACTTGTTAAGCATTTACTATGAACCAGTAACTTTACTGAGCTCCTGGCTAGACACAGACCACATCCCACATTAGCTCATAGTCTTAATCCCCATTTTACAGATGAGGTAACTGAAGCAGAGTAAAGTGGTATGCCCCAGATCACATAGAGGACCGGTGGAGTCAGGATTAGAACCCAGTTCCTCTGACTCCCAGAGGACGTTTCCATTAGGCTAAGCTCCTTCCCTGACTCTGTCCCATAGCAACAGAAAAAAATGTTTCAAGTACACTATTGCTAATGGAGTTTGCATTTTCCTATAAGTGATTATCTTATATCAATCCCAGAGCTTTCTGCAGCATTTGGCTCGAAGCAATAAATAATACTTAATGATTAGTAAATACCATCATCATTAACTGCTTAACAAACTCGATCTTCATTTGCGTAACAATGTTTCCTAGCCATAGTCACAGCCGCAATTAACAGTAAGAAATATAAAACAAAAGATCGACCTAAAGTGTCATATTTTAAAAGATGGTTTTCTTTATTATCTTGGTTTTCCTTAGTGCCTCAGCTCTCCGGAAAAAAAATCCACAGGATTCAACTTTAGTTGAGACTTTCCTCAATCATGGCTGGGTAACCATCCTCCTGGGTCTAGCTGGGCACTTTCTTTTGAACATTGACTCCTATCATGACTAATGACATAAAGTCTATTTTCTTCTCCATCTTCAGTACACCTGAGCTTTCCTTTGCCAAAGAGATAGCCTCAAAAATTCTTTAGTCATGTACCTTAACAGCTCAAGAACAGTGATTAATGCTTCCCGGTATAGATAGCACTGCTCCAATACCTAGTTAATTTTCAGGAAAGAATCTTGAAGGGGGTTCTCAACCTGGCTCCCTTAATGACTAGTTTTCTCCCTGGGGTTACGTTCGGCAATTGAGTAAACTGCAATTCCACTTTCAAGCTATTCTTAGCATTATTTCCAGCAAATGAACTGGGCTATGTGGAATGAAATATGCTTCTGTCTTGTAGCCTGGAAGAATAAATGCATTTTCCTAAGGTGCCTAATGTGATTTGAGGAGCTCTGGGAGATTCTGGCTTTTTTATGGTCTATCCACCGTACTGTGTCACTTCCTCTTCAATTTTCAGTTATCATCAGCTTTTCCAAAATTCTTCACCCTAGGCATTAGTCTTTACTGGCTATCCTAGCCACATTAGTTTTAAAATATGTGACTGAAACGTTTGCCTAAACCAAATGGTTGTGTTAATTCTAGCCCAACTAAGACTATCTTTAATGAATTTTATCAGTAAGCCAAGTATCTCCCTGTTGACCTTCATTACTCAAAACGGTACTTTTAAGAGTTTCTAAAAGTGTTCCTGAAACGACGTGAAACTCACAGTTGCCATGATTTGTACTGCTCAGGTTTTTGCCTTTAGGCCCGCTGTTATTCTACAGGAGTCTTCCTGACACTTTCTAATCCTCAAGAATCTCTTCCAAATTTGGCGAACTTTAACAAATGTCAGTTAAAGGTTCACACAAATTCAAGGCGAGTAGAGAGAGAAATGAAACATAATGAGATGATTCAAGGGGAGGAAGAGGAGAAGGATGAGGGAAACACTGAAGACAAACTTTAGGCTGAAAAAAGGGAATGTTAAAACTTGTTCTAGGTGTGACCAATAGAAATTTAAATATGGATTTTTTTTCCTATGGTATTTGGAACATAATGTGACATTTTCTTAAATGATAATTTTCTTTTTGGATAAAAAGTAAACAACCAATTTTTTTTTCCCTGTCAGCAAGAGAACAGTGCACAAATGAAGCTACTCCCAGCCGGTAAACTAGGAGAGACATAGAATTTATTATTGGAGGGGCTATGATCAAGCAACCGAGTCATCAGCGTTCAACAGCTGCTTACAACTACTCCATTTTCTTTGATTGAAATATGCATTTTGAGGCCACCGTTGTGTGCTTCTTACTAAAACACTACCCCTCCCCACAGCACTTGTATATATTTGTACAGATTTATTACTCTATTTATTTTACTTGTACATATTTACTATTTTGTTTTGTTAATGATGTGCTTATAGCTATAATTCTATTTGTTTTGACTATTTTGACACCTGTCTACATGTTTTGTTTTGTTGTCTGTCTCCCCCTTCTAGACTGTGAGCCCGTTATTGGGTAGGGACCGTCTCTATATGTTGCCGACTTGTACTACTCAAGCGCTTAGTACAGTGCTCTGCACACAGTAAGCGCTCAATAAATACAATTGAACGAATGAATATTTTAGTTTAAGTTTTCAAGGGTGTGAGTTTACACTGGATTTTCATGATAGAAGTGTCCATTCTTTTTGTGCAAAGGAAAATTGCTTTGATAAGTTCTAAATTTGATAAATTTTCCTGTGCTTTGATAAATTCCTAAAAATATAAGTCCTCAGAAAATCATTTTATTTAGCCAAAAATAAGTATACTATACATTCTATTCATTTTTAACTGAATGTTAGCATCCAAACTTGGTATTCTAAATTTCCAGAATTAAATGAGTGTAATGGAAGGGTGGCACCAAAGAGAAGGGAAACATTCAGTGTATTCATTCTTTTAGTAAAATCCTCCATATGAGTTTCCTTACTAATAGGTCATAAAGAACTAGGTTCCGCAATATAGATAATCTACCACCAATGACTCACAATGTCATTAGGAGGGTCATGGGAGAAGAATGGGTAGCAGCAGGATACCCACACAGCTGCTGCACTGTAAATTGTAAAGGACAATTCAAGGAGGGAGGGCAGAGCAAATTCTGGAAAACCACAATCCCAAATGATGCTCTAACAACTGTTAAACATTAGCAGCACACTAACATGGCATGAGGCATCATTTTTTGAGCCGAGACCTTAGGAAGATCCTAATGCTGAACACAGAATAAAGGGAGAAAAGAGCGGTAGCCGTTAGCTAGCAAATGCAACAGGACAACTAAGGTCAATCTTTGTGTTTCAAAATGTTCAAGGAACCATCCATTGCATATTTGCCTTTCTGGCCACACGCCCACTCACATAGGCAAAGTTCACTCTCAGAAGCTCCCTGACAGATGATAGGTGATCAGAGCTACTTTTTCAGGTAAATACAGTAATGAGGAAGCAATTTTCCTTGGCAGCCACCTATGTTACATGCAAGGCCAAAGCAGCAGCAGCATACTTTGGTGAAGAAATGATCTTCCAGGCCCTTTTAAAGCTCTCCCATTCCCCATCTCTGATTTTCAATGAATAGATTTTTTGAGTGCCGACTGTGAGAGCAGCACTGGGCTAAGCACTTGAGCAAGCACGATTGTAGAAGACAGACTTGATCCCCACCTACACACGGAGTTTGGATAAAGATTGAGTTCAGTATCAAATAGCAAAAGGGAGAAGCAGCAACCAGAACATATTGAAGGTTCTTAATTGTGAATGCTCTTAGTTTGTTCATTCATTCATTCATTCATTCGTATTTATTAAGCGCTTACTTTGTGCTGAGCAGTACAAATCATGGCAACTGTGAGTTTCACATCATTTCAGGAACACTTGGAAACTCTTAAAAGTACCGTTTTGAGTAATGAAGGTCAACAGGGTGATACTTGGCTTACTGATAAAATTCATTAAAGATAGTCTTAGTTGGACTAGAATTAACACAACCATTTGGTTTAGGCAAATGTTTCAGTCACATATTTCAAAAATAGTGTGGCTAGGATAGCCAGTAAAGACTAATGCCTAGGGTGAAGAATTTTGGAAAAGCTGATGATAACTGAAAACTGAAGAAGTGACACTACAGTGGATAGACCATAAAAAAGCCAGAATCTCCCAGAGCTCCTCAAATGACATTAGGCTCCTTAGGAAAATGCACATGGGAATTACATATGAACTCCAGAAGTAGTTTCAACAGTAAAATGATTTATCCAGTGTTTTTTTCAGGTATCACTTGAAACCATCTCTCTGAAATGAAGACTCTAATTTCTCCATTAAACAGTATGGATGCCCTTTTGCTCCAACAACATGGTAAGCACCGTATATGCTGTTGCCCTCTACTTATAAATGCATACTTTGCGAACATTCCCATTTAAATGGGTTCCTTTTTCAGAAAACGTGCTTAAAGAACAATATTTATTCTTGTCCTTTTTCCTACCACTGAAATTAGTACTCAAGCATACTGAAAGCTCAAGAACTCAACAGAAATCGAAGTCTCCTTGAAAGTGTCATATTAAGACTCATTCTTAGGTGACATTGTTTTCGTTTTTAACAGTAGTTTGTCCCCCAGGGGACAAGAAAGCAGACCTGTGAATAGTGTTTTAGTTATCTCATGATAACAGGCCTGTTTCTATTGTCTCTTCTAATACTGCGGGGGATAAGTTCGCTTAATTCTCTTTCAGTGCAAAGATTTAAAGGAGTCACTTAGAAAGCATGTAATCTTTTTTTATTGATATCACTATCAAATTATGATTTTCTTATAGTAGAGCACTAGAAGTGAGCGTTAGGGCTGTTATAACTGTTGAATACATTCATTCATTCGTATTTATTGAGCACTTACTGTGTGCAGAGCACTATACTAAGCGCTTGCGAAGTACAAGTTGGCAACATATAGAGACAGTCTCTACCCAACAACAGGCTCACAGTCTAGAGGGAATTTGAAATTATTCATTTATTCAGTTCATTCAATCATATTTGTTGAGCGCTTACTCTGTGCAAAGCACTGTACTAGTTGCTTGGAAAGTACATTTCAGCAATAGAGACAATCCCTGCCCACAGCAGGCTTACAGTCTAGAAGTGAGGAGACAGACATCAAAATAAGTAAACAGGTAGTGATATAAATAATATACATAAATAGAAAAAAAAAAATATATATATATATTTATATACACACACAGACACACATAAATGCTGCAGGGTGGGGAGGGGGGTAGAGCAAAGGAAGTGAGTTGGGGAGATGGGGAGAAGGGGGTCTTAATCTGGGAAGGCCTCTTGGAGGAGGTGAGCCTTCAGTAGGGCTTTGAAGGCGGGGAGTGTGATTGTTTGGCAGATTTGAAGAGGGAGGGCATCCAGGCCAGAGGTAGGATCTTGGCCAGGGGTCGACGGCGGAACAGATGAGACCGAGGCACAGTGAGAAGGTTAAGTTATTATGATTGGCTTTATGAGAAAAAAATTCTGAATTCTATAATAAAGAAATGCGTTGACTGGAATCATCACAGCCCTTCTGTGGTGACATTATGATCGTATTTTCTGGTGGGGTGATAGTTTCCACTCATAAAGGACCTTGGTTGATATATCATAAGAAGGCAATACCAAAGGGCAATTTATGAGTATTTCCACTTCCCCAGTGATAAATCAATTGTATTTATTGAGAGTTTACTGTGGGCAGTGCACTGAACTAAGCGCTTAGGAGAATACAATATAATAGACTTGGTAGATACGGTCTCTGCTCATATCATTTGGTTCTATTATTAAAGACAGAATACTGGGATGTTTACAGCATTGGAATAAGAGTTTTGTTTTTGTGCTCTTCTTTCCAATGAATTTTAGCGTACAAACAGATTTCCAGGACTAATAGCCTTCTGGGTTTGAGCCCAGGTATGTGATGTAAGGGAAGAAAAGGTCAAGATTCCTCACTAGCATCCTGGAAATCAGAACTGACAGGCTCCTGGGGTCCTGGGTTACCACCCAGGCGTTTCTTTGAAATCTTCCTTCATTCTCCTTTCCCTAGCCAAGTTGTCTGCTTCCCTGCTATGAATTATTATAACACTTATTTGCTCTTTTGTTATGAATACTTCATATCTGACTCTTCTTCCCCAATGAATATTGGTAGCAGACCAATCAGGGAGAAGGTACCTATAGAAAAATATTACCTCAGCAATGTTATCAGCTTCGATGACGTGGAGTAGAAAAGGCAGAGAGAGATTAAGTGAATGGGGCCATACAAATAAGCCTGTAAAGTCGGACATGAGGCAACCAAATTGTCTGTGAGTTGTGCTATCTAGCCTCACTTTAGGCACAAACTCAATCCTTCGTTCGGGGCAAGCCACATTCTATCCTATACCTCAGTGTCCTGAAGATTAGAAATAATGCCAGCCTATTCCCGTGGGTATCTGATAGGAAAGTAAATAAAAACTGCAAACATGAAATGCTGACAAGAATGCTTGTACTGCAGTAAACTGTAAGTTTTGTGAGGGCAGTGATCCTGTCAACCAACTCTATTTTATCATATATCCCTAGGCACTCAATGTTCTGCTCAAGGTAAGCACTCAATAAATCCCACTAATTGATAGATACTTGGAAGTCCCATCTACCATGATAATGTATCCCTACAATAAGATGATAATGACAAATAGTCATGTGTAGAATGAGGTTCTGTACAGACATTGCTGTTTTTGCATTTAATTTCCATTATCTTATAAACTCGTATCTGTGTTTGATTTTAATTCCTGTCTCCCCCTGTAGACTAAGTTCCCTGTGGTTAAATATCACATAATAGCAATAATAATAATAGTAATTACTAGTAGTAGTTACTAATTAAGTAATTACTACTAGTAATTACTAAGTTAAGCGCTTATTGTCTGCCAAGCACTGTTCTAAGTGCTGGGGTTGATACAGGTGATCAGGTTCTACGCAGTCCCTATAATAATAATAATGATGGCATTTATTCAGTGCTTACTATGTACAAAGCACTGTTCTAAGCGCTGGGGAGGTTACAAGATGATCAGGTTGTCCCATGAGAGACTCAATGTCTTAATCCCCATTTTACAGACGAGGTAACTGAGGCATAGAGAAGTTAAGAGTGACTTGCCCAAAGTCACACAGCTGACAAGTGGCGGAGTGGGGATTTGAACCCATGACCTCTTGACTCCAAAGCCCGTGCTCTTTCCACTGAGCCATGCTGCTTCTTAATCCCCATTTTAGACTGTGAGCCCATTGTTGGGTAGGGACCATCTCTACATGTTGCCAACTTGTACTTCCCAAGCGCTTAGTACAGTGCTCTGCACACAGTAAGCACTCAATAAATACAATTGAATGAATGAATGACTTTTACAGATGAGGGAACTGAAGTCCAGAAAAGTTAAGTGACTTTCCCAAGGTCACACAGCTGACCCATGTCCTCTGCTTCCCAGGTCTGTGCTCTTTCCACTGTCACACCGATCTACCAATTCTATCGGGTTGTACTTTTCCAAGCAGTTAGTACAGTGCCTGGAGCACAATAACCATGTGATAAATACAATTGATTAATTGATCCTTGAAATTAAGAATGTCTTCTACCTCTATTATAGTCTTCCAAGGATTTATAACTACTCTTGAAACAGGTGCTCAACTACCACCAGTTAGATTACTAGTGTTTAACAGTGACTCCACTCCTACTTATCTGCTGTCCCTTTCATAAAAATGGATGTCTACTACACAGTCTACTACTTCTCTAGCCTCCGCACTATCTTTGTTTCTCCATCTACCTAATTAACCACCATCATTATGCAAAGCTCTTCTAACAGTTTGATTGTTCTTTCAAGCTTGTATCCAACATGGCCTGGAAGCTCCCATGAACAAATAGCCTAAACCCAGGCCCTCATCACTTGTAGGATTTTTTAATAATAATAATAATGATGGCATTTATTAAGTGCTTACTATGTGCAAAGCACTGTTCTAAGCGCTGGGGAGGTAACAAGGTGATCAGGTTGTCCCACGGGGGGCTCACAGTCTTAATCCCCATTTTACAGATGATGTAACTGAGGCACAGAGAAGTTAAGTGACTTGCCCAAAGTCACACAGCTGATGATTGGCGTAGCCGAGATTTGAACCCATGACCTCTGACTCCAAAGCCCGTGCTCTTTACATTGAGCCACGCTGCTTTAGGATTCTGGCTGCCTTACCTGAGAAACAACATTATCTCAGATTTGGCCCAAAAGGAAAATCACATGGGCTAAGGCACTCCCTATGGCTATTTCAGCACCATTTTATGTTTTCTAGCGGCGATCCATTTATAATGTGATTAAAAAGTATCACAGAATCTGTCTCAAACACCCAAAATTGGCTTGAGTGCAAAATCCAAAAGCAGTAGATACAGAATCTTCTTCAAAGTTATGAAACTTACAGGAACAAACACCTTAAGCAACTAAGCTTTGGACTTAGTTGAAAGAAAAGTGTGGCAAGGATAATCTTTGGGTGTGCATATTTGCCATTTAAAATTACTTTTTAACAATGCTCATCATCTGAAGAAGGAAATGAAAAGCAATATCTGAAGAGGGAATGGAAGAACGTAACATCTTTAAATGCTGAACTGCAAAGTGGATTTTTCCCCTTTAAATTGGGAGTAAAATACAAGGAATCAAATTTAAGGATATTGCTACTTCTCCAAACTAGCAATCAGAACAATGACTTAATTGGAATTTTTAGTAATTCCCATTAAGGAAGATTTTTTTTTTTCCTGCTCCGACAATCCCCAGCTCTGCTCACAATCTTTCCAAATGTTGCCACGTGGCTGAGTGGATAGAGCATGGCCCTGCGAGTCAGAAGGGTTTGGGTTCTAATCCTGGCTCCACCACTGGTCTGCTTTGTGACCTTGGGTAAGTCACTTCTCTTCTCTGTGCCTCAGTTACCTTGTATGTAAAATGGGGATTAAGACTGCAAGCTCCATGTGTCCACTGTGATTAAGCTGGTATCTACCCTAAAACTTATGTTGCCAACTTGTACTTCCCAAGCACTTAGTACAGTGCTCTGCACACAGTAAGTGCTCAATAAATATGACTGAATGAATGAATGAATGAATACAAGGTCTGGCACCTAGTAAGCACTTACACATACAATTGGGAAAAAAAGAACAAGAAAAAAGGGATGCAACAGTATCAAATCAAGTATTAGTATTCTCATTCACACTCCTTTAGTCCCTCTATTTGGACTTATACAAAGACATTTCAGGAGAATAATAATAACGATGGTATTTGTTAAGCACTTACTATGTGCAAAGCACTGTTCTAAGCACTGGGGGGAATACAAGGTGATCAGGTTGTCCCACGTGGGGCTCAAAGTCTTAATCCCCATTTTACAGATGAGGTAGCTGAGGCTCAGGTAAGTTAGGTGATTTGCCTGAGGTCACACACCGGACATGAGGCAGAGCCGGGATTAGAACCCATGACCTCTGACTGCCCAAGCCCGTGGTCTTTCCACTGAGCCACGCTGCTTCTATGCCTAGTGGATAGAGCATGAGCCTGGATGTCAGAAGGACCTGGGTTCTAATCCTGCCTCTGCCACTTGTCAGCTATGTGACCTTCATTGTGCCTCAGTTACCTCATCTGTAAAATGGGGATTAAGACTGTGAGCCCCATGTGGGACAGAGACTGTCTCCAACCTGATTTGCTTGTATCTACCCCAGTGCTTAGTACAGTGCCTGGCACATAAGCACTTTATAAATACCATTAAAAAATAAAATGAAGAAATATGTTTCATCTGCTTCGAAGCTTGGTCACAAATACCACAATCATTATTATACGACTTGATGATTCTTCCCTTCATTTATGCCTAATGAGACCATTTTATACTAGACCGACCAGTTGCCAAACCCGTGTCAGATAGGGACCCGACCCAGGGCACTTATGTTGCCAACCTGTACTTCCCAAGCGCTTAGTACAGTGCTCTGCACACAGTAAGCACTCAATAAATACGATTGATTGATTGATTGATTTCATGCCTGGTATTTGGATTTTTATTTTAAGCACCCGCCCACCCTGCCCCTAGGCTGCCACCCCCAAGTCCATCAGCACTGAGGCAGTATCCACACTTACAGGAACTTGGGTCAGGAGAACAATGGCTCTAACTGTAAGCTCACTGTGGGCAGGAATGTATCTGTTATACTGTACTCCCCCAGGCGCTAAGTACAGTGCTCTGTACACAGTAATCGCTCATTAAATATGACTGATTAAATGAATGGGCAGGGAATGTGTCCGATATATTGTTATACTGTACTCTTCCAAGCATTTAGTACAGTGTTCTGCACATAGCAAGCACTTAATAAATACGGTTGACTGGCTGGCTGACTAGAATGAAGGATGGGGTCAATGGAAGGTTACCAGCACAAAATGCTCTGTGGATTTTGGCAAAGGGTTCATTTATTCATTCAATCACATTCATTGAGCGCTTACTGTTTGTAGAGCACTGTACTAAGTGCTTGGGAGAGCACAGTACAAAAGTGAACAGACATATTCCCTGCCCATGACAAGCTTTATAGTGTGAGGTTGGGGAGGGCAGAAATCAATATAAATAAATAAATTACAGCTATAATAATAATAATGGCATTTATTAAGTGCTTACTATGTGCAAAGCACTGTTCTAAGTGCTGGGGAGGTTACAAGTTGATAAGGTTGTCCCACAGGGGGCTCACAATCTTAATCCCCATTTTACAGATGAGGGAACTGAGGCCCAGAGAAGTGAAGTGACTTGTCCAAAGTTATATAGCTGACAACTGGTGAAGCCGAAATTTGAACCCCTGACCTCTGACTCCAAAGCCCGGGCTCTTTCCATTGAGCCACGCTGCTTCTCTATGTACATAAGTGTACATAAGATATGTACTTAAGTGCTGCATGGGGGGGAAGACCCAAAGGAGCAAGTCAGGGTGACGCATAATGGAGTGGGAGAAGAGGAAACGAGGGGCTCTGAGATGACATCAAATAATAATGATAAGAGATATCTTCAGGTAATAGTTGATAATGTGATAGAGGGTCACCCTGTTCATCCTGGAGTAAATACAAATAATCAGGTCAAACAAAGTTTCGGTCCCACATGGAGCTCACAATCAAAGTAGAAGGGAGAACGCATATTTGACCTCCATTATACAGGTGAGGAAACTGTTGCCCAGAGAAGTAAGGTGGCTTGCCCGAGTTACACTGTATACCTTATAGTGGTTATTTCAGCAAAAGGGCCATTTGTAATTCATGAATGTTATCAGTGACCACCCTAGTTATTCCTGTTGCTATTCAATTAAGGGATATATGAAAACAATAATATGAGGTTAAGCCTTAACGCTCTGTGCTTTGAAAAGTTCTCTTTCTCTTAGCATTATGAGGTCTTGGCAGCTGGAATTAGATTGTATTCTCTTTAAAGGCAGGAATCCTATCTACCAGTTATTTTGAATTGTACTCCCTCAAGCTCTTAGTACTGCTCTGTACACAGTAAGCACTCAAATACAATTGATTAATTTGTCCCATGAGGGCCCCAGAAGTTTACTAGAATCCAGAGATGCACACGAAAAAATTTTGCTAAAATGTCAATTCCAGCTACTTGGATTTTCAACTGACCCAACTGAAAGGGAGGTGACGAGAAATTCACAACCCCAAGCCTGCCAGAAACGGTAGAGGCATAGACAGACATCACTGCAGGTGGGAAACACACTTGAGAAACCTCTGTACCACATACAGCCAGTGATGTCCTACTGGTTTTTGGTTTATTCTAGGGAGTCATTCATTGCACTGGTGATCAAAAAGGGAAGATCATGAGGAAGAAAAGGAGAAGAAGATAGTGAAGGGCTTAGAGCAAGTAAAATGCACCTTTAGGACATTTCCTTCTCACCTTTCTGCCTGATTAGTTGTAGTAGTAATAGTAGTTGTAGTATGTTAGTTGGCTACAAACAGTTGTAGTGTCAACTTGGTACACACTTCCTTATTTCCTCTTCCTTCTGCATCATCCTTGCACTTGGATGACTTTCAGGGCAGGAAACCTGTCCACCAGCTCTGTTATATTGTATTCATTCATTCACTCAATCATGTTTATTGAGCGCTTACTGTGTGCAGAGCGCTGTACCAAGAACTTGGAAAGTCCAATGCAGTAACAAATAGAGACAATCCTACCCAACAATGGGCTCACAATCTAGAAAAGGGGAGACAGACATCAAAACAAGCAAATAGGCACCAATAGTATCTATGTAAATAAATAGAATTATACATATATACATATCATTAATAAAATGAATAGAATAATAAATATGTACATATATACACAAGTGCTGTGGGGAAGGGAGGGGGGTAAAGCAGAGGGAGGGCATCAGGGCAATGCGGTGGGGAGGAGGATCAGAGGAAAAGGGGGCCTTAGTCTGGGAAGGCCTCCTTGGGGAGGTGAGCTTTCAGTAGGGCTTGAAGGGGAGAATTGTGCTAGTTTGGCTGATGTGAGGAGGGAGGGCATTCCAGGACAGAGGAATTGTACTCTCCCAAACATTTAGTAAACTGATGCGCATAATAAGCACTCAGTAAATGTGACTGATTGATTGAACTGCACGATACTAGTTGCTTAGGATGTGGAGAATAGTCACTGTTCACAAGGAGCATTTCACTCTACTAGAGAAAACAAAATTATTTTCAACTAGAGTAGTCAGAATGAATAGTTGAGCACCTATATCCACATGAGTACTCTGAGGGGGGTATAAATAAGGTCATAACTACTAGGGTTCGATGATAAATTTATACAGGTTAGGGTGCTGGGAAATTAATTGGGGAAGGTTGATTTGACACGATGGGATTTTGAGAGGGGAAGGCGCTTATTACAGTGCTCTGCACACAGTAAGCACTCAAATAAATGCAACTGAATGAATATAGGGAGAGTATGAATATAGGTCTGTCGTACTGGGGAGGGAAGAAGGCCTAAGACAGGACAATTGAGGGGACAGGGGATAGACGGTGAAGGAGCAGCTAGAATTCTGGCTTGGGAAGAATAAAGAGCCAGCTGAGGAATAGCTCTCTCTGGTATGAATGAATGTCTTTGCTTTTTCCTTTTTATTGCATACATTCCCATCTGTGAATTCTTGAAGGGAGTAACAGGAAGTGAGTGAGAGCACATACATAGTCATCTCTTTGGAATGTCCCACAAAGAAATTCTTCCCAAAGTGAAAAAGGCCCCAAAAGACCCCAGGGCTTCCTTTTCTTAGATCTCCTTCCTGCCCACTACAGAATGGGTTTAATACAGAAGACCAACCCCCGGGCATTGAGTGTGAAGCAAAAACCTCCCTGATTCCCATACTTCCACCCCCTCGATATGGATTGGTACAGTGCTCTAAGTGTGTAGTACAGTGCTGGGCACACAATAAGGGCTCAGGAAATAAGATTGAATGAATGTCACTGAATCTGGACAATGGCTTTGGCCATGTTATCATCATCAGAAATGGGGCTGGAGGTAGGAGATCTAGGTTTCCTCTAGCAGTAAGGACATGCTAGCCATACATTGATTCCCCACCGTCTCTGTACAAGAGTAATGGCCCCTAAGCCTTAATTTCCACCTTAAAAATCTTGGATACACCTCCATCTGCTCAGCAACAGTAGATTGTGCCCAAGGCGATTTTCCTAATAAAAGATAGCAAATTTCAACATCTTTTGTTTTTCATAATCCCTTTCACTTTCAAGATGGAGAAATATCGGGGCGACTAAATAACAATCGAACAAAACACAGCGGCCCCCTATTGCTGAACTCTCCAGGGCAATCAATCAAGCTGAAGCAAGAACCGTTTGTGCCTGGCTGCATAAGCCAAGCAATTACACTGTGCAAGGTCTGAGAATTGAGAAACAATAAAGACTATCTTCTCCCTGGAGATCTGCAGAGTGGATGACAGATAAGCTGCAAATAAGCTGCCTAATATCAGTTGCAATATGGAAATGGGACATCTTGAGATGCCGCTACACTTTAAATAGGCATTTTTGTAACCCGCACAACATCCTTTTGTTGGCTTCATCAGTCACTAAAGGGTATTGGCCAGATGGAAAGAGGTGAAGTATATTTTTCTCAGCGTTTGAGATGAAAAGTAGTATGCATTTGTCAACTTCAGATGGATAAATTAATGGTCAACAACCTATAGAAGGGCCAAAGAGCCAGCATTTAAGAACATTAAGCTGCTGGTGGAACATCTTGGAGGGCATATCTGCTTAGATTTCCACCAAACCTAGTTGACCTCATAAAAGGATCCGTGTCCTGCCATTTCTAAACCTTCTCTTTGTTAATTCTTTAGCTGAACATGAATAAAAAGATAAGCTTTCTACTTTCAGTCCAGTATTTCTGATTGTGGATAACTGGTTAAAAGCCAAATATGGCAGCATGAAAGTGGTTATATTGTTATTTTTCTTTAAAACACTGAAGTTCATTCGACCCCTGGCCCATGTCCTACCTCTGGCCTGGAATGCCCTCCCTCCTCACATCCACCAAACTAGCTCTCTTCCCCTCTTCAATGCCCCTACTCCCCCCCACTCTTCCCCATCCCCTCCCCACATCTCTTGTGTGTATGTACATATTTATTATGGTATTTATTTTATTAATGATGTGTATATATCTATAATTCCATTTGTTTATATTGAGGCTATTGATGCCCATCTACTTGTTTTGTTTTGTTGTCTGTCTACCCCCTTCCAAACTGTGAGCCCATTGTTTGGTAGGGATCATCTCTGTTGTCAAATTGCACTTTTCAAGCACTTAGTACAGTGCTCGGCACACAGTAAGTGATCAGTAAATACGATTAAATGAATTAAATTTAAAAGGTTTAAAAATCCCCAACCTTGTTGAGAAGCATCGCTTCTTGTGGAGTATAACTTGGCTTTCAAAACTCTCCCGGGATGATGAAGGTATTAGAGGTTTATCTGTAAGGAGCGTGGCTCAGTGGAAAGAGCACGAGCTTCGGAGTCAGAGGTCATGGGTTCAAATCCAGGCTCCACCAACTGTCAGCTGTGTGACTTTGGGCAAGTCATTTAACTTCTCTGTGCCTCAGTTACCTCATCTGTAAAATGGGGATTAAAACTGTGATCCCCCCGTGGGACAACCTGATCACCTTGTAACCTCCCCAGTGCTTTGCACATAGTAAGTGCTTACCATCATTAACATTATAATAATAATGGTAATAATAATGGCTCTCCATCACCTCGCCCCCCCCTACCTCGCCTCCCTTCTATCTCTCCTTCTCCAGCCCAGCCCGCACCCTCCACTCCTCTGCCACTAATCTCCTCACCGTGCCTCATTCTCACCTGTCCCGCCGTCGACCCCTGGCCCACATCATCCCCCTGGCCTGGAGTGCCCTCCCTCTGCCCATCCGCCAAGCTAGCTCTCTTCCTCCCATCAAGGCCCTACTGAGAGTTCACCTCCTCCAGGAGGCCTTCCCACACTGAGCCCCCTCCTTCCTCTCCTCCTCCTCCCCCTCTCCATCCCCCCCGCCTTACCTCCTTCCCCTCCCCACAGCACCTGTATATATGTATATATGTTTGTACATATTTATTACTCTATTTTATTTGTACATATTTATTCTATTTTGTTAGTCTGTTTTGTTTTGTTCTCTGTTCTCCCCCTTCTAGACTGTGAGCCCACTGTTGGGTAGGGACCGTCTCTATATGTTGCCAACTTGTACTTCCCAAGCGCTTAGTACAGTGCTCTGCAAACAGTAAGTGCTCAATAAATACAATTGAATGAATGAATTATTATTCAAGATCATTCTTCCCCACACTAGTATTACTCTCTCACTGCCAAGGCACTTCCTTCTGCCCTAACTTTCCATTCCCACGCTTCAACCCATTCCAATGCTAAAGCCAATTCACCTGAGCAGCATCTTAAAGAACACATCCCAGGACACATGACATTTTTCATAACATTTATCAACTGAACAAGCTTTTGAAGTGATAATTACATTTCAGGGCCGTGATATTGGAAGACAATGGACGCTTCAAAGTTTAGTTTTAATCTGTAAGTTATGAACTTTTGATGATTTTCAAGTCTACCTCTCTAGCCCTAATCCCTCTCCCGCTCTGCAGTACTGCATTTTCTCCTGTCTTTAACACATTCTTATTGTAGGTCCTATGAATACCTCAAACTTAATGTCACAAACAGAACTGTTCATCTTCCCACGCAAATTCTGTGCTCTCACCTACTTCCCCATTACTGTAAACAACACCACAATCATCTTTCTCACAAAACCATGACCTTGGCATCATTCTTGACTCATCTCTCCCGTTCAACCCACATATTCAGTCTGTGTCAAATCCTGGTGGATCTTCCTTTATGGTAGCCCTAGAATCTACCCCTTCCTCTCCAACAAAATTGCTACCGTGACTCAGTGGAATGAGCATGGGCTTAGGAGTCAGAGGTCATGGGTTCAAATTCCGGCTCTGCCATTTGTCAGCTGTGTGACTTTGGGCAAGTCACTTCACTTCTCTGGGCCTCCGTTACCTCATCTGTAAAATGGGGATTAAGATCATGAGCCCCACATGGGACAACCTGATCACCTTGTGGCCACCCCAATGCTTAGAGCAGTACTTTGCACATAGTAAGCACTTAACAAATACCAAAATTATTATTATTATTACTATTACCTCACTGATCTGAGCACTTATCACATCCTACCTTGACTACTGCAATAGCCTACTCACTGACCACCCTATCTCCTTATCTCGCCCCTCTTCAGTCCATACTTCACTCTGCTGTCTGGATCCTCTTTCTAACCTCCCCAGAGCTTAGAACAGTGCTTTGCACATAGTAAGTGCTTAATAAATGCCATTATTATTATTATTATTATTAAAAAATAAAATTCAGTCCAAATCTCTCCATTCCTCAAAACCTCCAGTGATTGCACAAAAATCTCCACATCAAGCAGAAACTCTCTACCATTGGTTTTGAGGCACTCAATCAGCTCTCCCCTTTATCCTTGATTTCCCACAACCACCCAACCTATGCATTTTCCTTGTGTATATGATACAGGTGTGCACTGCCTAGGCTACATTTGATTGGATTACTGTCATCCCTAGGCCCCAGTATCTGCTCATCCTCCACGTGCTTGATCTACAATGCTTGATCTACAACATGCTCATGAGTTGCATCCTTTGATTGGATTTGGTTCCTGCAGACAGGATCTGATGGCCTGGAGCTCCTGCCAGTCTTCTAACACAGTGAAATCGTAGTGGGTCACAGAGACTGAGACGCAAATAATAATAATAATAATAATAGCATTTGTTAAGCACTTACTATGTGCAAAGCACTGTTCTAAGCGCTGGGGGGGATACAAGGTGATCGGGTTGTCCCGCATGTGGCTCACAGTCATCATCCCCATTTTCCAGATGAGGTAACTGAGGCTCTGAGAAGTGAAGTAACTTGCCCAAGGTCATACAGCAGACATGTGGCTGGACTCGGGATTCGAGCCCACGACCTCTGACTCCAAAGCCCGTGCTTTTTCCATTGAGCCACGCTGGTAATATTTCCCTCCATTCATTCATTCAATTGTATTAATTGAATACTATTCAAAATTACAATCAGTATCCTTTGCTTTCCTTAGCCACATTGCTCCTCCCAACCAGGTGCAGAGAACCACTGATGCTGTCACTCTCACCAGCACCGTACCCACTAACACCACAATCTCCTTGTTTGGGGTGAAGCACGGCTGCTGATGGCTGAACGCCCCCTCCACCTCCTCTGTCAACTAGGGGCAGTTGTGGGAGATGTAGAAGTTGGGCTCACAGCTGGGCTCTCTTCCCCAGCTCTGCCCCCGCAAATCAAAATAATGGAATTTATTAAGCTTTTACTGTGTGCAAGCACTGACCTAAACATTGTGGTAGATACATGAAATTCAGGATTGGATAACAGTCCCTGTCCCACATGAGGCTCGTAGTCTAACTAGGAGGGAGTAGGATATAATCCCTTTTTTATACATAAGAAAACAAGCACAGAGAAGTGACTTGCTCAAGACCACACAGCAGACAAATAGTGGGGCTGGGACCAGATCCCAGGTGCCCCATGTTCCAGGCCTGTGCTCTCTCTCCAGCACTAAAAGCACTAAATAATAATAATAACAATAATAATGGCATTTTTTAAGCACTTACTATGTGCCAAGCACTTTTCTAAGCGCTGGGGGGATACAAGGTGCTCAGGTTGTCCCACATGGGGCTCACAGTCTTAATTCCCATTTTACAGATGAGGGATCTGAGGCACAGAGAAGTTAAGTGACTTGCCCAGAGTCACACAGCTGACAAGTGGCGGGGCCGAGATTAGAACCCATGACCTAGACCCATGACCCATGACCTTCTAGACTGTGAGCCCACTGTTGGGTAGGGACCGTCTCTATATGTTGCCAACTTGTACTTCCCAAGCACTTAGTACAGTGCTTAGTACAGTGCTCTGCACACAGCAAGTGCTCAATAAATACAACTGATTGATTGATGACCTCTGATTCCCAAGCCCGGGCTCTTTCCTCTGAGCCACGCTGCTTCTCCAAATGGACCTGTGGTATTATTCCTCCAAAGACTATAAACTCAGTGTGAGCAAGGATCACATCTACCATCTCTGCTTTACCGACCCGAGCAATTAATACAGTGCGCTGCACACAATAAATGCTCAATAAATATCAGTGATTGTTTGATTGATCTGCCCACAGAAGGGCTAATGGTGACAGGAGAGCTAATAGATACTTAGGGATAACTGGAAATTCTATTTCATCAATCTTAGAACATGATAGGGATGGATGGTCCAGTTGAAAATGATGACCAAAGCTCAATATTGTCACTACTGGTGTCTTGTGAGATGCACATAGAGAAAAAGGAGTGAGGCAGAGGGCCAACCACAAGTCAGACCCTTGTTGTTAGCCCAGAAACTGCATAATTGAAAGCACTGAGACAATGGATAAGTTGGTGTGATGCTGCAGTAGCTCATCCAGTCATCTTGGAGGATTTAGCCAAGTAAAGGGGGTGTAGTTCATAATGACTGTAATTCTTCATATATGCTCATGGTCTTTACTCATGTCTTATCCATGGCTTGAAACTCCCTCCCCTCTTTCTAGACCACAGATTGTCACCATCACCACCTTACTATTTCTCCTCCAAGCCTGGTGAAAAGAGCACATGCCTGGAAGACAATGAACCTAGGTTCTAATCCCAGTTCTGCCAATTTCTTGCTGTATGACCTTGGAAAAGTTACTTAACTTCTGTTGTGCCTCATATTCCTCAACTGCAAAATGGGGATTAAGTACCAATCTTCCCTCCGACTTAGACTGTGAGAAAAAAAAGAGTCAAACCTCTATTTTTCCTCAGTGATTTTGTGGCAGCGACTCATTTCCTCTGATAGGGGTGGATACAAGACTTCTAGATCTTCTAGACTGTGAGCCCACTGTTGAGTAAGGAGCGTATCTATATGTTGCCAACTTGTACTTCCCAAGCGCTTAGTACAGTGCTCTGCACACAGTAAGTGCTTAATAAATACGATTGAATGAATGAATTGCTCAACTATTTTTTCTCCCTTCTGCATCACCAGTACAACTGGGTCTATACTGCTTAGACACTTAGATCCTCTTCTTACCCCAGCCCCACAACATGTACATAGTTATCCTTAGAACCTGCCATTTTCCCTAGCTATAATTTATTTCAATGTCTATAAATTCCTTGAGGACTGGAACTGTGTTTACCAACTTCATTGTACTATAATCTCTAAAACATTTAGTACAGTACACTGCACATAGAAAATGTGCAATGTTTCTCTTTATTTTCATATCGTACTTTCCCAAGTTCTTAGTACAGTGCTCTGCACCCAGTAAGCCCTCAGTAAATGATTGATTGACTGACTGAATAAATATAATTGAATGATCAAGTGGGTACAGACTACTTAAGAGACAGAAACACAAATTTACTATTTTGATGGAACCAATGTCATATCTCTTTTCATACCTCTACCTTTTGTAGTAAATCTGTTGAACCAAGTGGGCAGGTCACTTCACCTGCAGAGATGAAAGATACTGGACATAGCTTGGGAAATAGTTATTAATCAGGAATAACTTTTTAAAATGTATTCTTCACATATTTGTTAAGCACTAACCGTATGTCAAATACTGTTCTAATCACTGAGGTAGAAAAAAACTAATCAGGCTGAACACAGTCCCTGACCCACATGGACTCGCAGTTGAAGTAGAAGGGGAGAACAAGTATTGAATGTTTTCATCAACATTTGATCTATTTACCTCAATTTATTTCAGCTTGATTATACCGATTGTTCTATTGGTCATTTAGAGGCTGCTTATACTAGTCACACAAAAAGAAGTATATTTTGCAATTATTTTTCAAGGTAAATTATTCATTATTGATGTATTTGACAAATAACTAAATTTAAACCAAAACCTTTGCAGCTAATGTACTGACCTGACAGAATCAGTGCTGAATTTTTATGGTTACTGTTTCATTGGGTATTGCAAGCCATTCTAGGGCTTTGTTAATCAGACATATAAAACTCTGATCTCAACTAAAATGCAAGTGAGCCCATAAAGGCAGAATTCTGTTAGAGTAGTTGACATTTCTCTTGTGGATGGTCGATAGTCAAACGTTGGCATCAAACTAAGAAAGGAATTTCTTCCTGGCAGACACTCATCCTTCACTATCTGTTCTCATATTCATAAATAAAAGCTCTTCGTTCAAAAAAACTTTTACTCATCATCTCAGATGCAATAAACTGATAGCATAGGACTGTGACTCAGTTACCAAGTAGCTTTTTAATATTGAATTGTCAAAATTCAATCAGTTACAGAACATTTGCCTACTTTGATATTGAATTGGAAACAAGTCAATGTGTGAATGTCAGTGGACACTTTTTTTTTTCTTGTCCTAGAAATCAAAACGTCCTGTTATTCTAGAAATCTCCACCTGTTCACTGAACTTCTGGACATTTTGGAAGTTGTTGTTCTGGGATCAGAACTTACCACATATTGGCCCCAAACCAGTAAGTTACCAGAGTGGGTAAGTCAGTTCGGAGCTGCCTAACCTGCCAATGTTTCTTGTTTTACTATGGATAAGATACCTGTATGCATCCTTTATATAATGAGAATATTAACTTGAGATCAGCTGTAATTATGTAGTCAGAATAATAAAGAAACAATGTCTTATCTAAGAAGATTTTTTCTAAGAATTAGTCATCTGAGAGAAAACAAAAGCACAATAAACCCAATTTTTCAACCACATTTAGCCTGTAAAACTGATATAAATTTCATTGGTCTATCCATATAGTATACTGCATTGGAAAGTGTTTTGTAAAATGATGGATCTATAATGTTTGGTTCACTTTACCAAAACATGTTGTATGCTGGTTTTTTGAGACCAAAATATATGATATGAGACAAAAGTATCATATTGTACTCTCCCAAGTCCTTAGTACAGTGCTCTGCACACAGTAAGCACTCAGTAAATATGATTTATTGACTGAATACAATTGATTGATCAAGTGGGTACAGACTACTTAAGAGACAGAAACACAAATTTACTATTTTGATGGAACCATTGTCATATCTCTTTTCATACCTTTACTTTTTGTAGTAAATCTGTTGAACCAAGTGGGCAGGTCACTCACTTGCAGAGATGAAAGATACTGGACATAGCTTGGTAAATAGTTATTGATCAGGAATAACTTTTTGAAATGTATTCTTCACGTATTTGTTAAGCACTAACCATATGTCAAATACGGTTCTAATCACTGAGGTAGAAACCAACTAATTATATATAGATAGATAGATAGATAGATAGATATATGATAAAACTGTATGCATGCCCAAAATAAATGAATTTAGTTCATCAACTTTTCAACATTTTTAGGGATAACACATCGCAGCTTTTAGTCAGAGTTGATGGATTGCTCCCTGTCTTAAATAGAGGCAAGCATTTGCTAGTCTGGGATCTTAGGAATTCAATCATTTATTCAGTTCTTATAGTACTTCCTTTTAAAATTATTTGAGATTCTTCAGTAAGAAGCAGAACAGTAATAACTGTGGTGCTTGTGAAGCACTTACTATGTGACAGAAACTGTACTTAGCACTAGGGTGGACATAATTATTACAAAGAAAGTGGAATTAATCTATTAGATTTCAAGGACAGTGCTAGGCTAGTTACTTGGAGGACCATGACAAGTTGTTGCCAACTTGTACTTCCCAAGCGCTTAGTACAGTGCTCTGCACACAGTAAGTGCTCAATAAATACAACTGATTGATTGATTGATTGACCATGACAGTAGAAGTAGCATGGTTCAGTGGAAAGAGCCTGGGGTTGGGAGTTAGAGGTCATGGGTTCTAATCCTGGCCCCACCACATGTCTGCTGTGTGACCTTGGGCAAGTCACTTAACTTCTCTAAGCCTCAGTTACTTCATCTGTAAAATGGGGATTAAGACTGTGAGACCCACTTGAGACAACCTGATCGCCTTGTATCCCCCCCAGTGCTTCGCACATAGTAAGCGCATAATGAATGCCATCATTATTACTATTATTAGAACAGCTCCTGCACTCGGGGAGTTTGCCTTTCAAAGAGGGAGAAAGGTAAAATGTAATTTACATACAACAATACAGAGAGTGGAAAACTTATGCTTCCTTGCCGACAATTAGCACCAGACCCAATTTGCAAATAAACTGTCCAGGTTGCAAAAAAAATTGGACCAGTTTTACCCACTCTCTTCCTCTGACAACCAAGGCAGATACCCAGGGTTATATTAAGTGAAAGAAGCCTTGCTTTCTTTCCTTGACCTTGGGCAAGTCACTTAACTTCTCTGTGCCTCAGTTACTCATCTGGAAAATGGAGATTAAAAGTGTGAGCCCCAGGTGAGACAACCTGACAACCCTGTATCTACCCCAGTGCTTAGAACAGTGCTTGACATATAGTAAGTGCTTAACTAACACCATTATTATTATTATTATTATTATTACTACTACTACTAATATTTCCTATTTTTCTCCTCCCAGATGCTGGGTTTAAGCGTCCCACCATATTTTTTTTCCATAAATCACTGGATCAAGAATAGTGAGTGAGCCATTCTGAAGATGCAATATCAACTTTCCCTAGACTGCAAACTTGTTATTGGCAGGGAATGTGTCTGCTAATTCTGTTACATTGTTCTCTCCCAAGCGCTTAGTACAGTGTTCTGCATATAGTAAGCACTCGATAAATACCACTGATTGATTCTAAAGAAATTCATATGAGGAGGGGCAGGGAAGTAGTCATGTTCCTAGTTTCTCCTCTTCAAGCACAGCTTTATTTCTTTCCAAAGGAAGGGTGGAGAAGTGACAGAGGTAAAGAAGTTCATTTGTAGAGTCTGCATTTGGGAATAACTCATGTGAGTTTCACCCCCTGCAATTACTCTGAAATAAAACTAATGTTGCAATACAGTAGTTTAATATTAAAAATGTAGATTTTACTTGACATAGAGAAAGATAACTATCTTTTACCCTGAAATATGTACGTACATTTACATTAATACATGATATAATCCCAACTGTTTTATCTACATGTTTTAGTAAATAGAAAAAAACTACTTATGGAAAATAGGGTCAGTGATGAATAATAAAGATATGCCCTTTAAGGTGGTAGGAGAGACTATGTATCTGATTCATTCCTAGCTCTTCCCAATTTCTATGAATGAAGTCCCTCTGTGTGCCATTTTCAGAAGTGGCAAATATCCAGGCTTTGAATAAGAAGGGGTCAGAAAAAAATATAAATGGTAATATAAAGTCTAAAGCTTGTTACATTCAGATTGTGATGACTGTGAAAGCCATGGACAGGTAATCTCTAAGAGGAATGTGAGCCCGCTGTTGGGTAGAGACCGTCTCTATATGTTACCAACTTGTACTTCCCAAGCGCTTAGTACAGTGCTCTGCACACAGTAAGTGCTCAATAAATACAATTGAATGAATGAATGAATGCCAAAAAATGGCTCCCAAAGCAGTGTGGTTTAATGGATAGAACATGAACCTGGGAGTCAAAAGGAGCTGGGTTCTAATCCCAGCTCTGCCACGTGTCTGCTGTGCGACCCTGGGCAAGTCACTTGATAATAATAATTGTGGCATTTGTTAAGCGCTTACTATATACCAGGCACTGAACGAAGCACTGGGGTGGATACAAGCAAATTGGGTTGGACACAGTCCCTGTCCTACATGGGGCTCACAGCCTCAATCCCCATTTTACAGATGAGGTAACTGAGGCATAGAGAAATCAAGTGACTTTCCCAAGGTCACACAGCAGAAAAGTGGCAGAGCCAGGATTAGAACCCATGACCTGACTTCCAAGCCTGTGCTCTATTATGCCATGCTGCTTCCCACTTAAAGCAGCGTGGCTCAGTGGAAAGAGCCTGGGCTTGGGAGTCAGAGGTCATGGGTTCTAATTCCGGGTCTGCCACATGTCTGCTGTGTGACCTTGGGCAAGTCACTTAACTTCTCTGAGCCTCAGTTCCCTCATCTGTAAAATGGGGATTAAGACTGCGAGCCCCACATGGGACAACCTGATCTCCTTGTATCCACCCCCAGTGCTTAGAACAGTGCTTTTCACATAGTAAGCGCTTAACAAAATGCCATCATCATCTAGGCCTTAGTAATCGCATATGTACAATGGAGATTAAGAGTGAGCCCCATGTGGGACAACATAGTGTCCAACCTGATTAACATGTATCCCACCCCAGAGTTTAAAATAGTGTTTGGCACACAGTAAGCACTTAACAAATACCATAATTATTATTACTACATTTCCTATCGGTAATTAACTTCAGTGTCCTTCTCCACAGCTAAATTGTGACCTTCTTGAGGACAGATATCACATCTACTAAATCTACTGTTCTCTCCCAAGGGCTTATTACAGTGGTCTGGTTGAATGAAATGACAGATTCTGTCCAGTGGTATCCAAGGATGGGTCATTGAACTCCTTCAATTAGCTAATGAGCCTCTGGTCAGACATGCCCAACTTCACGGGTGGCCATTGCACTCCACATCAACAACCCCCATTCTAGTTTTAAATGGGATCACTGGATCCTTCAATCGGTGATATTGATTGAGTGCTTACTATGCACAGAGTAGTCTACTAAGCCCTTGGTACAGTACAAACAGTGCTTATAACAGTGCTTTGCACATAGTAAGCACTTAATAAATGCCATCATTATTATTATTATTACAAACAGTGGGTAGGCATGATCCACATTCTTAAAGAGCCTCCAGGTTAAAGGGGGAACCTACTGTCTTAACTTGGAAATCTTTCTCTCTCCCTCTTGTGAATGTTCACTTATGTGAAAGAGAAGCTTATGAGAAGCAGCGTGGCTTAGTGGAAAGAGCACAGGCTTGAGAGTCAGAGGTCATGGGTTCTAATCCTGAATCCACCACTTGTCTGCTGTGTGATCTTGGGCAAGTCACTTAATTTCTCTGTGCCTCAGTTCCCTCAGCTGTAAAATGGGGATTAAGACTGTGAGCCCCATGTGGGACAACCTGATTACCTTGTATCTACTTCAGTGCTTAGTACAGTGCTTGGCACAGAGTAAGCGCTTAACAAATGCCATTATTATTATTAGCTCCTTTTATGCCTCTCACTCTTCCAGTTGTATTTATTAAGCACCGTGTTCAGAAAACTACGCTAAGTGATTGAGAGTGCTCAAATAGAAAATGTAAAGGATTTCAAAGTTCTGTTATGGTTCCATTTCTCATCTAACGCTACAATCACTCCTTAGGAATATCACCTACTTCTGTGGCTTCATCTATCAGCTCTATGCAGATGATTCGTAAATCTCTCTCAGCAGCTCTGACGACTCTTCTCTGTAATATTGCATTTTCTTTTGTCCCTACTATTTCTCTTCCCATGTGAGCATCCCATCTGGGTCTGAAACTCAATGTGTCTAACTGAACCTATCTTCCCTAAAAAATTGACTCCCATTGAGCTTTCTGATCACGTTGACTACTACCACTCTCCTTCCTGTCTCCAAACCTTCAACCTTAATATTATCAAGCCCTCAATCAGCGGTATTTAATAAGTGCTTACTCTGTACAGGGCACTGTTATTAAACACTTGGGAAAGTAAAATACAAACGAGCTGGTAGACACCAGCCCTCCCAATAAGGAGCTGACCGCCTAGTTGGGATGAAACAGACATTAAAATATATTTTTAATGACCATCTACCTTGGTAAACTGTAAGCTACTGAGGGTAGGGATACATCTATTAATGCTACTTCCAAGCACTTAATACAATGCTTTATAGACAACAAATGCTCCATTAATACTTTAACTCTCTGGTCTCTTTCAATTCTGACATTCACTCTGTTAATCAATCCTGTTGGTCTTTTCTCTAAAACATATTCCAGATTGCCACCCCCCCACCCCCCACACCAACTCACCATTCAGACAGGTTTAGGTGCTCTTGCTATCCTGGTCAGACTAGAGTAATAATAATAATAATGATGGCATTTATTAAGCACTTACTATGTGCACAGCACTGTTCTAAGCACCGGGAAGGATACAAGGCTATCAGGTTGTCCCACAGAGGGCTCACAGTCTTAACCCCCATCTTCCAGATGAGGTAACTGAGGCCCAGAGAAGTTAAGTGACTGGCCTAAAGTCACACAGCTGACAAGTGGCAGAGCAGGGATTTGAACCCACGACCTCTGACTCCAAAGCCGCGGCTTTTTCCACTGAGCCACACTGCTCCTCTATTAGCCACTTCACCAGTATTTCTCCCCTCAGTCCTTTCTTCACTGCATGAATTATTTACTTTTAAATGGCATTCCGTGTACATCTCTACACACTTCAAAAATCCCTTGAGAGCTAACCTATTCCGCTCATAGCAACACAAACTCATTTCCATTGACTTTAAGGAACTCAATGGTATTCCTTGAGTGCTTATTGTGTACCCAACCCTGTACTATTCATTCAATTGTATTTATTGAGCACTTACTGTGTGCAGAGCACTGGACTAAATGCTAGGAAAGTACACTTCAGTAACATGGAAGCAACGTGGCCCAGTGGAAAGAGCTCGGGCTTTGGAGTCAGAGGTCATGGGTTCAAATCTGGACTCCACCACTTAGCTGTATGACTTTGGGCAAGTCACTTCACTTCTCTGTGCCTCAGTTACCTCATCTGTAAAATGAGGATTAAGACTGTGAGCCCCCCGTGGGACAACCTGATCACCTTGTAACCTCCCCAGTGCTTAGAACAGTGCTTTGCACATAGTAAGTGCTTAATAAATGTCATTATTATAATAATAATTATTATAACAAATAGATTCATCCTTGCCAACACTGAGCTCACAGTCTAGAAAGGGGGAGACAGACATCAAAACAAGTAAACAGGCATCCATAGCATCAATATAAATAAATAGAATTATAGATATATACACGTCATTAATACAATAAAGAAAATTTTAAATATGTACATATATACACACACACAAGTGCTGTGGGGCAGGGAGGGGGGTAAAGCATAGGAAGTGAGTGGGGGAGATGGGGGAGCAGAGAAAAAGGGGGGCTTAGATCTGGAGGGCCTCCTGGAGGAGGACAGAATTGGTAAAATATGCTCCCTGACCAGAATCAGCATTCTCCCTCCTATTTATCTGCTCTTCTCCTCTGCATCCCAGCTCACACTCCTCCTTCTTCTCAAACTATTCACTCTGCTTAGTCCAACCTCTCCAAACTCTGACACTTTGCTCACACTCTTAATCCTGCTTGCACCTCTAGACTTTAAGTTCTTTCTGGGCAGGGAATGTACCTGCCAACTCTGTGGTACTGAATTCTCCCAAACTCTTGGTACAGTAAGCACTCAATACCATTAAATAATTGATTGAACTCTTTCCCTTCTTACATCTTTCAGATCCCAGCTCTCCTCAACTTCAAAACCCTTTTGAAATCCTACCTCCTCCAGGAAGATTTCCCCAGTCAACTTTCCTCTCTCTAGGTCATATTTCTTCAACTATCCCACTCTTGCACCAACACGGGATATATGCACACGTCCATCCATGGTAATTTTGTACATTTGATTTACTTAAGAGAAGCAGCATTGCCTAATGGAAAGAGAACATGGCTGGGAGTCAGAGAACCTGGGTTCTAGTTCATTCAATCATATTTACTGAGCACTTACTGTGTGCAGAGCACTGTACTAAGCGCTTGAAAAGTACAATTCAGCAACAGAGACAATCCTACCCAACAACAGGCTCTGCCTCTTTCTTGCTACATGTGCAAGTGACTGATTTGTGCCTCAGTTTGCTTATCCACAAAACGGGGATGAAATACCTGTTTTCCCTCCTGCTTTGAGTCTGAGCCCCTTGTGGAACAGGGACTGTGTCCACCCTGATTTTATCGTATCAACCCATTGTTTAGTACAGTTCCTGGCACAGAGTAAGTGCTTAAATACCATAACTATCATTATTACTATTCAAGCACTTAACCATTCCTTTCTCCGACCTATCTGTAAATTATTTTGGGGTTGTCTTTTCCATCATATTCTAGGCTTAAGAAGAGGGATTATGGATTCCATAGTTAGTACTATGCAAATAGTAGGCGTTCAATAAATACTATTTTGATTGACAGCAGCAGAGCATCAACTTACTCTGATTTCCCCTGTAACTAATTCAAAACAATCGCTAATAAAGAGCGTGTAATGTAAAAACTTGTAGCACCCCTTCAGAATGACCTATGCTACACCACGTTAAATTGTACTTGCTAACCCCCTCAGACAACAAAATGTTCTCAAACATTCCTCTCAGTTTAATTTTATTGCCAAATTTTTTTCCAAAACATATAAAATCAGAAAGTTCTTATTGAACATTAACATTTTGGTAAAACTTTCTAAAGTATGAGGCTGAACATGTCAATTTAGAGCTGAAAATCCATTGTGACTGGAAGCAAGATCTAGGGTGAATAAAGTGCTCTCTGAGAGGGACCCGCTTACCATATTCATTTCTTATTCATTCATTCAATCGTATTTATTGAGCGCTACTGTGTGCAGAGCACTGTACTAAGTGCTTGGGAAGTAAAGGTTATCCTACATATTCTACATAACTATCAATGAGCATTTGATGTTTGCCTGTTTACTTGTTTCGATGTTTGTCTCCACCCTTCTAGACTGTGAGCCCATTGTGGGCAGGGATTGTCTCTATTTGTTGCTGAATTGTGTTTTCCAAGCACTTAGTTCAGTACTCTGCACACAATGAGCTCTCAATAAATAGGAATGAATGAATGAATGAATGACTATGCCAAATGCAGGAGCTTCAGGGTAAGGGATTGAACTAAAAATAATCAATTATTCAGGGCTGATTGTTCGATTTCTAGAGCATCTGCAAGACTTTCCACTTGCTGTTGGACATAATACACTGATTCTAACCACCACCTCCATATGACGGAAATGTCAAATAACAAGGCTAGAACTCTGATGTGTATATCTAACTAGTAAATTGAATGGGAGGAAGAAGTTGAAATATCTGATCCATCTGGTTTTGGATTTATCTGAAGATTGAAAATTGCCCATGCTCTCCCTAACCCTCACTCAAGAATTGGCAAGTCAGACACCAAGGTACCTGAGAAGCAGGAAGAATATGGAACTGTGGATAACTGCAGTTACATATTCACCTTGTGTGTCTGCCCTTTGATCCACCCCTACATATATTTCTGTATTTTGGAAATTTTTTTTCCAGGTCCATCTAATTATTGCACTGGGAGGCAATTTACATTTATTCAAAAGAGTAGTGGTCTTTGGGAAAGACTAGCATTCTAGGAATCAGCAGAACTTGGTTCTTAGTCCCAATTCTTCCTGCTGTTATTATGCTATCCAGAATGAAAAGTTGGATAGAGTCTTCTACGAAATGAACCATCTTGGCAGGGATCCTGAAAAATATCTGGCTAATACTGGTAAGGCCGAAGCGTTAATCAAGACAACCCTCTGTGATATTATGGGCTAAGGCATCCTTACTTCGCTGTGGTGATCTCAATCATTAATACTTCATATTAAAAAATAATAATCCTTGTGTACACTTGCAATTTGCAGCACCATTACTCTTGCAGTCTACTCCTTGCTCCGGGGTAAACACAATGGTCAGGGACAAAAGAGATCAATCACATTTATTGAACACTTACTGTATGGAAAGTACCGTACTAAATACTTGGGCGAGTATAATATAACCAAGTCAATCGACACATGCTCTGTCCACAATGAGCTTACAGTCTGGAGGGGGAGAGAGACATTGCTATAAATAAATTATGGATACGTACATAAGAGCTGTGGGACTGAGGGGGTGAATAAAGGGAGCAAAATCAGGGAAACACAGAAGGGACTGAGAAAAAGAAGTGAAGGTTTAGTCAGGGAAGGCCTCTGGGAGGAGATGTGTCTTCACCACTGGGAGGAGATTACTTTGAAGATGGGGAGTGTTATTGTCTGTTAGATATGTCCAGGCCAGAGGCAGGATGTGGATGAGAGGTTGGCGGCAAGATAGACAAGATTGAGGTACAATCAGTAGGTTGTCATTAGAGGAATGAAGTGTGACGCCTGGGTTGTAAAAGGAGAGCAGAAAGGTGAGGTAGGAGGAGGGCAAGGTTCCAGTGCTTTAAAAGGCGATGGTAAGGTGTTTCTTTCTGATGCGGAAGTTCTTGAGGAGGAAACATGGACTGAACATTTTTGTAGAAAAATGATCTGGGCAGCAGAGTGAAGTATGGGCTGGAATAGGGAGAGGGAAGCCAGCAAGGAGGCTTATATAGTAATGAAGGCGTGCTAGGATAAGTCCTTGGATTAGCAGTTTGGATGGAGAGGAAAGAGTGGATTTTAACAGTGTTGTGAAGGTTGAAACAACAGAACTTAGTAATGGATTGAATATGTGGGTTGAATGAGAGAGATGAGTCAAGGATAAACCCAAGATTGCAGTCTTATGAGGCAGAAAGGATGGTGGTGCTGTCTACAGTGATGGGAAAGTCATGGGGAGGACAAAGCTTGGGTGGGAAGCTAAGGAGCTCTGTTTTGTACATGTTAAGTTTGAGTGTAAGTGCAACAACATGAACCACTAACACTGTAATCCATTCCTTCCCACAGACTCTCATTCCTGACTTCTCATGACTGAGGGTCATTATACCACTACCCTCCCTGTCTCATCAGCCTATAACCTTGGCATTTTCCTCAGCTCATCTCTCTCATTCTACCCACATACTATGAGAAGCAGCGTGGCTCAGTGGAAAGAGCCCGGGCTGTGGAGTCAGAGGTCATGGGTTCAAACGCCGGCTCTGCCAATTGTCAGCTGTGTGACTTGGGGCAAGTCACTTCACTTGGCTGGGCCTCAGTTACCTCATCTGTAAAATGGGAATTAAGACTGTGAGCCCCCCCGTGGGATAACCTGATCACCTTATAACCTCCCCAGCACTTAGAACAGTGCTTTGCACATAGTTAGCGCTTAATAAAATGCCATCATTATTATTATTATATCAGTCAACTAATCCTGCCATATCTGCCCTTGTCATGTCTGCCCTTTCCTCTCCACCTAAACTGCTACTGCACTGATCCAAACACTCATTCCAACCCTACTTGGCTACTGTAACAGCCACCTTGCTGATTTCCCTGCCTTCCATCTGTTCTTATGATTTTTCTAACATAAATTCAGTCTATTTCTCCCCTCTCCTCAAGAACCTACAGTGGTTGTCCACCCACCTTCACATCTAACAGAAACTCCTTATCATTGGCTTTAAAGCTCTCAATCAGTTCACCCATCCCCTTAGAAACCTCATCTGACGTATACTCTCCCACTCAAAGTTGGAAAGCATCATCTCAATAAATACGATTGATGATGATGATCTTCCCTGGGTAGGCCTCGCTTGCGGAATCTGTCCTTTGGATAGATATGCAAGTTGCTTTTTCGACCCCATGTAGTTCTCCAATGGTTTCAAGATTTTTCTTTGTTGCTAGAAAGATCTAACTAGGAAGCAAACCTAAACCGAGGTTAACCGGATCCAGGAATAAGCCAGTCACGGGAGGACAACATAGCAACATCATAATGAAAAAAAAGGTATTTTGATTTGGTTTAAGCCTTAATATTTCTCTTGCTAGAGACTGATGAGAACAGTGATGATTTGTTTAACCTTCTGAACCAGGCACTTTTTCGTTTCTTTGCATGACTTTGAACCACTGGGACAATGTTTTAATGTAGAACTCAAACACATTGACTTAGATAAAGACACTAGGCATATTCATGAGACTATAAAAATTATTTTATGAAAACATAAGGTGCTGAACAGCAAAATTTAATCTTGAGGGCACTAGTCTACAGGCAGGCAAGAAAAGATATATTAGCCATGAACCGACTGCAGCAGCGTTGCTTGATTTTCTTTAATTTTCTATACGAAGATTGTAAAGAGAATCAGTGCTATTGAATCCCACTGGCAACAGGGAGAGGAACTGTTCAGAGATAAAGGAACGATTCATCTTCTGCTGTAAAAGAGGGCATTTTTGGCAGATAGTAAAATATATCACAGCGTAATGCACTCCAGCCAGAACATTACAGAATATGGATTTTTCTCTCAAAAGTTGAAAAGGGAAGGTTCAATACAGCTTTGCAAATAAAAGGCAAATGATGGTACTAATTGCAAACTACAAATATTAGAAATGTAAATTATACCCTTGGAGGGCATATGCATGTGTCTTCCTAAGACATGCTCTTAGCAGTGATTCAGTAGGAGGAATAATATTTCACTTTTATATCTAAAATACTAATTACATTCCCCCAAATATTCCAAGCATTATGTTAAATCAAAAATGGAGATGACCAAATCAGAAATGACAGGTTCTTATAAAGACAGAGCACGTTTCAACATTCTGGAAAGAACAGTTTATATTTTTAGGCAAGGTGAAAAGTATATCACAGCAGGTTTCTTATTTTTTTGTCCCCTGCAATGAAGATTTTCTAAACTATTCAATCTTTTAAAATTTTAAATAAGATAATTTCAAGTTACTACAATTGTGATAACCTTTCCAATTTGAACAAAAAATCCTGCTTTAACTCATCATGGAGATAATTGCAAACCCTCAAGGTTTTGCCCTGAGAGCCCTAGTAAGAGGAAATGCTCAAGAACATGAATAACTGCAATTTAATTTATTCTTTAAAGTACCCATTAATGTGGGCAATGGTCTCTATGTGTGTGACTAACTCACCTCCAGCTTGTAACATTTTAAAGTTCAGATTATTTTTACCACTCAGATTCTATGAGGGCAAAAGGGCCACAAAAAGGCCTATAAAGTTTGCAAAGTTCCTGAATGAGTGACTTTGCCTCCGATTACCTCTCTCGAGAGCATGCCAAAGAAATTAATAGGGTGCATCTCCTACGCTTCATGACGTTAAACATCAAGGATAGAATTATTAACATTTATTCCCAGTTGTGTCTTTTAAGGTCCCCGACATAACATGGGTAACTAAATACTGAGATGAACGACGTAGCCAAACCATTACTGGGACAATTCACGGGAGTTGACTGTGCTCTGAAATGAGCCAGAAGTGTCATGAGTGATAAAGGATGGTAACGCTGCTGGAACTCCATATGACTTGAGAAAGTAGACTTCCATAGGTCTAAAAATCAGAGTTTTGACTATAAGCGTGTGGTCTACAGGCATGCCTAATTTGGGCTTATAGTGTGGACAGTCTCTTATGCTGATATGGTGTACTCCAGAAATAAGGACCTTGACTTCTACTTTCTTGGAACCCAGCCAGTTTTATTTATTCATTCAATCGCATTTATTGAGCACTTACTGTGTGCAGAGCACTGTACTAAGCACTTGGGAAGTACAAATCGGTAACATATAGAGACGGTCCCTACCCAACAATGGGCTCACAGTGGATACCTGCTTCTCTATCAACTCTCTCAAAGACGGCTTTCAAACAAGATGTGAGTCTATGACCATGGACCCAAATGCACTAAAAAAAAAAAATCCTGTTCCCGTGCTCTTTGAATGAGATAGGAGGCAAAACCCTATAACAAAAGTTATCCAGGACCCTTGGTCCATGTGAGCAGGGCAAATAGGTTTTGTCTAGATAGGCAGGGAAGGGCAAGGAACTATCAGTACTGTTGGATGTGTTTAAATTGTAACCTTGGCTTTATAGAAAAACAGAAATCAGGATAGTAAAGGGAGACTTTCGGTCATTGTTGCATCTGGAAAATGCACATCCAAATGGGATTACTTTTCCCACACAACTGTGACATTGGCAACTGAATACCAGAGTCACTGGGTGAAAAATGATTTAGAGGTTCAACACTGAGAACCATTCAGTCTTTTTCCTTTTCTCTTTCACATAATGAATCACACAGTTTATAATATTTAGAGTTTTAAACTCGCTGTCATGAAGAAAGTCTTAAAGAATTGCTAATGGTTGTGTTAAAAATGATCTTTCTGTGAGATGTGATATGGATTTAAGGATAGAATGAAAGTGATTTTTTGAGATGCATTAGACTTGATCAAAATAAAACATGGAGAGTGCTCGATTTCCTGATAAATTCAGCAAACAAAATAAACTCAATAAAGTCCTCCAAGTACGAAGGAAAAGTCAAAGTTGCTTTACCCTGTTGGCACTACACTCTGCTGGCAAGAAAAATTGGGTTAAAAGGCAGAAATAATCTGATTGCCACACTGACAAAGACAGAGTGACAATTTTGTTTTATAAAACTACAAAGCATCTATTTTCTTTTAAAGGAATACCCTGAGTTTACCTATGGCATCTCAAGTAATTCTTTTGTGTTACTCAGGAGGACACTAGAAATAAGATCTGAGGCATCAGATGGTGGGGAGTAGTGCTGTTTGTTTCTGAGACTTGTACACTCATTTGTTTAGGTAGGACAATTAGGATCCCTTATAAAGTAATGATGAAATAACCACAGCACTGGTGTTAATTCAACAGGAACCGACACTCACACTTTGAAAACCTCAGGTTGCAAGTCATTTTCATCACAGTTACTACCTATTCATTCATTCATTCAATTGTATTTATTGAGCACTTACTGTGTGCAGAGCACTGTACTAAGCGCTTCCCTCCAGCCTCGGAAAGTTACTACCTCTCCTGTCTGTGTAGCCTATGCACTTGAGTTTGTACCCAATATTTAGCCCAACCTCAACACAGCAGGACATATGTAATCTCCATAATGCATTTAGACTAATGTCACTCTCTCCCTCTAGAATGTAAGCTCCTTGTGGGCATGAAAAGTGTCTACCAACACTGCTGTACTTTGTTTTCTCAAGGGCTTAGTTTAGTGCTCTGCACATTAAGATAATTTTTTTTTTTTAAGTGGTTGCCAAAGGAAATTTCCTTACTTGGCAGAACTGACGTAGATTCATGCAGAAAACCTGATTTTCTCTGGAAATTTGATTTACTTTATAAAGGCTTCAGGTGGACTCCTATAGGTCTAGCATGCTATTTTAATGAGAAAACAAATAGTTGATTTCCCATTTTTCCTGATAGAGATTTTGTTTCAGAAATTCATTTTCTGTGATAAACAGCCTCTATGATCATTGTCATAGCTGTCCACTTTTTTTGATCTTTTTGGGACTGTAAACTAAGCTAGACTGGACTGTGAGCTAGAAATGGGAAGGGAATGTGCTTACTGTTGTATTGTACTTTCCCAAGTTCTTAGTATAGTGTTCTTCACACAGTAAGCCCTTTTACTGAGTATTTATTATAAATACTGTTAAATGAATGAATGAGGAGAGACATAGTCAAAGACCACAATCTCTTGAAATCACTCAAATCACTGGTTCCACCACTTGTCAGCTGTGTGACGCTGGGGAAGTCTCTTAACTTCTCTATGCCTCAGTTACTTCATCTGCAAAATGGGGATTAATACTGAGAGGCCCATGTGAGACAGAGAGTGTGTCCAACCTGATTAGTTTGTATCCAGTGCTTAATATAGTGCCTGGCATATAGTGAGCTCTTAACAAATACCATGAAAAACAAACAACTCAGAGGTATTTATTGAGCATCTACTCAGTGTGAAGTACTATACTAAATACAAAGGAGGATGACAACTACAAAAAAGACACACTTTCCCTGTCTTCAAAGAGCTTACAAATAGGAGTAGATGGACCCAGAAGTTGTGGATAAGGAACTTGTTTGGTGGTTCTGTTGTGTTTTCCCAAGCACTAACTACAGTGCATTATGCACTGTAGGAACTCAATAAATATCATTACTACTACTACTACTACTAATAATAGTGGTACTAGTTAAATGTTACGTCTCAGACACTGTACTAAATGCAAGGTAGATACAATCTAATCAGGTTGGACAGTTTCTTTCCCACATGGGGCTTATCTTAATCCCCATTTTGCAGGTGAGGTAACCGAGGCTCAGAGAAGTTAAGTGACTTGCCCAAGGTCACAACAGCAGACAAGTGACAGAGCTGGGATTAGAACCCAGGTCCTTCTGACTCCAAGGCTCATGCTCTATCTGTTGGGCCATACTGCTTCTCTACTTGTAAGAAAGTTAGCTTGGGAGGAGCAAAGCCTGCGAGCCTGAGAGACTGAAGAAAAATCATAAGAAAGATAGAGAACATTAGTGGAGCCTCGAAGTCAACGGTAAGGAGCTTTTCTTGATGCAGAGGGAAACAGATGGCTGCTGGAGATTTTTGAAGCGGGCAGAAAAGTGTGTTGTGATGTTTAAGGCAGAAGGACAAACCCATCAATTCTCAAAGTTCCCTTTTCCAATCTATTATTCACTCTGGATAAATAATATTGATTCAAAATATGTCCACATTTGAATGGTTGATAATCCTCTATTTCTACTTTTCCTCACCAATTCTCAGTCTTAAAATACTTACTGCTGATTTTCAAATAGAATGGAAGTTATTTTTTAGGAACTCTTCAATCTCTTAAAAAGCAGGGTTCCCTTGAAACCTACCCCTAACCCACAAATCAATAGCTGTTAACTAATCCAGCAGTTTCATGCATCCACTAAGATTCTTGTGGCTATGTGCAAAGTGTCTTTTGTTTCAACTGCAATCCCAGTGGCCTAATACAGAGAAGCAGCATGGCTTAGTGGAAAGAGCCCGGGTTTGGGAATCAGAGGCCGTGGGTTCGAATGCCGACTCTGCCACCTGTCAGCTGTGTGACTTTGGGCAGGTCACTTAACTTCTCTGGGCCACTGTTATCTCATCTGTAAAATGGGGGCTAAGATTGTGAGCCCCACGTGAGACAATCTGATAACCTTATATCTACCGCAGCACTTAGAACAGTGCTTGGCGCACAGTAAGTGCTTAACAAATACCATCATTATTATGCCTCAGTTCCCTCATCTGTAAAATGGGGATTAAGACTGTGAGCCCTACGTGGGACAACCTGATCACCTTGTATCCTTCTCAGTGCTTAGAACACTGCTTTACACCTAGTAAGTGCTTGATGAAGGCCACCATTATTAATACAGTGCATTTTATTCAGTGGGTGCTCAATAAATACCAGTGTTACTAGATTTAAGAATTATTCAAATTCTCTCAGCAGAGGTACACAAAATTTCAAGTTATTACTTCCCATCTTAATATGGTTCTCTCCCTCTCATAGATTTTTGGATCCTGCGAAGGAGAGGGGTTAGAGCTGATGTGATTAGCTACCCCAGCGTTTGGCATAGAGTTCACACTCAATAATGAACAGCATTATAATTATCATCATTATTGGATTGTTTCCAACCCGATTTACTTGTATGCACCCCAGGACTTAGTATAGTGCCTGGCACATAGTATGTTCTTGACAAATACCATAATTATTATTAGTAGTAGTATCATTATTACTGTGACATTACAATACTGGATCTTTCAGCCTCTACCATCACGACATGTGGAACAAGTCAATCTGTTATTTTGACACATGCAAACTGGCTTCCAGTATTCGTTTTCATAAGCAACAAGTCTAGATGAAGAAGACTGTCAGTGGCTATGAACTATTCCATACGCATACATAGCAAAATATGGTAATTCCAAGAGAATAACGAATAGCATTTATGTCCCTTAGGTTTGTTTTGAAGGTGAGTATAAGATATGGAGCAGAATTATAATTATAAATGTAATTGGGTTACAACTCCCAACTCTGGTTTCTGGGCAATGCCGATTCCAATTTTCTCTGGGATATTTGAATCTACTTGACAGGTCACTAAGATGCACAAAGAAGCATTTAAAATAATAAAAATCTAAGCAGCCATGGAACACAAATGTAGAGCAATATGAAGCTCTTTAGAGTACACCGAGAGCTTGGAATTACGACAGTCTGCAGTGCACTGATAGATAGTTTTCTAAGTATATTTTGAAAATATCTTCAAGGTCAGGTGGGTATAAAAGGGAAAAAGATCAGGAAGGATCTAATAACAATAACAATAATGATATTTGTTAAACACTATGCGTCAAGTATGGTTCTAAGGTCTGGGGATGATACAAGATAATCAAGTCAGGCAGGTCCTGTCTCACCTAGGGTTCATAGCCTAAGTAGGAAGTAGAAGATGTTTTGAGTCCCTATTTCATAAATGAGGTAACAAACACAGAGAAGTTAAGTGATTTGCCAAAGGTCACACAACAGGCACACAGAAGTAGCATGGCCTAGTGGTTAGAGCCCGGGCTTGGGAGTCAGAAGGTCATGGGTTCTAATCCTGGCTCCGCCACTTGCCTGCTTTCCAAACCTAATTGTCAGCCTCAATCTTTGTATTTCTTATCTATCATTTAGCATGACCTAATGGAAGTCAGAGGACCTGTGTTCTAATTCCGGATCATGATGATAATTATCATCATAATAATAATGGTATTTGTTAAGCACTTAATATGTGCAGAGCACTGTACTAAGCTCTGGGTTAGATACAAGGTAAGTGGGTTGGATACAGTCCCTGTCCCATATGGGGGCTTACAGTCTTAATCCCCACTTTATAGATGAGGTAACTGAGGCTCAGTGAAGTGACTTGCCCAATGTCACAGCAGGCAAGATAAACTTTTAGCTGGCTACAGGATGTCTGAGTTCTGCAGAAATAATAATAATAATAATAATAATAATAATAATAATAATAATAGCATTTATTAAGCACTTACTACATGCAAAGCACTGTTCTAAGAACTGGGGAGGTTACAAGGTGATCAGGTTGTCCCACGGGGGGCTCACAATCTTAATCCCCATTTTACAGATGAGGTAACTGAGGCCCAGAGAAGTTAAGTGACTTGCCCAAATTCACACAGCTGACAATTGGAGGAGCTGGGATTCAAACTCAAGAACTCTGACTCCAAAGCCCGTACTCTTTCCACTGAGTCTGTGAGCCCACTGTTGGGTAGGGACCGTTGCCAACTTGTACTACCCAACTATATGTTGCCAACTTGTACTACCCAAGTGCTTAGTACAGGGCTCTGCACACAGTAAGCGCTCAATAAATACGATTGAATGAATGAATGAATGAGCCACACTGCTTCCCCATCTGATTTGATGCAGATCATCAAATCTCAACGCTGAACACAATACCGATTAAAGATCTACCACCCTCCTCCCATCCTCCAACCTATTCCCTGAACAGAATTCCCGAGAAGAGGGGGCAACTGTGTGGGGAAGAATTAGATGTGCTTGATGTTTCACAATGTTCAGGAGATCCCAAAAGAGGTGTGTTCTTAAATCTGTTGAGCGCCATCCCAAATAACAGCATGGCCTAAGAGAAATAACAATAATGGCATTTGTTAAGCTCTTACTATGTGCAAAACACTGCTCTAAATGCTGGGGAGGATACATGAGCCCGCTGTTGGGTAGGGACCATCTCTATGTGTTGCTAACTTGTACTTCCCAAGTGCTTAGTACAGTGCTCTGCACACAGTAAGTGTTCAATAAATACGATTGAATGAATAAATGAATGAATGAATACAAGATGATTAGGTTGTCCCACGGGGGGCTCACAGTCTTAATCCCCATTTTACAGATGAGCAAATTGAGGCACAGAGAAGTTAAGTGACTTGTCCAAAGTCACACAGCTGACAATTGGTGGAGCCGGGATTGGAACCCATGACCTCTCACTCCAAAGCCCGGGCTCTTTCCATTGAGCCATGCTGGACTTCGGAGTCAGAGGACCCAGGTTCTAACCATGGCTCTGCCAATAGTCTGCTGTGTGATTCTGGACAAGTCACTTTACTTCTCTGTGTTTTGGGTATCTCACCTATAAACTGGGGATTAATACTGTAAACCCATGTGGAATATGACTTGTATCCAACCTGATTATATTGTATCTACCTATCACCTAGTACGGTGCCTGGAACATAGTAAGCACTTATTATTATCAGGTTATTTCTGATTCAAAACAATTCATGTTGTTTCTTAAGCAACTCTATGGATTTATTTTCTCCAGAATATATTGCCTTCTGCCATAATCTGTAACCTTTCTAATGGGTCTTCCCTTATTGTTGTTATGGTCTCTATCCATCTAGCTGTTTATCTGCTTCTTTCACATTTTCCCTGGACTTTTCCTAACATTAGTGTCTTCTCCTGATTGTGTGTCCAAAATATGCTAATCTAAGTCAAGTCATTTGGCCTTCTAAAGACCACTTAGGTTTAATTTACTCCAAAATCTATTTGTTTTTTGGGCAGTCCATGGAATTCACAACAGCCTTCTCTAACATCACAGTTCAAAAGAATCGATGCTCTTTCTATCCTGTTTTTTCACTGCCCCAAGTTTCAGATCCATACATTGTCACTGGAAACACCGTAGAATTGACAATTTGTATTTTTGTGGCAACTGTTGGATCAGCATATTTCGTGACTTCTTCTAGGCTCTTCATGGTAAAAACTTAAACATCATTAAAATAATAAGGCTACAAAAATCAATGTGCTTCAACATAGATTGTAAGTTTAATGATGCCAGGGACCAGGGCATGTATCAAAAGTGTGATACAGTACCTTGAACCTCAAACTCCTGGATAACTAATTCGATTCAATCGTATTTATTGAGCACTTACTGTGTGCAGAGGACTGTGCTAAGTGCTTGGAAAGTAATACATAGTCATATTTGTTAAGCACTTACTGTGTGCCAGGCACTTTACTTTCCAAGCACTTAGTACAGTCCTCTGCATACAGTAAGTGCTCAATAAATACAACTGAATGAATGAATGGGATGGATACAGGCAAACCAGATTGGGCATAGTCCCTGTCCCTCATGGGGCTCACAGTCTAAAACTACTTTCTGTTTCCGGTGAAAAGGGCTTTTGATTTTTTTTTTTTTTTGATCTTAACCTTTCTTTGATGATATCAGGAAATACTGTGTAGCATTGCCTTCACTTCCAATTTCACCAAATTTTTGCATTTTATGTGAATATATGTGTTGAGAGACAAATTATAAAACTGTACTAATTCTCTACATCAAATAACATCATTAATGCAAGAAACAGTTTGGTCTAGTGGAAAGAGAACAGCCTGGGAGTCAGAGAACCTGAATTATAATTCTGGTTCCTGTACTTGCCTGCTGTGAGACCTTGGGCAAGTTATTTAATTTCCCTGTGTCTCAGTTCCCTCATCTGCAGAACAGCGACTCCATAGCAGTTCTCCCTCCTACTTAGAAGTGAGCGCCTTGTGGGGCATAATTACCTTTAATATACCCTGATGCTTCAACTAGTGCTTGGCACAAAGTAAGCACTTGAATGTGACAATTATTGCCATGGGATGAAGAGTGACACACCAATACACATTTGGAGTTTGCGCTGAATAATCTTACTCTCAGTTAAGTATTTCCAAAGAGAAGCTCACTACCAAGCTGCGGGTTACACCACAAATTCCATGAAACCTGTGAGTTTTGAATCAGAATGATTCTAATACATTGATTAAAATGACAACTTTTCTTATTACTCTATTCGTTTTACTTGTACATATTTATTACTCTATATGTTTTATTAATGATGTGCTTATAGCTGTAATTCTATTTATTCTGATGGTACTGACACCTTTCTACTTGTTTTGTTTTGTTGTCTGTCTCCCCCTTCTAGACTGTGGCCTGCTGTTGGGTAGGGACCGTCTCTATATGTTGCCGACTTGTACTTCCCAAGCGCTCAGTACAGTGCTCTGCACACAGTAAGCGCTCAATAAAGAAGCAGCGTGGCTCAGTGGAAAGAGCTCATGGGTTCAAATCCTGGCTCCGCCAATTGTCAGCTGTGTGACTTTGGGCAAGTCACTTAACTTCTCTGGGCCTCAGTTCCCTCATCTGGAAAATGGGGATTAATATGAACACCCCATGGGACAACCTGATCACCTTGTAACCCCCCCAGTGCTTAGAACAGTGCTTGGCACATAGTAAGCGCTTAATAAAAGCCATCATTATTATTATTATTAATAAATATGATTGAAGGAATAATAACAGACCGCAGAGCCTGAGAGTGAGCACATGTAAGGTCGACTCAAGACAGAAGTGGATCCATCCTGCCCCGTTGGGCATCACCCTGGTGGAACATAGGAAAGCAACCTTAGACCCGACATCACTGCCAGAAAATCTCACGAAGGCTGTGGTGGCTTCTGCTGTAGTGATTACTGTGGCTATGGACTGATCCGCAAGGAGCCTGAAATTCTGCTCCTATTGGCCTTTCTATTTATCAATCAGTAGTATTTATTTTGTCCTAGTGTTTCAATTCATCTCCCCCTATGTGTAGATTGTAAGCTTCCTGTGGGCAGGTTTTATATCTAACTATCATATTATACTTTCCCAATGATCAGTACAGTGCTCTGCACATAGTAAGCACTAAAACTCCATTGATTGATTGAGACAACAATGCAAACTACTGGAGTATAACTGGAGTGGTGAAGCAACTCTGAAGGTTATATAAATGTTAAATACAACCTGAGCTAATATTGACCATTTAAAACGGTAGACTATTGCTAATCATAAGACCATGAACTCACAGCAAGGCAATTCTGCTGCTCGCTCTGCAACTGTTTCAAATACTTTGACTCACTGATTAGAAATGGGGATTATTTTTTGATTAAGATTAATTCATCTTCCTCAGGCATATGACATATGTTTCCAGAGATGCCCTTGCTCAGAATTTACAGAAAGATGCATTGAGGAATCTTAACACTTTCCTTGCAACTGATCAGAAACCGTAGAGGAAGAAATCTTGTATTCTAAAAATGGGTTGCAACTCTAGAAAACTACCTTCATGGATGTAGAATTTTTTTTTTTCAGAAAGGAAAGAAAAGAATTACAAAGTGATGCTTTGAAGATATATTTAGTACAGTTTAAGAAATGATTGGCGTTGGTAACTAAGATAAAGCATCTGACCTCAATATCAGGGATGCAGACTTAAATCATCCATAATCATGTTTTCTATGGATATTTTCTAGTCATTGTTCATATTCAATCATACTAGAGGAAAATATTACTTTTTGAGGATAAGATGGATGCAAAGGTTAGAGTTAATTCTACAATTAATTTCAAGAATGTTTTGGCACACCATTACTCTACTTTTCTTCCTCCAACTTCAGATGAGAAATCTAAACATAGGGAACTCTTTTAAGTCCCTAGAAGTTTCACAGGTGTTTTCTTCCTTAAATATGGTAGGCAAGGTAGGAAATACCTGCAGCACTTAGCAAGGAGATAATACATATATAGCAATGAAATATGGTCAATTGTGATCTGTAGGACATTTTTTATTTTGAATTAAAAAACCCCTTCCCCATTAGATTATGTACATCTCAGGGAACTTATTGAAATTGATTTCCCCAAATCTTTTCAACAAAAATGTGATTGCTCCCAGCACTCTGCCTTGGAATATATGATTCCTAAGTATGGGGCCTCTAATAGGTCAGCAATAGACGGTCAGTCATTTAGGAGAAGGAGCAAGGGGAGGTAAACCTTTCCATCTTGTATTTTCTGCTTTAAGCCGCTTTTAGTCTAGATCAAGTGGAAAATCTCTGTCTGGCAAATAGACCTCTCTAGAGGCTACTACTTAATTCAGCTTAATTCCTTAAAAAAGCAATATGGTCTGATGGAAAGAGCACAGGTTTAGGAGCAGAAGAACTGGGTTCTAATAATAACGATGGCATTTATTAAGCACTTACTATGTGCAAAGCACTGTTCTAATCACTTATAGATAAGGTAACTGAGGCACAGAGAAGTTAAGTGACTTGCCCAATGTCACACAGCTAACAAGTGGCAGAGCCATAATTAAAACCCAGGTCTTGGTGGAAAACTGTTCTCCATGTTTATAGAGTAACATGGCCAGCTGGAAAGAGCAGGGTTTAGGACTCAGGCATATCCAACAGTAAGAAGATAAGTATTAATTTATTTTTTATGATTGTAAGGGGATCTTGCATGCCATTTCTCTAGCCATTTAACTTTGGGTTATCTGCACAAGTCTTCTAGACGACCAAAATCAGAGCCATTAGGAAATGTGAGTGAATTAATTGCTTAATAATTTTGGCAATGCAATGATAAGAAAAAAATAATCAATTGAAAAGACAGATATTCATGATGGTAAAATGTGTTCTGATTTCTGCCAATCATATTATTACATTTGCACTTATGTTTGTAGTACTTCAATGTAAAGCATCCACAATTTAGATAAACTTAGAACATTTTATTCAAAATAAAAGCTCAGAAAATATGAGAAATATAATCATACTTTTTTCTCATCCTCATTCAATCGGGACTGAAAACTTTTCTCTCAGTCTTTCATATTTTCAAATTTTAAGACTGGAGTGAGTACAAGCAGCTTGCATAGAAAAGTGCTCCTTTCCCACAAGGATCTACTTCACATAATCTTTATTTTTCACAATCTGACTTCCAATCACTCTGTCCCAAGCGTGGCTTGTGTTGAATGTAACCCTTTAAAGAAGGTGAAACTTTCAGAGAAAGGGCAAAAATTCAAGTGAGCCAACACAAACTGCAGAACAGAAAACAAGAGTCTCACTCATAGTTAAAATGTATGGACAAATTACCAGTTGCTTAAACTTACAATCCAGTGGAGAGTCACGATGCATGGCATCATTTTAATGTTTTCATGTACTGAAAAAGAGTAATCTACCAAGGTGGGGGGTTCGATCAAAGTTGCTCCTAACTACAATGTCTGCTGTCTGGATTTTGGTAATTAGTATTTTCTCTAGTGGGAAGAGAAATGGTGGAGGCGAAGCAAAAAAATCAGTCAGCTGTCTCATTCGGTAGGAGTTCAGGAATAAAAAAAAATAAGCATTTGATAAGGAACATGTTTTACCTCATCCATAGAATGGTAATAAGGTACCTGGACTCCCTCCTATTCATTCATTCAATATTTATTGAGTGCTTACTGTGTGCAAAGCACTATACTAAGTGCTTGGGAAAGTATAGTATAATAGACACATTCCCGCCCACAGCAAACAAAGTCCAGAGGGGGAGACAGACAATATAAATAAATAGATTACAGATATAGACATATTGTGCTGTGGGTATGGGAGGGAGGATGAATGGAGCAAGTAAGAGCAGTGCAAAATGGAGTGGGAGAAGAAGAGAGGAGGACTTAGTCAGGGAAGGCTTCTTGGAGGAGAAGTGCCTTCAAAAAGGTTTTCAAGTAGGGGAGAGCAATTATCTGATTTGAGAAGGGAGAAACACAGATCGGGAGCCTCATATTGGACAGGCATTTATTCCAGCCAGATTATCTTGTATTTTCCCTAATGCTTCCTGAAGCACTTTACATTGACATTATTATCTGGAAACACGACTAAGAGGTTTTTGGGGTGTCTGTGCAATGGGTAATCAAATCAAATCCAATCTGGTGATTGGGATCATATTTCTCTGACAATGTTAAGTTATTCCCTGAACAGCTTTTGATTGTTCCTAAATTCTAGATAAGGGTATGATTTTTGTGAGAGGATTGCATTGTCTCAGTGGGAAAGTGCGGATATTCACTTTCAAATAGGTAGCTGAACAATACATTGCATTAAATTAAAATCCAACCTAGTCTCACAAAGAACGTTGTTGAATGCTCTAAGATGCAAGGCACCTTGGTTTAAGGAACCAACCTCTCAACCCAGAGCTCTTTTAACTATGGCCCAATAGAGATTTCTGGTGTCTTTATCAACTACCTGATTTTGCTTGCTTTGCCCCTCACCCTATCTGATGTGTTTGTGCTGTTGCAATAATTGAGAGTGCAACGAAATAATACAAAGAGGAAACTGCCTTCCAAGAAAAGATACATTTAAAAAAATGTAAAGAAACATATTCCCTTCTGATCATCATGACACTGAAGTGAGTGCGTTTGGGGAAAACAGACATGCAATTTTCACAAACAATATAGTAGTTTGTGGTCAAGCCTTAACCCTGCTCATGTATATAAGTGCTTAGCAAATACCATCATTATTATAATTATTAGTACTAATGTCACTGAATATGTATACTGATTAGCTCCTGTATACGCATTACTGTCACTGAATACGTATACTTTTTAGTTGTGCTGAGTTTCACCCAGGAAATCGGTGACTGGCAAGGCCATGATCCTCCTTAACAGCACTCTTAGCAACAACCCATCACCTCTAGTAGTCCTGGGGCCCCAAATTATCAGCAGATCCTAACAGCAATAAATTGCTAGCTGTAGCCCTCAGCCTTAAGGCCCAAATTATCAGCAAACTCTAACAGCACTGAATTGCTGGTCACAGCCCAAAGCTTCGAAACCCAATGCCTACTCTTGATGAAGACTTCTTTGGCCACAGAGTGTTGGCTGGATGACCCAAAGCCAATAATGAAGGAGGTTGGTGTATAATGAGAGGCTAATGAAGAAAACAACAAACAGCGGCACGTGATGTGCCAATCCAGCGCACAAATAGGACTTGAGGGACTTGGTGCTGCCTCATCCAGGGAAGCGGGGCCAGCTGGAAATAAAAGGATGGGCTCATCCTCAGGTCTTTGGCTACCAAACAGTTGCAACAAACTGAGTAAAAGGCTGGCCTAACCTGACTCATTACTTGGAATATTTTCCAACAGTTTTTATTAAGCATTTACTGTGAACCAAGCATTGCCCGAAAAACTGGGAATGGATACACTAATCAAAAACCTTAGAGACAGTTATATTTAATCCAAAGTGGAGTAGTGCTCATTAAGAATTTGAACAGCACACAATCTCTCAAGAGCCAATGCTCAACTAGCGAGAAGAAAGGAAAATTGGGAAAAATCCATGCTGTTTCAATAGTGAAGCAGATGTGGTAATAGAACTATGAAAATAAGCTTTGGTTTAAAAGCCTAGCATCATAAAAACTGTAATTTATTCTACTTCTTCATTCTATTACGCTTGGCTTTCATGGAAATATATATTTGAGGGGAAATTCAGTGTATTACTTAGGCAAAACTAATGCTCTCAACCCAGAGTTCTTTTAACTATGGCCCAATAGAGATTTCCGGTGCCTTTATCAACTACCTGATTTTGTATGCTTTGCCCCGACCCTATCTGATGTGTTTGTGCTGTTGCAATAATAGAGAGTGCAATGAAATAAGACAAAGAGGAAACTGCCTTCCAAGAAGAAACATTGAAGAATACCTAAAACTAGCACAGCCTCTGAAAATGCATGCATATTTGTAGGCCTTTGGCCCTCACCTGGTTGTGAATTTGGGGTTAATCATAACAGAAAGATTACTTGCTTTTAGCCCATTAGTATAAGGATCAGAAATATAAGATGGATGTGGCTAGAAGAGTATAGGAGGTAACTGAAAATATACAATTCAGTCTGATAAACAAAGTTATGCCCAGGATGGAAAATAAAGTCATTTTTAAGGTGACATAGCAGTAGGATTTCTAGACCTTCATTTTGGCATTCCTAGGAATCTGTAGACTTTTGAAAAATGTATGACATTGAGATGGGGGGGGGGGGACAAGCACAAACAGATCACCACTATTCCTGAGTTTCCAATACCATTTGCCCATGTTTGTAATAACAATGATGGCATTTATTAAGTGCTTACTATGTGCAAAGCACTGTTCTATAAAGGCTTTTCTGTGGTTACAGAAAAATTGAGTATTTGGGCAGGATGAATAGACTTGTCCACAGCACTAGAATCAACCAAATCATTAGTATTTATTGAGCACTTTGTGTGCGGAACACTGTACTAAGCATTTGGGAGACAGACACAATAGAGTTGGTAGATACACTCCCACATGGAATTTGTGGTCTAAAGGGGGAGATACATTAAATTACAGATGTGTAAAAAGTACTGAGGGGCTGAGGATGGGGTGAATATCAAGCGATAGAACCTTCTCAAGCCTGATGGCATCAAAATTCAAAGAAAGATCACTGTGCCAAAGAACAGTGCTAAGATTACAGGATTTATTCACTAGAATCAACCAAATCATTAGTATTTATTGAGTACTTTGTGTGTGGAACACTGTACTAAGCATTTGGGAGAAAGACACAATTGAGTTGGTAGACACATTCCTACAAGGAATTTATGGTCTAAAGGGGGAGATATATTAAATTACAGATGTATAAAGAAGTACTGAGGGTCTGAGGATGGGGTGAATATCAAGCGATAGACCCTTCTCAAGCCTGATGGCATCAAAATTGAAAGAAAGATCACTGTGCCAAAGAACAGTGCTAAGATTATAAGATTTATTATGACAGGAAACTGTGCAGGCCAAAACTACCAATTGGTTCAGGAAGAGGCTGCATACATTAATAGATGAGCATTCCATAGTAGGATCCCTAAGGGATGAGTTAGAAGTAGTTCCCTGAGTGGATGGCGGGAGGTCGAGAAGGTTATTCTTCACACTGCCTCTTCAAACAACCTTTATTGTCAGACAGAAAAATGCCCTGATCCATTTTTGATCTGATCTAGTATGACACTGCTCTGTTCTTTAGTTTCTGCAGCCAGATACTTGTGTTCTCAGCCTTGTGGAATGGAAATAATAAAGTAGGATAACTGCTCTATGAGAAGGAAAAAAGTAAGATTTGGATCAATCAGAATCTTTGCTAGTCTAATGATTTTCAAAAGTAATTACGAAGTCATTTTTCCCAGCACATAATAGAATCTTCTGTCCATAGTAGGTACGTAATACATATTATTACTACTAATTTGCAAACTGAGGACCGGGAAATATCTGAATGATATTGGAAACCAGTGAATTGAAAAGGGAGAGGAGGGAAGACATGAATACTTTACTGCTTTTAGCTATAATAGTGACAATCAGGCTAATTTTGAGAGTTCTCCACTTTCCCTACTAAACTGTTTACCATGCAAAATTGGGTGATTAACAGTGTGCTGAATTTATATATGGGCAAGGAGATGGGGAGCATGGGTTGAGAGATTAAGAATAAATTTGCTTTTTGTCTCAATCCATCATGAAATACATGGTTGCTCTCAAGCTAAATTTTCAGATCTCATCAAGGTACCCATATATCCTCATATTTACAGGATGTTTTCAAAAAGTTTAAGTGCTAAAAAATCGCTAGCAATTAAAGCCATCACTACAAAATTGAAGTTTCAATCTCATAAATATAATCTGTAGAAAAAAATGCATTCTGAACACAGAAATGAATGGGTTTTTTTTTTACCTTTTCAATTCTCATACTTAATAAGTGTTATAATGTGCATTGTGGGATTCATGAATTTATGGTTTGCTCTGATCACATTTTCAAATCACATTCTTTGGAGATGTTCTACACTTGAACGTAATGAAGCCATATAAAATTGTCAGAATAAGAATGATTGGAAAGAATCTGAAAAATTTTGCCTACCAAATATTTATCTGCATGGATATTCAATGACATGGCTCTTATTTGTATTCTCAATCTGCTAGAAGATATTTTAGCAATTGAAAATACTTTCACTTGAAATGCGTATTCATTCCTACAACTGCAACATTTATCAGTTAAGTAAAATATACTATTACCCCTTTGTAAGGCCTAAATGCATGAATTTTGCATGTCATTGAAAGTTGTGAATTATAATGATCTTTTTGAGCACTCTGAAACCAAGAGAGAATTATAGTCAATGAAGAATACACTTACATTGTACCAGTTTACCATATAAAGAGAAATCACTGAATCAGAAGTGGGATTAAGAGATTTAAATGTCAATCATAATCCAAGGTATGATTGAAAATCAAAAGCTTTAGAATAAATAAAAAGATTTTCAACTGAAAATGTGAATTCTTCAAAAGCCTCCGGAAGCCCCCCTATTGCAGCTGGAAAAAATGTCTTACCTATTAATTTCAGTTATTTTCATTATTTGAAAGGAACACAGAAAAAAACAAGAAGACTTCACAGCACCTTGGACTCAATGTATTTTAAATGTAACAGTTTTACATACTTCAAAGTAGCCCTTAGTTTCCATAACTTCTGTTAAACAAATAGGTTTAAGTAGCTACCTATAAATCTGTTCTGAATTTTCCTTAGCATGCTTCCAAGTAATATTGCACATTTTGAAAAATAAGATACTTACTCTACAACCAAAATAAGCTAGAAAACTCCCCATTCTTGTGGAGTTTACAGTCTAATAACACGTGGCAGAAAACATCAATGCCTTTCAAGTGATTTTTTTTCTTAAATCAATCAGTGGAAAAAAGAGAGTCACGCTCCCGCTAAAGACGTGAAGTAGAACATAAATCATTTTTTTCTGAAACATAGTTTAACTACCTCATGCTGTGTAACTTTTTCTACCTGATGACAAAACACAAAACTTGGAAAGAATTTTACCATCCAAATATGAATTTCAAGTTGTCTGCCAAGGTAAAAACAACACAGCTACGCACTCCTATCTCTCTTTATACAGCATATCTGGGTTGGATTCAAACAGACGATCATACGTGAGGGTATTTCAAATGAAAGGGCTTAAATATTACAACTGAGAAAATCCTAAGGCCAAACTCGATCTTACCTGTGTTTGTGAAGTGGCCTAGAATCCAAGAAAATATAAAACTTTTAGTTGTGCCAGCAACCTTGAGCAAAATAGGAAAGAAATTTAAAATTCAATGTGCTCTTGTGTACTTTCAACTGAAAACAAGTCCACAAGAGAGGAAGATTACTTCCTTTTAGAAAAGGAAGACTCAGGAAGAAATAATGATTCTGGTGAGGGACCTAACAGGTGAAACTCATCACACAGGTGAGACTAGTCTCACAAAAATCACCATCCCTAATTGATCCACTGAATGGAATTGAGAAGATCCTTCTGCTAAGAATTAATCAGCACCTTTGATAGTTTTAAAAATTAGTATTGCCAATTTTCCATGTACTTTCCATTAATAGTACTCACTGAACATATACTATGTACAAACCACTGTACTAAGTACTTAACAAGTTCGACCCATGAAGGAAAGGGACTGTTTCTAATCTGGCTGTTGTTCTTTTCTGCCCCACCATTTAGCACAGTGTTTCATGTTTAGTACATACTTAAGCACTTTACTATTCACCCTAACCACATGATAACTATGTAAATAACATTATATTCTATTATTTCCCCTAACCCTCATCTACTTTAATGTCTGTCTTCCCCTGTAAAATTGTAAGCTCCTTGTGGATAGGGATTGTGTCTACCAATTCTGTTGTATTTTCATAAGTGCTTAGTATAGTGCTCTGCATATAGTAAGTAAATGTCACTGATTGATTGATAACAAATGTCATTATCTTTATTATTGTCCTCATTATTATTATGATTTTTATTTCCACAAGCCATTCAAAAATGTTATGGTTGTTCATAACAAAAGTATAGTTAATAATTCATTCATTCATTCAGTTGTATTTATTGAGCGCTTACTGTGTGCACAGCGCTGTATTAAGCGCTTGGACAGTACAATTCAGCAACAGAGACAATCTCTACCCAACAACGGGCTCACGGTCTAGAAGCTAAGTTAATAAGTACAATTTCATCAAAATTGGGAACTCCCATCTTAAATGGTATTGCAAATAACCATTATATAGAATATTCATGGGTAACTGAATCTAGATAAGGAGAGAGTTTTCAGCCAATAGATATCATTTAAAATGTTTAAAGACCATATTTGAATATATTAGTTATTTGGTATATACTACTGATGATAATGATGATGTTGATGATGATATTGATGATTTTGGCTGTAATTCAGATATCTCAGATCCAAAAGAAAAAAACAGAAAACATACATGCTGGATATTTTGGGAGGAATATAAGGGTAAGACTGGAGATACAATTTTAGTTGTGCATTTTAATTTTATGTTAATAAGTGAGTGAGTGTTTATGTGTTTTGGAAAACTAAATGTAGGGTAAAAAATGAAGAAACTCTTCAGAGACATAGGAAAAAGACCAGATGTGGCAAGAATTTCACTAGCTGAATAAATCCCATCCTAGATTTTTGAGAAGAGAGAGACTTATTACACAGCATGTTTAGATGGAACCTAGGGAAACTTTAATTTTCCAGTTTGCAAAATTGTCAAGCAGGAGATTCTGCTTTCTTTTCATTTTGAAGTGGCCACAGCTGCTGTAGTAGAACTACTACTTAGTCCAAAGCAGAATTCTCACTTAGTCTTATGCATTTTTATTAATCATAAATAGAAAGAAATACATAAATTCTAGTGTTGGAAAAGTTTGTTGTTTTAGCTAGAACCAAGCAAATGAGAAGAAAAGCATTCCCTTAGCTCACTATTTTCTGTGATCATCAAAGTAAAAAGAATGAGCATCCATCAGTGAGACAAATAGTGAAAAGTCAAGGTTTAACTGAAGTTGCTTGCCAACCTACCCGTTGTAAAAGAGTTGGATTCTAGTAAACTGTAAAGATTGTACATTTGTCTTCCAGATTCCAGATTTATTAACAAGAGAGGGCACAGAAACGGATGGAAATCAGTAATAGACCAGAGGAAATTGAATAGATGCTTTTTTTGCTCTTTCCAGAAACCAGAGTGGTCTGCACAAAATTTGGAGAGAAAAATTAGGAGGATGTTGAATGGTACCGCTCCAACACCCGGACAGATGTCAAGGAGAGTGATGATCATGAAGTTCCTCCCAGCATTCTTTAAGAATACTGTTAGAGCTAGAGTATTAGGCTGAATGGATCACTGGTTTGCCCCAGAATCAAATCACGTGTCTTCTGCTTTTAAATTTCAAACCAGAAGCAGCATTTCAAAGCCGCTCAATGTCTCAGGTAGAGTATAGAATTCCTCCTTATTGTACTGTGGCTGTATTTAATTGGGTACTTTCATAATGGGTGCATGCCATTTTTCAATTTACAGGAAGACCAGATTTTGGATGGTGAATCATTAAGAGCATCGTTTAATAGTTCAAAGAGAATAGTACACATGCAACAACAATGAAAAAAAAAAATCCATCTTTCTCCAAGGATTGTAAGTGACCAAATTTGTTGGTATTTGGGCTTTTTCTTAGAGCTAAATGGAGATGTTAGGATTCCGGTAAATCCTTGGACTTTATATAGAGGAGTACTTACAGCATCAACAACAAAAAAATCAAAGTGTTGGCGTTGGAGTGGATCTCCACAGAATACTGATGATTATTTTGTCTCACAGTGATAGTAAGAACAACAGGCATTGAGAAAGACCTTGAAACTCAAGTAGCTCAGAGACAAATGTACTATCCTAAAATAGTACAGTAGTTTAGAAAAAAGTGTCAGCCCCAGCTGTCAAATCACTAAATTCCTGATGCCTTGGTATTCTTAGTAATAGATTTTAGCTGGAATATGAAGATAGGTTTGACAGTCAGATGACAGATATAAGTAGGGGCTGACTTGGGCAGAACTTGAGAGGTCAAAAGAAATATGTTCAAAGAAAATGCATATACTTTTACTTATGAATAAAATGCCTGTCCATTTGATTTTTGGCGATTATTTTTAGTCCATTTTTCATAAACTAATCACTTGTAAGAGGATGACTGATTGTATCTGGCAAATACAGTGGTATAATATCAAATAGAGAAGTAGTGTGGCTTAGTGGAAAGAGCACGGGCTTCAGAGTCAAAGGTCGTGGGTTCTAATTCTGGCTCCACCACTTGTGAGCTGTGTGACTTTGGGCAAGTCACTAAACTTCTCTGGGCCTCAGTTATCTCATCTGTAAAATGGGGATGAAGACTGTGAGCCCCACATGGGACAATCTGATCACCTTGTATCTACCTCAGCACTTAGAACAGTGCCTGACACATAATAAGCACTTAACAAATACCAACATTATCATCACTACTATTATTATTAAATGTTTTTCATTCATCTTATCGACAGGGCTTTTTTCAAAAAATCTGATAAAGTAAATTGAAATAAAAACGTGTTGCACACAGCTAGGCATTTTATGACAAACAAGCAGTAATCAGAGCAACTTTCGGTACACTTTTTCTATCTTGTCTGAATTTGATAATGATAATAATAATGGTATTTGTTAAGCACTTACTATGTGCCAAGCACTGTTCTAAGTGCTAGAATAATAATCATGATGGCATTTGTTAAGCGCTTACTATGTGCCAAGCACTGTTCTAAGCACTGGGGTAGAAACAAGGTAAACAGGTTGTCCCACATGGGGCTCCCATTCTTAATCCCCATTTTACAGATGCGGTAACTGAGGCACAGAGAAGTTAAGTGACTTGCCCAAAATCACACAGCTGATAAGTGGTGGAGCTGGGAATAGAAGCCATGACCTCTGACTCCCAAGCCTGTGCACTTTCTCCAAAGCCACACTGCTTCTCAGCAACAAATGTTCAGACACATCTGTTTTTCACGAAAACACAGTGGAGGCCTTCTGGGTGTGCATTATAGGTAAATGTTCACAGAACACAAACTGGTAACTAGTCTTATGTTAAACATATTTTGTCAAAATCCAAGCTGTGGCTGTTTCCCTGCTAGAATGTAAGTTCCCTGAGGAGAGGGTTCATGTTTACTAACTTTATTGTATTTTTCCAAGCATATAGTTTCGCTCCGTACAAAGTAAGCAAAAATAGTGCTGATTGATTGAGCCTTAGCTGAGTGCTTCTCCTTCCCTCTTGTAGGAAGAGGGAGGAGCAGAGAAAGTCAGAAAGAAAAGCACGGGCTTAAAACGTTCCAGCATTCTAAGACATTTATTCCACAGGTACCAGAAATGTTACTGGGCTGAAATGGGTACGTAAATCACCTAAATATGGGATGCCTAGCACTTACAATAAACAGGAAGCTGGAGTCATGTAAGGTAGGAATATCAGTTTAACCAGCACGATTGGAATTCTGGAATGTCGTACTGTATCAATCAATCTATTAATCACATTAATTGAATGCTTTCTGTGTGCATAGCACTGTACTAAGAGCTCAGGAGAGTATAATACAACATCATCATCATCATAAATCATATTTATTGAGCGCTTACTGTGTGCAGAGCACTGTACTAAGCACTTGGGAAGTACAAGTTGGCAACATATAGAGACAGTCCCTACCCAGCAGTGGGCTCACAGTCTAAAAGGGGGAGACAGACACAGTAGACAGACATAGTAGACACAGTAGACACACAGTAGACAGTAGACACGATGGGTGTAGTAAATGAGCCTGGGAGTCAGAAGGTCATGGGTTCTAATCTTGACCCCACCATTGTCTGATGTGTGACCTTGAGTAGGTCATTTCACTTCTCTGGGCTTCAGTAGCCTCATCTGTAAAATGGGGATTGAGAACATGAGCCCCACTTAGGACAGGGACTGTGTCTAACCTGGTTGCTTGTAACCGGCCCGGCGCTTAGTACAGTGCCTGGCCTAGAGTAAGTGCTAAACAAATACCCCAATTATTCTTATTCTTATTAACAAGCTCAGAGTCTAGAGGGACTGTGAAATATCAGTATATCAGTATATTTTTCTAAAATTTCCTGGAACATCTACAAAAATCTGGAACAGTCCAGCCCAGTTAACTCAAGTCACGTAGTCATTATTTTTAATATACAATGGTTGGGCTCAAAATGAGTTGTGGTTCTGTTCAGGTCTATGTGGCAGTTAATTTTCCACCTTTTTGATGTCTTCTGTAACCCTGAAATGTCAACTTCCTGTGGGCTGAAGTTTAATTTTCTTTGAGAACTAGCCCTTCAGCTTCCTGTATTTTGCAATATACTTTTCTCTTACAACTACCTATTTTCAGTAACCACATGATAATGATTTTCTTACCCTTTAACCATGAGCCTTGATTATTTATTTATTGAGTGCCATACTAAACCTAATGAAAGCAATCAATTACTGTGTTACTCAGAAAGATGGTATGTTTCCTTACATTTGACTTGAGGACAGTGAGTGGCTTCTCCATTGTTCAGTAGTTTTAACTGACCCTGTCTTCTGGGCAGTAATAGAATTCAATTATCTTGGAATAGCATTTTGTGTAATTCATCTAGACCTGTATCATTAGTGTAATTCAGTATTATGCCTTATTCATGTTTGTACACATAAAACTTTTCAAGACGAAGTTTTTCTGCATTCCTTTGATCATCAGAATCAGCATTAATCAGATCAATCATTAAACACTTCCTCTGTGCAGAACACTGTACTAAGCACTTGGAAGGGCACAATAGAATTAGGAAACATGATCCCCCCAGGCAAGAAGCTTACATTGTATCAGGGGAGGCAGAAGCTACAATAAATTACAAATTGGGTGAAGCAATGGATTTGCAAGATAAGCATACAAATGCTACTTCGACAATTTAGAGAATGCAAGGTGTTCTGGCATCATTGAAGTGTCAGGAGTGAGGGAATAGGGTAAAAAAGTGCTATTAATCATGGAGGGCTTCCTACATGTTTTGTTTTGTTGTCTGTCTCCCCCTTCTAGACTGTGAGCCCGTCATTGGGTAGGGACCATCTCTATATGTTGCCGACTTGTACTTCCCAAGCACCTAGCACAGTGCTCTGCACACAGTAAGCGCTCAATAAATACGACTGAATGAAGGAATGAATGGAGGTAATGTGATTTCAGAAAAGCTTTGAAGATGAGAACAGCCATCTGCCAGATGTGAAGGGGGAGAAAATTCCAGAGGATATGAAGAAGATGCTGACGGCAAGAGAGGTGAGAATAAAGCACAGCGAGTAGATTCAATCAATCATATCTTTTTGACTGAGTGCTTACTATGTGAAGAGCATTGAGATAACCTCTTGAGAGAGTACAACAGAGTTAACAAAAACATTCCCTGCCCATATACCTCTCCTCCTCCCCATCCCCCCCACCCGCCCTACATCCTTTCCCTCCCGACAGTACTTGTATATATTTGCACAGATTTATTACTCTATTTATTTTACTTGTACATATTCACTATTCTATTTATTTTGTTCATGATGTGCATATAGCTACAATTCTATTTGTTCTGATGATTTTGACACCTGTCTACTTGTTTTGGTTTGTTGTCCGTCTCCCCCTTCTAGACTGTGAGCCCGTTGTTGGGAAGGGACCATCTCTATGTGTTGCCCACTTGTACTTCCCAAGTGCTTAGTACAGTGTTCTGCACACAGAATGTGCTCAATAAATATGATTGAATGAATAATATGTTTACAGTCTAGAGGTGAGCAAAGAGTTTGTGTTGGTTTATAGTAGGGATTTAGGAGAAGTGAATATAAGTAGGGGAAAGCAAGTAGATTGAGTACCTGGAAGCCAGTTGTCAGAAGTTTCTACTTGATGTAGCAAAGTGTGGGAAACTGAGTTTGGAGGTATGGTCAGGGATTATGTCTGCCAACTCCATTGTACTGTGCTTTCCCAGGTGCTTAGTTTGATGCTCTGCACATAGTAAGTGCTCAGTAAATACCAGCGACTGATTAATTGATTGATGCACAAAGCTATGCTTTAGAGAACTGATCTAGACAGCAAAGTGAAGTAGAGTCTGAAGACGGCAGAGACTAGAAGGTATATTTGTGAGGAGGCTAATACAGTAATAATTAATAATAATAATGGGGTTTGTTAGCTGCTTACTATGTGCCAACCACTGGTCAAGTCAGGATATGCCAAGTGCTTTGACCAGTGTGGTGGGAGTTTGGATGGAGATGAACTGTTCTGACTGTTCTTTCATCATAACATTTTTAGAATCTGCCCTTTCTCAAGCTGTTCTGAAGAAAGAACAGTCAGAATTTGTTGAGTGATTGAGTTGGGGAATAGAAAGAAAGAGAGGAGTCAAGAAAAGTGCCAGGTTTGGGGGTTTGAGGGACAGGGAGGATTCTGTTTGTTGTTATCATTATTGATAATAATAAGAATAATTCTGGTATTTCTGAAGCACTTACTGTGTGCCAGGCACTGTTGTAAGCACTGGAGTGGATACAAGCAAATCAGGTTGGACACAGTCCCTGTCCCAGGTGGGGCTCACAGTCTTAACTCCCTTTTTACAGATGAGGGAACCGAGGCACAGAGAAGTGAAGTGACTTGGCCAAGGTCACACAGCAGACAAGTGGTGAAGCCAGCCAACCTTCTGACTCCTAATACTGTAATGGACAAACAAAACCATTCTAGGATAAAGAGTACCTGTATGGTCTGAGGAACAGCCAACATATTCAGTATTATTTATCAAGTTCAGGACAGACAAAACGCCTAATAAAACTCAATGAGAATAAAAAGCAATAGGTCTATAGTAAAGGTCCCACATTTATTTGCAGGAACTGTCAGCATACACATTTTTAAATTGTTCTTAAAACTTTGGATTAAAAAAAATGTATTTTACCAAAATAGGTGAGGTGTCCTGTCATGCCTTTTTCTTGGTTCACAAATTTCATTTCAAATAAAAAGGAATTCCAACTATGTAATGGGCCATAAATACAGGAAGTCATTTCCTCTATGGTATGTATTTCCTTATATTGTATTTACGGTATTGGATAAAAACTAAATCAATAGTATTTAGTTTCTTGGCTAGATTTTAAATTATTCAGCTAGATTGGTATTTCTACTACATTAAAAAGTCCTTGAAGGCATGGATGGTGTCTCCTTTGTTGTGCTCTCCCAAGCATATAGTACAGTGCTCTGCACACGGTATGTGTTCAAAAACTAGCAATAATTGATTGATTTAGACCCTACTGTTCACAGAGCACAGTACAAAGCACTTGGAAAGAATGATATCAGGTTAGAAAGCATCAAGGAGTTTATAATACAGCGGACAGAGAAGGACTCAAAATAAATTACAGCTAGAAGATAACAAAGTCATGATTGTTAAATTGTGCCTGAATGAAATTCTGAAAAGGTAGGCCTCATTACGGTATCATTGTGTAAATATTTGAATACAATGAAGGTTAATAAAAAGAAAATTCCTGCAAGATAGGAAAAACTCCTTATCTATCAGGGTGAGAAAACCTAGGAAAGCCTACCAAGCTTGGCTCAGTGGAAAAATCCTGTGCTTGGGAGTCAGAGGTCATGGGTTCTAATCCTGGCTCCACCACTTGTCAGCTGTGTGACTTTGGGCAAGTCACTTCACTTCTCTGGGCCTCAGTGACCTCATCTGAAAATGGGGATTAAGACTGTGAGCCCCATGTGTTACAACCTGATCACCTTGTATCCACCCCAGCGCTTAGAACAGTGCTTGGCACATAGTAAGTGCTTAACAAATACCATTATTATTATTATTATTATCATTATTATTATTATTATTACCAAGAGAAGTTGTGGAGTATTCTACTAATGCCTGTTTACTTGTTTTGATGCACATATATTTATAATCCTATTTATTTATATTAATGCTATTGATGTCTGTTTACTTGTTTTAATGTCTGTCTTCACCATTCTGGACTATAAGCCTGTTGAGGGCAGAGAATGTCTCCATTACTGAATTGAATTTTCCAAGCATTTAGTACGGTGCTCTGCACTCAGTAAGCACTAAATAAATACGAATGAATGAATGAATTCTATCCATCCTAGAGAATTTAGATATTCACCTACTTAGCAACCAGTAACATCTCAAAGCCTTTCCTTCCAGATCAATGATTCTGTATTTCTGTGTCCATTTTTATAAAGTCTATTTGGAAACACTAAAAAAAATTATCTTTTCTGTAATGGGGGTAACAATATAGAGTCACATCAGTATTGTTTTCTTTTAAAAATGGTAATTTTCATAATAATAATAATAATAATAATAATAATGGTATTTATTAAGCACTTACTATGTGCAAAGCAGTGTTCTAAGTGCTGGGGAGGTTACAAGGTGATCAGGTTGTCCCACGGTGGGCTCATAGTTTTAATCCCCATTTTACAGATGAGGTAACTGAGGCACAGAGAAGTAAAATGACTTTTCCAAAGTCACACAGCTGACAGTTGGTGGAGCCGGGATTTGAACCCATGACCTCTGACTCCAAAGCCCGGGCTCTTTCCATTGAGCCATGCTGCTCCTCCTAATTTAATGTCTATGATCTTTAAAATGATTGCCTGATAAGGAATTTCTTCTGCTAAGAATATTTTAATTCTGGTACTTCACTACCCTGAATTTCTATGCAAGACATAGGATGTTAAGTTAGTTATGAATTTTCATTTCACAGGTAAAGTTAATAATGCTTGAGAGCTATCCATTTGCTTGCTAATATGCTTCACTTGGAAAAAACTGAGAACCAAAAATGTATACATTCTTTTATTTGCGGGATCTAAAGGACTTTTTGTGGTGTATTGTCACTAAAGGAAAAATAAAATAAATAAGCACATTTATTTCAACATTACGTATAAAAAAGCTTTGCTATAAATACTGGTTTCTTCCTTTCTTCCTACCCCAGAGTTCTGAATAGTAGTTGATATGAATATCTTCTTCCTCCATGTGATTAATCCATACCTAACACCCCTACAACTAGATTCTAACATTTATGCATTTATATATTACAACAGAGCACCAGTGCTGGTATTTCAAGATTCAACTCTCTTCAGCTTGTAACTTTAATTAGCATTTCCATTCTGGGATTTACCTGTGACTGTCATGGGTGAAAAATACTAGCTAATGAATTATTCCCTGTAAATTAACTAATTTTGGGAGTTCCTTAACTGTCTAGTTTTAACACATACTTTGTTAATTAACACTTTCACCTACAATAGTCACAAGAAAATCACAGATATACTGTTTATACTTGCTTGAAATTGATTTTCCCTATTTTCATGTTAATGCCTGACCTTGAGTTTTACTTTAGTTGAGGTTGTTTTAATGGTGATAGCTCATAAATTAGATTCTTAATAAGATATGGTATCTTAACGGTCTAATTCTGGAACCAGTTAAAAGGACACATTTGTGTCACTCTTAAAACAGTCGAGTATTTCTTATTATTAGTCTACAGCACTTCGTGTAGTTTCTAATGAATGCTATTTTCTAGAAGCAAATTTAATTAAACTTGCAATAAACCTTTAGCAACTTGTTTTAGCATCATTTACTTAACCGAAAAGCAAGTTTTTCCTTTTTCTCTTTTCACCTAAATCAAGCAGCGTGGCTCAGTGGAAAGAACCCGGGCTTGGGAGTCAGAGGTCATGGGTTCTAATCCCGGCTCTGCCACATGTCTGCTGTGTGACCTTGGGCAAGTCACTTAACACCTCTGAGCCTCAGTTCCCTCATCTGTAAAATGGGGATTAAGACCGTGAGCCCCATGTGGGATAACCTGATCACCTTGTAGCCCCCCCAGAGCTTAGAACAGTGCTTTGCACGTAGTAAGTGCTTAACAAATGCCATTATTATTATTATTATTATTATTATTATCTGCACACTGTTTCAAGGCAAGAATAGGTTTGGTCTTATTTCTGTATGAATAGACCACAATTGCAAAACAGCCATACTAAGAATACCCAGGCAATGCAGTACACTATTACCTCATTCCAACTAAAGATGCAAAACACACAACATGACACAAACTGTCTGAACTATCTAAATTTAAACTGTAAACAACTGGAAAGGGGAATTATTGAAAAATACCCCCAAACCCTAAATGAATGGCTCATTCATTCATTCAATCATATTTATTGAGCGCTTACTGTGTGCAGAGCACTGTACTAAGCACTTGCACTGTACTAAGCGTTTAGTCTTACCCATCAAGGTGAACCAGATCAAAATGATTTTATGTCATACTGGGAAGCCAATAAAATGAATCTCTGCAGCCAGCAGGGACAACATATTTTAATGAGCCATGAGACATCCACTATTTGGTACTTTTCTGTATTCTCTAGCTGTGCCTTGAACCGTCTCAGATTCCACAGGTTTTCTATATCCCGAAACTATATGTTTTGTTTTGTTGTCCGTTTCCCCCTGCTAGACTGTGAGCCCGTTGTTGGGTAGGGACCCTCTCTATATGTTGCCGACTTGTACTTCCCAAGCGCTTAGTACAGTGCTCTGCACACAGTAAGCGCTCAATAAATATGATTGAATGAATGAATATACCTTCCTCAGGTGGAGCTGGTATCTATTTTTGATGATTCTGAATGTTCCAGATTTACAGCTGAATCTCAGTTTCCACACATGAAGAATCAAAACTTGTCCCAATCAGGAGAGAATTCCCATGTATGACAGCATGAATCATCTTTTGCTTCATGTTCAAATATATATCCTATATTCTAATTTACGCCAAAGTTCCTGACTGCGTAACAATCTAATCAGAAGATACATTTAAGGAAAAATATTTGTATGTACTTTTCTCATGGACATTCATTAGATGGAATGGGTGGTTTTCTGCAGTAAGGGGCGGTGCAAGACAATTAGTCCAAATTACGCAGTTTCCTACTCAATCAGAAGATAAATATGTGTGTGTGTGTGTGTGTGTGTGTGTGTGTATTTGCATGCATACGTGGGCTTGTGTGTGTGTGTGTATGTATGTGCATATGTAGGTCTCCATTTTAATTTTCAAGCTACTAAGAACGAAGTAACTAAGAAATCTCCTAATTGCTCTTCTGACTATATTTGATGTGCTATTTAATCTTTAGAACGATAAGACTTTCTAATCTCAAGGTATCTATAAAAGATGAAGTACTCATTAAAGGGGTGCAAAGCTCCTTGTGAATTCCGTCTACAGAGGAACCACCCAAAAGAGAAGATTTAGAAAGACATTCATATGTGATTTACAAACCTCATATATGTGCAATGTAGAGGAAAATCAAGGACCGTCTGGCATACCTTTCTAGATTGTTTTCATGAACAGGAACACATTCTTATATTTTTTGACAAATTTATTGGAGTCAATGATTAATGATGCTAGTAGCAGAAGGGTTTGTGTTCATTCGGTCATTCATTCAATCATATTTATTGAGCGCTTACTGTGTGCAGAGCACTGTACTAAGCATTGGGAAGTACAAGTTGGCAACATAAAGGGGAGAAAGAGAGGAGGAGAAAAGTGGGAGGAACACCACAAACACACACACACACACACACACACACGGATTAATTGAGAAGCATTATAGTCTAGGGGAAAGATCATGGGCTTGGGAGTCAGAGGATCTGACGTTGAATACTAGATCCACCACTGGTCTGCTGTGTAAACATGCACAATTTGCTTAACTTCCCTCCACCTCAGTTACCACATCTGTAATATGGGAATCAAGATTGTGAGCACTATGTGGAACAGGGACTGTGTCCAACCTGATGATCTTTAGCAGTGCTTGGTGTAGTGTCTGGCACATAGCAAGTGCTTAACAAATACCATTTAATTTTCTTCCTCCCTTCAAGGCCCTACTGAGAGCTCACCTCCTCCAGGAGGCCTTCCCAGACTGAGCCCCCTCCTTCCTCTCCACCTCGACCCCTCTCCATCTTCCCCGTCTTACCTCCTTCCCTTCCCCACAGCACCTGTATATATGTATATATGTTTGTACATATTTATTACTCTATTTATTTTATTTTTTTATTTATTTATTTATTTATTTATTTTTTTATTTTACTTGTACATATCTATTGTATTTATTTTATTTTGTTAATATGTTTGGTTTTGTTCTCTGTTTCCCCCTTCTAGACTGTGAGCCCACTGTTGGGTAGGGACTGTCTCTATAATGTTGCCAACTTGTACTTCCCAAGAGCTTAGTACAGTGCTCTGCACACAGTAAGCACTCAATAAATATGATTGATTGATTGATTGCTTGATTTTTTAATCCAGTCATAAAATCATTCCCTGCCAATCATGCTGGAGACCCACTGTTGCCATTTCTTCTTGACCTATTAAATCTCCATATCCTATTGCAAGTCAATCACATTCAATCACGTATCCATTTTAGATCTAACATAAAATGGGAATGTTGTCCAGTTATTTAGTAAATCTAAGGACAACAACAAATCTATGGACTTTGACCTCAAATAGCTGCAATGCGGTTGGCAAAATATATTTTTCTAGTATTTTTTCTCAACATTTTCTTCACTCAGTGTAGAATGTGTACAAGTGCATTCCTGGAGAAATATTTCAAGTGGAACCTCTTACAGTTTTAATATCTTCACCTTCAAAAATTTTGTTTATCTCAAACTTCAAAATAAAGAGAAGTTGGTTTTGTACAGTTTCTCACAACTCAATTATACTAGTTTCTCAGACATCTTGAAAATCTACTGTATCAAAAAGAGAAAACAACTTTCATTTTTTTGGTTCCAACCTAATACTTATTTCTCAATACTTAGAAAATAAAGTAATTGGTTACATAGACTGTTCAAATCTATGCATACATTAATTAATGCCCAATGGCATAAGAATATAATATGTGTTTCAAATCAAAGTTTTTTCAAAGACAGTTAATGTAAAACATGTCACAAAAATAGCGGAGACACTCCCAGGAAACTGCAGAGACTAAATTACTCCCAATGAGGTTCTTGGGAGAAATTGTTGATAAAGATATCTGAAGATGTTTAGATGTCCTATCCCAAGAAAAAAACAATATTTCAGAATGTGTTATCTTTAGGAACCAAAGACTGAAAGAAATTGAATTATATTTTAAATTCTATGATATTCCTGCTACTTTGGTACTCTGTGGAAAAAAAGTTTGGAAGCCAATACATGCAATAAAGAGTTCATTCATTTTCTCTCTGCATAGGACAAGCTGAAACAGCTGTTCATCAACACCATGGGAATGAATATTCGTAAAGGTATTTGGAAAAATGGAAGGATATTTGTTCAATTTAAGCTTATCCTTAAAATCCCCCCCCCCCAAAAATGTATAATCCCTCCATAGTGATAGAACTCCAAATGGCAAGTGAGGCATATAATTGCTAAATGTTTACAAAAGAGCATTATATAGCATAGTAATTCAAAATTCTACCTTAGCAGTGACTCAGTCAAAATTGGGAATTTAAATCTCTAATGCAATTTATTAAATAGAATATCTCTGGATATGTGGTGTATTGTGCATGTATAAATTGAAGGCATTGGTAAATTATTAACAACACAAATTGGGAATATTCTAATCCCATTGCAACATGACAGCTTTGTTATAGCCTAGACTCCCAAAGGACAAAATGTCTCCTCTCCAAGATATTGATTTGCTCCACTGCTCATTCTTCGCTTACTAATTATTACCAATGCAGCTTCTCCAATTAATCATTACAGTTTATATTCATTATGCAGATAAGTGACAATGTCAAGCCTTCTACAATTACTCTAATTAAAAATCCTTAAAAAAAAAGATTACAAGACAGCTGTACACATTAAGGACACTAAATTGCCTATGAAAGTTTTTGCTACACAAAACTCAAACGTTTACCAGAATGATCTCCCAGACTAAGACAATGACCTCATAAAGCAGTATCAGCAGAGTTAGGTCTACAGAGGAACTTGATAACTATGACAGACCAATTAGTTGCTGCTTTTCTAAGGTATTGAGAGATGAAGAAATTAAACAAAGAGCGAAGTATTTATTTTGAGCCTAAATATTTGTAAGTTGTACAAATGTTTGACTGGATTTTAATTAAACAGACTAGAACACCTATAAAAACCTAAGGAGGTTTTACTCTCTTAATAATAATAATGATGGCATTTATTAAGTGCTTACTATGTAGAAAGCACTGTTCTAAGTGCTGGGGAGGTTACAAGGTGATCAGGTTGTCCCACAGGGGGCTCCCAGTCTTAAGCCCCATTTTACAGATGAGGTCACTGAGGCACAGAGAAGTGAAGTGACTTTCCCAAAGTCACTCAGCTGACAATTGGCAGAGGCAGGATTTGAACCCATGACCTCTGACTCCAAAGCCCATGTTCTTTCCACTGAGCCACACTGCTTCTTATCTTCTGCACTCAACTTGTTGCCCAGACTTAGAGTACTCTCCCTCCCCAAAACCAACAGACCATATCTCTCCCCACACTCAAAGCCCCAACCCTAAAATCTCATTTCCTTCAATAAAATTTCCCCAATTAATTGTCCAGGACATTAAAGTGCAATAGCCCAAAAGGCAACTCTAGAAATTAGGAATGTATTTTTACTTGATCTCAGCACTCACAGCTACATGAATATCAATCACTTATTTAGACTGCTCCAGTTGTAAATTTTTTATGTTTGTCTTTTACATTATGCCTATTAGCTCCTTGTGGGCATGGAAGTGTCCTTTCCTCTTCTTCCACTACCTTCTGTGTCACGTTGACTTGCTTCCCTTTCTTATCCCCCTCCCAGCCCAACAGCCCTTATGTACATGTCCCATAATTTATTTATTTTTACTGATGTCAGTCTCACAGTAAAAATAAATAAATTATTTAAATAAATGAATAAATAAATAAATAAATGCATTAAATTACAGCTTACTGTAAGCTCGTGATGGGCAGGGATTGTATCTGTTTTTTATTGTATTGTACTCTCCCAAGTACTTAGTATAGTGCTATGCAATTAATTTGATTGAATTAATTAATTAATTAATTAATTAATACCTAAAAGAGAGTTAATGGGAAGCCATTATTTTTAGTAAAGTCACTTAGCATGCCCTTGAAATTAATTCTGAAATCATTTTTCTATTCTTGGTAATATTATTAGTAATCCATAATTGGTTACTCTTTTCGAATGATTGACATTTCAACCAGTCAATCATATTGATTGAGTTTTTATTGTGTGCAGGGCATTATACTGAGTATTTGGGAAAGTATAATACAATACAATACAAACTGAGTATTTGGGAAATAACAATGTAACAATATAACAGGCACACTCCTTGCCCACATTGAGCTCACAGTCTAGAGGACTGTATTTCAGAAAAACACTGTATTTCAGGAAAATACATTGATTTTTTTTTACCCCAAAACATGAAAAGGCAGTTTGATTTTTGTATAATATCCGATCTGGTATATGTAGTAACCTACTAAAATATAATTGACATTTGAAAGATTTTGACCTATGGCTCGAGAAGCAGCATGGCTCAGTGGAAAAGAGCACAGGCTTTGGAGTCAGAGGTCAGGAGTTCAAACTCCAGCTCTGCCAGTTGCCAGCTGTGTGACTCTGGGCAAGTCACTTCACTTCTCTGTGCCTCAGTTACTTCATCTGTAAAATGGGGATTAAGACTGTGAGCCCCTCGTGGGACAACCTGATCACCTTGTAACCTCCCCAGTGCTTAGAACAGTGCTTCGCTAAATGCCATCATCATTATTATGATTATTTTCCAAATTCTCATTTGAAAAGAGTAAATGCACTATAGCAAAAAAATGAGTTTATATATGTTTTGGTTTGTAAAACCAACATATCCAGAAACAATCCCTTCAGAGAACAATATATGTTTGAATTTTAGTGCACCAGCATGGAGTATTTTTTTTGTTTCTCCGGAAAATCAAAATCCCCACAAGGTGATAACTAGCACTATTCAAGGAGATCCTGGAAACTGTAGTGATTCTTCCTTTATGTTGAATTGCTTTTCGGAGTGATGTTTTTTCAGGTTGATGGTGCACTATAAACTGATCAGGGTCTATTAATCTGCAATATCATTCTCTAAAGTAGCCTCCTGTAGGTAGTTCTTATAAAAGAGACAGAACACATAATCAAACCCAAAAGACCCAGGAGGCGGAAAACCTCTCTTTACAGAAGTTAATATCAAAATTTATCCAGATTATTTCACAGTCCCAATGAGAAGGAGACAGGTGTTCGATGACTCTAAAATGAGACTCTTTTATGAAGATTTATAAAGTTAAATTAGGATGTAAATGCATATTCTGAAGGACTGACTATCTGGGGGAAAATCTATCCACAGTAATGTGTCTGAAAGAGACTGAAGTTCAGGAAAAGGCAAATTGATTTATGTTACGGAGATACTGCAGATTACATATTCTTAAATGCTGATGGATTAAAGTGGCAAAGACTGGACATAAATTCCTTGAATTCAGTGACTGCATTCAGCATTGAGTAAATTTATCTTGAACTTCTTCCATATCCTGGAAAACTGTATTCCTTTATATGATCATCAATATGCAAGAATTCACTATTGAAAACTGAAATTTCCAAAAAGAATACACAAATGATCATTCTGCCATTAGCTGATAAACCTATTTCAAACGGAAATATATCTCATGTCCTGAAGAAATGTGATATCGAAGCATTTGTGAGCACATCAAGGTTAAAGGTTGAAGACTTTATTGGAACTCAGGAGAAAAAAAAATGACCTTTTCAATGGCATATGATTTACCCTTCATCTCCCAATTCTAGGAAGTGGTCATACCTGATTGTTCATACATATATTCATACATTCAGAGCCTCCAAATTCTAATATTGGTATGGCCTAAAATATACATTTCACTTACAGCTATCAGGAATAAATATTTGCAAACATATGCAAATACTTTCTTCAATATTTTATATTTTGATAAAATGCCAAGTGTTCTTCATCCTTAATTGCTATTGAAATTCAGGAGTGAATGTGATTTAGAAACAGAATTATTTTTACCAAAGACATTGAGAATCTCATGTCTGTACCCACTCGATCAAAAAACATTTTTTGCATCATCTTCTTTCCATTTTGTACCTTTAAAATACTGATGCAAAAAACCATGTGAACAAAATAATTGCCAGACCAAAATGGACAGAATGTCCTTCTTATCCTGGACCCAATTTCAGAGAACAGTGGCTGAGATGGATCTTCAGAGGACATTAGTAGCCTTTATGTGGGCAATATATCTAATAATGTGATACTCTACCATGAAGGTGAAAACATCATTTCTTCTAGATTCTCACTGTTTTACAATCTTATTTATGGCTTAATAGCAAGGTGGTACTTAACAATGCCAGCTGAGCCTCAGGAAGGGAGGGAGTGACAAAAGGAACCTGCATTTTGCTTACTGGAAGCAACCTGGTTTGACAAAACACTCCATTGGTCTCCCTAGCATCTAAGTAATAATAATAATAATTATAATGATGGCATTTACTAAGTGCTTACTATGTGCAAAGCACTGTTCTAAGTGCTGGGGAGGGTACAAGGTGATCAGGTTGTCCCACGGGGGGCTCACAGTCTTCATCCCCATTTTACAGATGAGGGAACTGAGGCACAGAGAAGTTAAGTGACTTGATCAAAGTCACACAGCTGACAATTGGCAGCAGGATTCGAACCCATGACCCCTGACTCCAAAGCCCGTGCTCTTTCCACTGAGCCATGCTACTTCTCTACCCAAAAGTACCCAAAAGACCTCTAGCTTTCACACACACAGGAGTACCAAAGATAGAATTTGACCACTTTCCTCATGGATTTGGCTTGATTTCTTTGTTTTTGCTCTGTGTATTTCCTCTGAAAATATGAAATATTTGTGTGTCTATGTTCATGTTCATGTGTGTAAAAATGTGGAGGTATATGTTTCTTTGGTTACCCATATAAGCATGTTCATGCTGTATCAGTCGGTGCATATCTATGATTACATAGATAACCATTTGCCTTTGGGTTTGTGGAATATTCCATCATTTTTGCCCCCTTTAACTACCATCATCCATGTCAGCTCCCCAATTTATCAATATATTGGGCTATTTGCAAAAGGCCTTTGAAATTATGTCCTGAACTCCATCCCACCCTCCTGGGAAGTTACTGCTACCCAGAGGACTCTGTCTTTGAGACAGATGGGAAGGCTGATATACTTTCCATTGTACATATGTACATATTACTTTCCATTCAAAGTAATATGATCAACATCATAATAATAAAAATAATGCCTATTTCATCTCTACATTCCTACACGTTTTTTTCCAGGGGAGACAAGAGAAATGGAGCCAACGCTCAATTATCCATTGCAGCATAGGAGAGAGAAAATAGATGAATGTAAACCTCAGATACCAGTCTACAATATTAGTTTCACCTAACCAAAACCAAAAAAAAATCCTGCTGTTTACCTGATTATTTCACCTCCTCTCCTTTTCCATGTCCACCTTCTAGAGAATGTGATCCACCCGTGGTGGGTCAAGGGAAATGCCAGTGTTTTGGGGACCGTGTCATGACTCCCTGGGTAACTATGTATATTTGTGCAGGAGAAAGAAATCAAGAGTCTGAGAAATCAGCTCCTCATTAATGGAAAGTTGGCTGAAATTATTGCTTATGACCATTGCCCCGGCCAGTTGTTTAAAATATTTAATGCCTTCCTCCAACATCCTTTCCCCTGACCCCGTCTCTTGCCTCTAATAACCTAACCATGGATTTTATTTGTAAAATTGAAAATGTCATGTGTGATCTCTCTAAAAATTTCCCCTGCTTCTTTCCAGTTCCTCTCTCCTCGTCCTCCTCCTCCTTCTTCAACTCTCCCATCTTCCCAGTGGTATCTCTAGAGAAGATATCCTGTTTTCTCTCAGAATATCACCCCTTCATCTGTACTTCCCACCACATCCCTTAGCATTTTATCCAAACATTTGCCCTCTCCCTACTTCCCTTCCTGAGCACCATCTTCAACTATTCATTCTCCATTGGCTTTTTCCTCACTGCTTTCCAACATGCTCATGTAATCCCTATCCTAAAAAAAACCCTCCTTTGACCCAACAGCTCCCTACAGTTATCACCCCAAATCCTCCTACCACTCCTCTCCAAACTCCTTGAGTGAGTTGTCGACACCCATGACCTCCTCTTCCTCTCTTCCAATTCTCTTCACGAAACCCTCCAATCTGGCTTCCACCCGCTTCATTCCAATCGAAACTGCCTCCTCAAAGTGCACCTATGACCTACTTCTTGCCAAATCCAAAGGCCTCTGCTTCATCCTAATGCTCTTCTACTTCTCAGCTGCTTTTGAAATTGAACCACCCCCTTCTCCTGGAAATATGATCTAACCTTGGTTTCACTGACATGGTCCTCTCCTTGTTCTCCCATTTCTCTGACTCCTCATTCTCAGACTCTTTCACGGGCTTCTGCTCTCTCTTGCAACCTCTGACTGTGGGAATCCCTCAAGGCTCAGTTCTGGGTCTGCTTCTACTCTCCACCTACACTCACTCCTTTGGAGAACTCCTATGGCTTCAATTACCATCTCTATGGGGATGATTCTCCAATCTACATCTCCAGGACTAATCTCTCTCCTTCTCTGCAGTCTTGTATTTCCTTCGGCCTTCAGGACATCTCTACATCTCTACTTGCATTTCTCATGAATACCTCAAACTTAACTTGTCCAAAACTGAACTCCTCTTGCCACCCAAACCCTATCCTCTTCATCCTTCCCATCACTGTAGCCAGAACCACCATCCTTCCTGTCCCTCAATCCCGTAACATTGGCATTATTTTTTATTCATCTCTCTCATTCAATCCACATGTTCAATCCATCACCAAATCCTGTTGATAAAACCTTCATAAAATCACTAAAATCTGCTCTTTCCTCTCTATCCAAGCTACTACTATGCTGATCCAAACACTTATCCTATACCTACTTGATTAATGTATCAGTGTACTTGCTGCCCTCTCTGCCTATTGTCATTCTCCACCCCAGGCCATATTTCACAGTTCTGCCTGGATCAATTTTCTAAAAGAATTTTCAATCCGCACCCACACGCCTCAATAATCTCTGGTTGGCCTTGCACCTTTGTTACAAAAGAAACCCCTTTGAAGCACCTAATCACCTTGTCCCCTCTTATCTTACCTCACTGATTTCTTACATAATAATAATGATAATAATAATAATGATAATAATAATGATAATAATAATAATAATAATAATTGCATTTGTTAAGTGCTTACTATTTGCAAAGCACTGTTCCAAGCACTGGGGGGGATACAGGGTGATCAGGTTGTCCCACGTTGGGCTCACAGTCTTCATCCCCATTTTACAGATGAGGTAACTGAGGCACAGAGAAGTTAAGTGACTTGCCCAAAGTCACACAGCTGACAAGAGGCGGAGGCGGGATTAGAACCCATGTCCTCTGACTCCCAAGCCCGCGCTCTTTCCACTGAGCCGAGCCAGTCCTCTCAATTTGCTCAATTAATGCAAGTTTACTCAATTTTGCCTATTTTCCCACAAACCACTTGGCCATGTCCTGCCTCTGGCCTGGAAATCCCTTCCCCTTCATATCCAACAGACCATTACTCTCTCCACCTTCAAAACCTGATTAAAATCACATCTCGTCCAAGAGGCTTTTCCCAAGTAAGCCCTTATTTTATCTACTCCCTTTCACACTTCTGCATCACCCTTATTTGTACCCTTTAAACCTTTGTTATTTACCTCACCTTCAGTCCCACAGCTGAGATATCCATATTTTTTTTAATGTCCGTCTCCCCCTTTAGACTGTGAGCTCCTTGTGGGCAGGGAACATGACTACCAACTCCGTTATATTGTGCTCTCTCAATCCCTTAATACAGTGCTCTGTACAAAGTAAGTGCTTCATAAATAATTGATTGATTAGACAAGTTTCTTTTTCTCACTTTCAGAGAGGTACAATTTAGTAGTGAATTCCCTTAGAACGTGGCAGGAAAATTCTGCTCTTCCTGGGCAGCAGCTGAAAACATGTGAGACTAGATATGTATTCTACATAAATAATACAGTTCTGGCTTACTAAATCAAATTTTTAGTGATGTAGAGGAATCGGGTGATTTTCTTTGGTATTGAATAATAGGGGCACAGCAACTGCTAACTTCACATGGGGAAAAGGAATAGCTAAAATAATAGCTCAAATAAGATTAGGCTGAGAAGAAATCAGATTTGTCATAATGCAATGGGCTCACTGCTATATCTTTCTGTGCATTCTATATATGCTGAATGTTATGAAATAATTAGGTCAGAATCTAGTGGTAAATGCTTCTACAGCTCTGGGTGATGAATTCATTTATAGCCACCATATTAACTATAAGGCATAATAGTTACAGTTGAGGCCTATTAATGTAGAGCAACCTTCAGAGGGCAATTCTGATCAATGTGTGAGCTTGGGCTGAAGTTTCATTTGTATGTCGTTTTTGTTTTCTTATGATTTTTTTTTTTTTGGGGGGGGGCGTTCTGTAATCATTTATTTCCTTTAGGTCCTCAGATCAACTCTCATATATGTTGGTACAATTTTTAAACAAAATGTTTTCTTCATCAGGTTTTCTCCAGCTCAATAAGGAAGCTGGTAGTTCAAGGGAGAGCTGAGCCTGGGGCACATTAATTTTGCTGAACCTGAGCTCCTAAGAACAAAACAATGTCTACTCCTGAGTCCCAGAGACTTATGACAGCTCTGAGCGCAGAACTGCTGAAGGGTGGCAGAACTCCACACTCCTGCTCTGTGCCCCTTCCTCGCAAAGCATAAAACTGCAGTGTGAGACTGTCAGATGGGAGCATAACTGCAGCTGCTGAGCTCAAGGCAGTTGGCACCAGCTTACCTGTCTCCCAGTCTCTTTCCAAGGCATCCCATTTGGGCACACAGGGTTAATGATTGCGGTATTTGTTAAGCACTTACTATGTGCCAGGCACTGCACTAAGCGCTGGGGCGCATACAAGCAAATCGGGTTGGACACAGTCCCTGTCCCACATGGGGTCACAGTCTCATTTTACAGACGAGGTAACTGGAACAGAGAAATAAAGAGACTTGCCTAAGGCCACATAGCAGACAAGTGTCAGAGCCGGTACTGAAAGGCCTGTTCTCTATCCACTTTGCCGCAATGTCAGTCAGTGTAGTCACTGAGCATTTTCAGAACCCTGAACTGAAGTTTAAGAGAATAACCAAAAATAGAAGACATAGTCCCTACTTAATAATAATAATGTTGGTATTTGTTAAGCACTTACTATGTGCAAAGCACTGTTCTAAGCTCTGGGGGGAACACAAGGAGATGAGGTTGTCCCATGTGGGGCTCACAGTCTTAATCCCCATTTTACAGATGAGGAAACTGAGGCACAGAGAAGTGAAGTGACTTGCCCAAGGTCACACAGCAGACGTGGGGGAGGCGGGATTCAAACCCGTGACCTCTGACTCCCAAGCCCACGCTCTTTCCACTGAGCCACGCTACTTCCTACTTCCTAGCGTAAATGATAACTGAGCAACAGCACGGCCTAGTAGAATAAGTACAGTTCTAGGAGTGAGAAGAGTCAGGTTCTCATCCCAGCTCTTCCACTTACCTGCTGTGTGACCTAGGGCAAGTCACTTAACTTCTCTGTGCCTCGTTTTCATAACTGTACAATGCGAATTATATACCTGTTCTCCCTCCTCCTTAGACTATGAGTCTGCATCTGACCCTATTATCCTGCATCTACCTTAACATGTGGCACTAAATTAACACTTAACAAATACCACAATTGTTATTACTGACAATGAGAGGACCATCCGATGAAGCCCTACTGAGAGCTCACCTCCTCCAGGAGGCCCTCCCAGACTGAGCCCCCTCCTTCTTCTCCCCCTCCTCTTCCTTCCCATCCCCCCCGCCTTACCTCCTTCCCCTCCCCACAACACCTGCATATATGTATATATGTTTGTACATATTTATTACTCTATTTTACTTGTAGATATTTACTCTATTTATTTTATTTTGTTAATATGTTTTGTTTTGTTGTCTCCCCCTTCTAGATTGTGAGCCTGCTGTTGGGTAGGGACCGTCTCTATATGTTGCCAACTTGTACTTCCCACGAATTACTCTCCCCTCCTTTAAAGCCTTACTGAAGGCATTTCTCCTTCAAGAGGTCTTCCCAGAATAAGTCCCACTCTTCCACATCTCCCACTCCCTTCTGCATCACCCTGACTTGCTCCCTTTACTCTTCCCCCATCTTCCAGCCCCACAGCACTTTTCTGTAATTTTATTTATTTGTATTGATATCTGTTTATTTGCATTGTTGTCTCTCTCCCCTCCTCTAGACTGTGAGCTCATTGTGGACAGGGATTGTCCCTCTAAATTGTTGTATTGTACTTTCCCAGGTACTTAGTACAGTGTTCTGCACACAGTAAGAACCTAATAAATACGATTTAATGAATGAATGCCTGCCACATAGTAGGTACTTAAAAATATTTAAAATATGATAAAATAAAATAATAGGCTTCCAAAATTTTTACTGACACATCAAAAGTGACAGAGAGCAGGCATGAGGAGCGGACTGTCAGGAATGGAGAGAGTGGAGGCTTTTCAAATGGGGGCAGCTTTCTAGACTCACAACAAACTTTAAAAATCCACCTCAGCAGAAGCTGCAGAAGAATACACAGGTTGGCAGCTTGCAGCTTCTGGGGGATGATTTCCTGTCAAGTTTGACCTGTTGGCCTCTTCCATCATTGCAGCAGCAACTGAGGCATGGCACTGAGAGAAGGATCTAGACCTAAACTCTCATGAGGCTGGCAGCACTCCCTCGATGACTGTAATTTAGAGAGGGGAAATGAGGAAGAGATCTAAATAAATATATATCAAACAACCCCCTTGCCCCCCCCAAGTCCACAGCCAGGAGGGACTAATAGTAATGATGGCATTTATTAAGCACTAGGTGCAAAGCACTGTTGTAAGCGCAAGGGAGGTTACAAGGTGATCAGGTTGTCCCACGGGAGCTCACAGTCTTAATCCCCATTTAAAGATGAGGTAACTGAGGCTCAGAGAATTAAAGTGACTTTCTAAGTGCTAGGGAGGTTACAAGGTAATCAGGTGGTCCCACAGGAGCTCACAGTCTTAATCCCCATTTTACAGATGAGGTAACTGAGGCTCAGAGAAGTAAAGTGATTTGCCCGAAGTCACACAGCTGACAATTGGCGGAGTCAGGATTTGAACCCATGACCTCTGACTCCAAAGCCCGGGCTCTTTCCACTGAGCCACGCTGCTTCTTGCTCTGCCAATCTGCCAGGGGGAAGATGACACAACAGTGCCTCAGGGAGGTGGTGGAAGGGGGAGGGGGGTAAATAGGGAAGATCTTTCCCCCAGAAGGGTGAGGAACATCTAAAATGTTGATGAAGTTGGTGTGACCTTCTTGAGGGAATGCCAGAGGGCCAAGTGGGGTATCTGGCTGGGATGCAGCCACAAAAAGCACCCCCAGTATAGAGTTAGAGACACGTTGGACCAGGAAACCCACTTGAGAGGGGAACTCCAACCTCTAAATGTAATAATAATAATAATGGTATTTGTTAGGTGCTTACTATGTGGTAGGTACTGTTCTAAGCACTGAGGTAGATACAAGATAATCACGTTAGACACAGTCCTTGTCCCACATAGCACTCACAATCTTAATCCCCATTTTACAGATGAGGAAACTGAGGTACAGAGAAGTTCAGTGACTTGCCTAAGGTCACATAGCGGACAAGACACGGAGGCAGGATTAGAAACCAGGTCCTTCTGACACCCAAGCTTGTGCTCTCTCCATTAGGCCACACTGCTCCCTTTTATCACACTCACAGACCAGACTGGGCTCCAGTAGTGCAGGCTGCGTCACTGTGCCCTAGGCAGTGAAATGGTTACCTTCCCACTCACATAAAGAGGGAATTTCCCACAGGTGGACAGGCAAGTGTGGTGCCAAAGAACATGATGAACCTTGGAAGAGTGTGTGGCTGGGGATGGAGGTTGGTCTGTCTGTTGGAAAATCTTCTGGTAGGGGTCTTGTGCCCGTGAACTTGTGAGAGTGTATGCCTGCATGGGCATCATGAGGTATAAGAAGCAGAAGTGGAGAAGGAGGATGGAGAGAGGAGGAGAGCCAGGATAACCACTTATATAAGGGCATCTGCTATAACAGCTGCTCAATGAAAGCTCCCTTCCAGGATTCCTCCTGCTGTTGAAACAACCCCGATAGTCATCACCAGGATCTAGGAGCATCTAAGTATCAGTTCATTGCATAAGTTGAAAATCAATTATTGGGTAGGTGTATATTGATAATAAAATACAATGACTAAATTGGCTAATGTTAATCAGGCTTCTGGATATTCAACCTATAAGTGATCACACCTTTCCAGAGCCTTACATTATCTGGTCTTGGTATATTTTTGTTCTTTGAGAGCCCTCTCCTTCCTCTCCCTCTCTCCCCCTCCCCATTGCCCCCATCATACCTCCTTCCCCTCCCCACAGCACCTGTATATATGCATATATGCTTGTACATATTTATTACTCTATTCATTTATTTATTTTACTTGTACATATTTATTCTATTTATTTTATTTGGTTTATATGTTTTGTTTTGTTGTCTGTCTCCTCCTTCTAGACTGTGAGCCCGCTGTTGGGTAGGGACCATTTCTATATGTTGCTAACTTGTACTTCCCAATTGCTTAGTACAGTGCTCTGCACACAGTAAGTGCACAATAAATACGATTAAATGAATGAATGAATCTAGATAAAATAATAATAATAATGGCATTTGTTAAGCACTTACTATGTGCAAAGCACTGTTCTAAGTCCTGGGAAGGTTACAAGGTGATCAGGTTGTCCCAGATGGGGCTCACAATCTTAATCCCCATTTTACAGATGAGGGAACTGAGGCACAGAGAAGTTAAGTGACTTGCCAAAGTCACACAGCTGACAAGTGGTAGATTCAGGATTAGAACCCATGACCTCTGACTTCCACTGAGCCATGCTGCTATTTGTCTGACCTTTATGGACATGGATAATTTTAGCTCATTTTTGTAAATCGTCCATTGATTTACATACAGTTTCCTCCTGGGGAGATAATAATGATAATTATGGTATTTGTTAAACACTTACTATGTGCCAGGCACTGTACTAAACGCTGGGGTGGTTACAAGCAAATGGGGTTGGACACAGTCCTTGTCCCACATGGGGCTCACGGCCTCAATCCCTATTCTACAGATGAGGTAACTGAGGCCAGAGGCACAGAGAAGTGAAGTGATTTCCCAAGGTCACACAGCAGAAACATGGTGGGGCCAAGATTAGAACACAAAACCCCCAGGCCAGTGCTCTATCCACTACACCATGCTGCTTCTCCAAGCAGCACAGGTTCCCAGAGATGGGTTCCCAGTTAGCCACCTGCCTGCTGTGTGACCTTGGGAAATCAATTCACTTCTCTGTGCCTCAGGTTCCTCATCTGTAAAATGGGATTCAATACCTGGTCTCCCTCCTACTTAGATTCATTCAATCGTATTTATTGAGCGCTTACGGTGCACAGAGTACTGTACTAAGCGCTTGGGAAGTACAAGTTGGCAACATATAGAGACGGTCCCTACCCAACAGCGGGCTCACAGTCTAGATTTGTGAGTCCCATAGTAGAGGGACTGAGCCTGATGCGATTATTTTGTATCTTCCTCAGCGCTGAATACAGTGCTTGGCAAAAAGCAAGCAATTAACAAGTATCATTATCGTTATTATCTAGATCACCCACATTGTCCTTAAATCATATCTTTAAATTATAATGTATATTTTTATATCATGCTAATAATAATGATTATGGTCCCTTTCTCCTGAAATGATATAAATACTCAAAAGTGCTGGCCACTATCACAGTTATTTTCATATCAACCCTGCGATATATGTAAAGGCAATTATGGTTATTCCGATTTACAACTAAAGAAGAATAGATACAGAAATGTGTCTATAGTCAGTGAAAGGAGGAAGGAACAGCATTAAAACCAGGTCACCTCATTCTCAGTCCAGCACAATTTTCCTACTCTACTAAGTGCTGGGATATAGAATATCATCAGGTCCCACATTGGACTCACGGTCCGAGTATGAGGGAAAATAGGGAATGAATTCCCATTTTGAAAATGAGGGAACTGAAGCCCACAGAAGGAAAGTGACCTTTTAGTGACTTCTCACTAACACAGCGGGAAGTAGCAAAGCTGGGATTAGAACCCAGATCTTCTGTTTTATGGGCTCTCCCAAGCACTTAGTACAGTGCTCTGCACATAGCAAGCACTCAATAAGTAGCCTTCACTCATTTCATTCATTCAATTGTATTTATTGAGCGCTTAAAGTGTGCAGAGCACTGTACTAAGCGCTTGGGAAGTACAAGTTGGCAACATAGAGAGATGGTCCCTACCCAACAGTGGGCTCACAGTCTAGAAGGGGGAGACAGACAACAAAACATATTAACAAAATAAAATAAATAGAATAAATATGTACAAATAAAATAAATAAATAAATGATTGATCGATTGACGTTCTGATTCCCAGGCCCCTGCTCTTTCCACTAGGTGACACGACTCACTGTGAAAGAAAAGGATGATGAAGCTGTCCCATTTCCTAAGGATTATTTAGCATAGTACAATGTATAGGAGTTCAATGAATAAATTCTGAAAATATTCGGAAGTAGAGGATGCATTGTGAAAACAAAGAACATCACTACAAAAGGATGAAGTCAAAAATGAATATACAGAGATGGAAGAGAGAGGGAAAAAGGAAAGGAGAGAAAGATAGAGCTGGCTTTTGTGTTCAAAGATGCCTAGTGATAGAAGATCTCAAACAAGTGTAGCTGAAAAGACCTAAGCAGACCTACAACACTGTGGGATGGTAAACTTAGGAGTTGGCATCTTTCAATTTTGGAATTTCTTAATATCCTGTCCACTGCTCAAGGAGAGCAGCCATGCTTCTGATCACTTCATACCAGGCTGGTTTGCCTGCTGCATGTTTCCCAAAAGTCTGTTGCTGTGCCTAATGATCACATACTTTCCTCAGATTTCAGGGCATTTTTTTGACTTCCTATCGGCTATGGCTTTACAACCATTGAAGTACCCCAGAGACAATCTTTTGAAAAGTGAGTTCTGGTTGAGGACGGCGCCTATACCATCCCAGTCCCTATTCAGTGTATAGCGAAATAAGACAGAGCAAACCCTGCTGTTTCCTTTTTAACAAATAACCAATGTGCTGGGCAGCCTACCTAGACAGAATTAGCTTTATGCTACTGTTAGGATAACTAATTATTGTTGGATTGTAAGGCCACCTAATTTTGCAGTAAATCTTTTTTATTTCTCTTCATCTGGAAACTTTCTCTCTCTCTCACACTCTCTATCTGTCCCCATCTAAACTGCAAGCAGCTTGAGGGCAAAGAAAGTGTCTATCAACTCTATTATGGTGTAGTCTCCCAAGCATTTCATTCATTCATTCAATCGTATTTATTGAGCACTTGTTGTGTGCAGAGCACTGTACTAAGTGCTTGGGAAGTGAAAGCTGGCAACATATAGAGACGGTCCCTACCCGACAACGGGCTCACAGTATAGAAGGGGGAGACAGACAATAAAACAAAACATGTGGACAGGTGTCAAGTCATCAGAATAAATAGAAGTAAACCTAGATGCACATCATTAATAAAATAAATAGAATAGTAAATATGTACAAGAAAAATAAATAGAGTAATAAATCTGTACAAACATATGTACAGGTGCTGTGGGGAGGGGGGCTGGGGAGGAGGAGAGGAAAAAGGGGGCTCAGTCTGGGAAGGCTCCCTGGAGGAGGTGAGCTCTCACTAGGGCTTTGAAGGGAGGAAGAGAGCTAGTTTGGCATATGTGGGGAGGGAGGGCATTCCAGGCCAGGGGGATGACGTGGGCCGGGGGTCGACAGCAGGACAGGCAAGAACGAGGTACAGGGAGGAGGTTAGCGGCAGAGGAGCAGAGGATGTAGGCTGGGCTGGAGAAGGAAAGAAGGGAGGTGAAGTAGGAGGGGGCGAGGTGATGGAGAGCCTTGAATCCGAGAGTTTTGCATTTAGTACAATGCTCTGCACACAGGAAGTATTTAATAAATATGATTGATATCTGTCTCTCAGGCTCTTTCTCCTCCGCTATCCTTCTCCCACTGGAGCTTCTCTCTAATAATCTATTAGTTTATTACTTGTAATGAGTTCCTTCCCAAGGTTGTACATACAGGCTATCGGTGGTCAGATTGGAGTGGATTGGGGATAGGAGGGCATTAGTGAGGAAATCTGAGTTCACATTGCCACCCTGGGGTCCTGTGACTTTCTGTCTAAGCAAGTCATTTTCAATTACCTGGGTCTTCCCTGATGTGATGAGATTCACCCAGTGAATATTGCACTGGACATTTTTAATTTAGACATACAAACCTATTTAGAGAGATTTCTGTTATGAAGACAGAGTTATTAAGATTCAAGTGACACTTGTGTCTTTGAGAGGAAGATTTTAACCCAAGGTTAAAGATATGTCAGTGATCTCTGTTTGTTCTGCCCAGTTTCTAAATTGCACCTGGTTCATTAAGATTTTTGGAACAAGTGGACACAGAGCTTAGCATCAACAGCATATTTCCCATTGGATGAGTTCAAGTTTCCTGGATGGAGAGATAGAGGGGTTGGGAGGAGAGAAAGAGATTTTCAAATAAAGGGAAATATCCACTATTTTTGTCTCTCCTCACACTGGTCCTTATTTCAGATCTCACAAGTATCAAAAGAAACGATGGACTTCAAACCAGTAACAAAAACTTAAGAAATCTGTAATTGCTCTATTAGTATAAGTTGGGTTTAGCAATGAGCCCAGGAGCAACTCTTAAAATTCCCAGAGATACCAGACAAAATATCAGGGGTAAAATGGGGTGGAAGAAGAGAGCACGAGTCACTCAGCCCCATTTCTGGGCTGCCACATCAATCATCAATCCATAGTATTTACTGAACACTTACTGTATATAGAGCACTTTGCTAAGCACTTGGGAATGCACAATACAGCCAAGTTGGTTGATGTGACTCCTGCCCATAAGAAGCTCACATTCTACAGGGGGAGACAGAAATTAAAATAGAATATAGATAAGGGAAATAATATAAGGATATTTACAAAAGTACTATGCAGATGGGGGGTGTATCAAAATGCTTAAGGAGTACACACCCATATATATAGTTGATGAAAACAGGAGCAAAGAAGGGGAAATAAGACCTTAGGGAGTTTTTCTCTTTGTGAGAGAGAGGTGTGAGTGTAAGGAAGGTCTGGATGAGGGAATGGTCAAAGTGTGGTGTGGAGGAAAAGAAATACTTGAGGGAGGGAGTGTGTCCCAAGATAACTTTCTTAATATATCTCTTTTTCTACTCTTCTCCTGTTTCCAACTCAATGGACACACATCCCATCCTCTTTGAATCTCCACCAAACTACAATATTAGCCATCTTCAAAGCTCACTTCAAATCCCAGCTTCTCCACGAAGCACTCCTCAACTAATTTCCACCACTCCTGGTAATTTCAGCCCAAAATCTACCTTCAGAAATTTTGTATGTTTTGTCCTCCATGTATTTCATTTCTCCATAATTCTGCTACTACTGTGTCCCTAGTTTTCTTTTCATGCCCAGCTGCATGTTTACAATGGGTTACTGCTTTCTGACATTTGATTGAAAGCTCCTTGAAAGCAGGAAATGTGTCTTTTTCTCTCCCACGTGCCCAGTACAAAAGTCTGGATACATTAAGCACTCAGTGCATTAGTGGATGTCAGGAAAATCTTGGGATCACATAAGAACAAAGCGGGGATTTATACAGTGAAATTAGATCAAACATGCTTCCTTTCCCCCATGGGGAATCACATCATCTGGATTCTGTCTCAAAATGTCCTACCCAGGAAATTAAGCACACACTTCAAATACATCCACTATCTTGCAAATCTCAAGCAAACCTATTCCTGAGATAACTATACTCTAACAATGTCTTGGGGATGGAAAAATCATAGAGAACATATACTTTACTCTTGAATTTTTGTAATGGAAGGTCAGATTATATGAAATGTGTGATATTCATCTATCCTTATCTAAAGACATTTTACTTATGCATGCATTTCTGACTGCCATACTAAGTGCTTGAAGTGCTAAAATTCAGTCTCACATGGAAAAATCAATTAAAAAATGAAAACATTTTGAAATACTTCTCATTCAATTTAAACGTTAAATGTAATTGATTTTCCTGGGGTTTTTTTCCTACTTTATTTCCATTTTAAGCACTCAGGGTTCAAACGAAGAAGACCTATACATTAAACTCTGAAATGGGTCATAGAGGGAAATTGTGATCATGCCTTCCCTGAAGATCTATAAGAAGAGGCAGGACATCATTCTACTTTTGGGTGGACTAGATGAAGTCCTGCTTTAAAGCCAGGCTAGGGTAGATGACCTAGAGATAATAACAATAATAATAATAATAATAATAATAATAATAATGGCATTTATTAAGCGCTTACTATGTGCACAGCACTGTTCTAAGCATTGGGGAGGTTACAAGTTGATCAGGTTGTCCCTCGTGGGGCTCACAGTCTTCATCCCCATTTTACAGATGAAGTAACTGAGGCCCAGAGAAGTTAAGTGGCTTCCCAAAGACACACAGCTGACAATTGGCAGAGCCGAGATTTGAATCCATGACCTCTGACTCCAAAGCCTGGGCTCTTTCCACTGAGCCACGCTGCTTCTAGATCTTTTCAAGTGTAATAATTCTTTATTTCTCTAATTCCACAGAACACACAGTTTTCTACTGACACAGTATTTGCCCAATTTAAAGCAATTTAGCCATTGAGAAGCAGCATCAGCCTGGGAGTCAGTGAACCTGAGTTCTAATTCCTGCTCTGCCAGTTACCTGCTGTGTGACCTTGGGCAAGTCACTTAACTTCTCCATGCCTCAGTTTCCTCATCTGTAAAATGAGGATTCAATCCCTGTTCTTCCTCTTACTTAGACTTTGAGCCCCATGTGGGACAGGAACTGGGGCCAACCTGATTAACTTACATCTACCCCAGAGTTCAAAACAATCCTTGACCCAGTAAGCACTGTTGGGAAACCTGCCTTTTCAACTACTCAGGATTAAAATAATCAATAACCTTCCAAACTCATTCATTCATTCATTCGGTCAATCGACAGTATATAATGAGTGCCCACTGTGTGCAGAGCACTGTATTAAGCACTTGTGGGGCATACAGTGAAAGTGAAAAACATGGTCCCTGCTCTTGGGAAGTTCATTTTGATAGTTTCTTTAGGCTTTTCCTCTTTAGTTTGCTCTTCGGATCATACCTACTCCAAAAACCTTCCTTTTGGGATTTTTAGATAGTAAACATGACCAATACCAAATGTTTTGAAATAATGGAACAGTGTATCATGCTTTCCTTCATTATGACAGTTTTGACTAGGATAGATGTCCTCTATCCTAACCTCCTTACTTCGGATACAATCCTGCTGAAGAAGGACCTTAGAGGAATAATCTTTTCATGTTTTTTCCAACCCTTTGTGTCTCCCTTTCTGTGAATGCAATTTTCATCTGTACTTAAAAAAAAACACACAAAAAAACAACCTCGCTTTCATATATTGATCTCAGTTCAGTTGCCCATGCTGTTATAATTTGAAGTCTATTCAATGCACTATTCTTTACCTATGTTGGTCACCAGAACCCATAATATAAACCAACCACAATAATTATACCATAATGTTTAAAAGGTGATTTCTGCAATGCAGGTGCTCTAAGCACTGGGATATTACAAGTGACTAAATGTTATGTAACACAGCACCTCATTATTTCTTTTCTTTGATAGCCTGAATATACTATAAAGTTCATGCCGTTCGCCATATTTAAATATATACTATTCCATATCTAAGAGAAAAATGAATGCATTTTAATCTATGACATAACTTCTCAAGTAAGAAGCTAATTCAAGATTTTCAGTTGAAAACTCAGCCTAGATATTATTCTCCAGGTTGATGGGTGATACCTACAGAAAGTTGGGTAACTCCCCTGGGGAATTTCAGGTATTAAAAATAACTGCTTTAACAAATTATTTGCATGTCTAAAAATCATTTTAATTTTAATTAACTTGAGGGAGCCTAAACTGCATCTTATGACCTAAACTATAATACTCATTTTCAAAAAAAAAAAATCCCTACCTTGTATGTTTCTTAACAGGGGAAATGATCACGCTTAAGCTGAATGCCATAACTGGAGTTATGGTCCTATTACAGTTGATACCATTTGGCTAATATCAACTATGTTTTGTTTGGGCCGTTACCACATTTATGGTGAAGGACCACATGTTTTAATTGAATTTTACTTCAACTTGGTTTTTATGCAGAGTTCCATTCAACTTTTTGTGTTTTACCACATCATTATTTTTTCAATGCTATGACCCACATCCTCAACTGTTCCTTTTCTGAGCTAGCTCAATCAGTTCTCTCCAGATTACCTTACCTTACTAATGTTTTACTACAATCCAGACCACACATTTCATCCCTCTAGCACCAATCTACTCACTGTATCCCGATCTCATCTGTTTCACTGCCGACCCCTTCACCACGTCCTCCCTCTGGGATAGAACTCATTCCCCCTTCATAACTGATGGACCACTATCCCTCCCATCTTCAAAGTCTCAATAAAATCATATCTCCTCCAAGAAGTCCTCCCCAACTTCCTCATTTTCTCACCATATTCATGAATCCCTCTGCCTCACTGATGCATTTACCTCTAAAGCACTTAGATACTCATCCCACCCCTACTCCTACCCCACATATGCACATCTCCTTATTCTCTACCATTTTCCCTATCTGTAATTCATTTTTATGACTGCAAGCTCCTTATGGGCAGGGATCATCCCTATCAACTCCATTGTCCTGTACTTTCACTAAGTACTTAGTACAGTGTACTGCCTGCACACAGTAAGCAATCAATAAATGCCATTGATTGACTGATCTTCAGACCAGGGAGATCAATGTGGCTTAGAGAAGCAGCGTGACTTTGTAATAATAATAATAATAATAATGATAGCATTTATTAAGTGCTTACTATGTGCAAAGCACTGTTCTAAGTGCTAAGGAGGTTACAAGGTGAACAGGTTGTCCCACGGGGGGCTCACAGTCTTCATTTCCATTTTACAGATGAGGTAACTGAGGCCCAGAGAAGTGAAGTGACTTGCCCAAAGTCACACAGCTGACAAGTGGTGGAGCTGGGATTTGAACCCATGACCTCGGACTCCAAAGCCCGGGCTCTTTCCACTGAGCGACGCTGCTTCTCCAAGAGTGGCAAGAGCCCGGGCTTGGAAGTAAGAGGTTGTGGGTTCGAATACCGACTCTGTCACTTATCAACTGTATGACCTTGGGGAAGTCACTTAACTTATCTGTGCCTCAGCTATCTCTTCTGTAAAATGGGGATGAAAACTGTGAGCCCCATGTGGGTCAACCTGATTACCTTGGATCTACCCCCGTGCTTAGAACAGTGCTTGGCACATAGTAAGCACTTAACAAATACCAACATAATATAAGCAATGATATTGCATTGTTTACTTTCTTGCAATATACAAATGAATAAATATATATACTCATATCTGTACGCTACATCATCTGAATATTTTTTTTTGTTTTTTTGTTCATTTTTTTGCTGAAAAATTCTGCCCGCTCACACAAACTGAACTGATCTAATCTGACATCTGTGGAGCCTTCTAAGAAATACATCATACAGAGAAGCAGCGTGGCTCAGTGGAAAGAGCCCGGGCTTTGGAGTCAGAGGTCACGTGTTCAAATCCCGGCTCCTCCAATTGACAGCTGTGTGACTTTGGGCAAGTCACTTAACTTCTCTGTGCCTCAGTTACCTCGTCTGTAGAATGGGGATTAAGACTGTGAGCCCCCCATGGGACAACCTGATCACCTTGTAACCCCAGAGCTTTGAACAGCGCTTTGTACATAGTAAAATATGTATATATGTTTGTGCATATTTATTACTCTATTTATTTATTTATTTTATTTGTATATATCTATTCTATTTATTTTATTTTGTTAGTATGTTTGGTTTTGTTCTCTCTCTCCCCCTTTTAGACTGTGAGCCCACTGTTGGGTAAGGACTGTCTCTATATGTTGCCAATTTGTACTTCCCAAGCGCTTAGTACAGTGCTCTGCACATAGTAAGTGCTCAATAAATACAATTGATGATGATGATGATAAACACTTAATAAATGAAATTATAATCATTTATTATTATCGTGACACTTTGGGTGACTCTTTTGCTCTCTAGAAAAAGAAATATGGCCTAGGTTCAAATATGCTTGTTTTGCACTTTCTGCAATTCCAGTTATGACGCACTCTGCATCTGAAGCACATCACTTACCAAACTGGGGTCATCTGTATTATTAAACATCTATTGTGTATAGATTCTTAGTCTTCTCTTAATAGGTCAATCAGTCATTCATTCAGCACCTACTGAGTTTAAGCACTGTACTAAGCAGTTGGAAGAATGCAACACTAGTAGGGCACACATTTCCTGCCCTCAAGCAAATGAGTCGTCTAATGGAGGTGGCAAACAAAAATGATTTTCAAAAAGTCATGGTTGGGGGAAAAAGAAGCAGGAATCAGAGCAAACATATCAGAATGGAGCCAATGAAAAAGAAATTAGATGCACAGGTAAATATGAATAAATACACATATATTCATGAGTCTTGACTAGCATTGAAGTACGCAAGGGATGGGATGTTGTGCATTCACTGGGGAAGGTTTACTCACTCATTGCTTTCCCCAGAGGGAACCTGACTAGCAAGGGGTGAGACAGTGAAAATATATTTCCATCAAACATGAATAATAATAACAATAATAATTGTGGTATATTCTAAGTGTTTACTAAGTGCTAGTCACTGTACTAAGCATAGATGTAGATACAAGGTCATTGGGTTGGACACAGTCCCTGTCCCACATAGGGCTCACAGTCTTAATCTTCATTTTACAGATGAGGTAACTAAGGCAGAGAGAAGTTTAAGTGACTTGCCCAAGGTCACCCAACAAATAAGTGGTGGATCCGGGATTAAACCCCTGGTCCTTCTGATTCACAGGCCCACTATCACTAGAATCACTAAAATCAATTCCTACAAATAGGTTCTTATTTTGGCTCATCCCTCATCTTGATAGGCAACTCTTAAATCATCACTACGTAAAGAGCAATCAGTTATCAGTGGTATTCCTGAGTGCTTACAGGGTGTACGGGATGAAACAGAAGCAGGGGGATGCCTGCATTTTATCTGTGGTGAAGGTTTATAAGAACCACCTAGGTCAAGGCAGAGTTTTGGCTGTATATAATAGTAGGAAAAGACTTTTTTGTCTCTGCCCCTGAGGAATTTTTGGTGGACAGATTTAGGTAAAGTCCTGAAAATATCGGGCAAAGATTAGAAAGACCATTGCAGTGGTAGTGTCCTGCTGGATTAGGGAACTACTGTTTATCTTTGATGCTATGCTGGGATCACTATGAACAGATATGCATCCTGAAAGGAAAACTTGCATTTCACTATGTGCTGTAAGTCTGCCTGACTCCCTGCTTTCTTGTTGCACCTAAGGTGGCAGAGTGATGAATAAATACATTAATGGCAGCATCATCAGCACTATAATATAACACAGACCAATACAACTTTAGTTCCTTCAACCAGGCTCTCTGTCACAAAGTCTTCACTACTAGAATGAAACTTGTCCATCATTTATGACAACAGACTCATCATTAACACCAGCACCTCAGACCACTGTACTAAGCCCTTAGTACTGAGAAAAAAGGTATCATCCCTTCCCCAAAGGAGCTTACAGTTGAACAGAAAGACCCGCAGACACAAGCCACTTTCAGTTAGTGGGTACAGAGGAAGGGTAAAGCACTGCAAAAATAACGAGTCTAATGAAAAATAAAATAAATATATGAATAAGTGGAATATGTAGTCTAATATATACATAATCCTAAAGTGGATGTTGGGATGATTCAACCTGGAGTGGAGAAATTCAATCAGTGAATCCTTCAGAAGATGGAGGGTTTTCACAAGGACTTTAACTAGCACAGAGTTGTAGCTGCATAAAATGGAAGGACATTCATTCATTCATTCATTTATTCAATCACATTTATTGAGCACTTACTGTGTGCAAAGGAAATAACTCTTGTCCCTGCCCTTGAGGAAATTCTGGTCAATCAGCAACAAAGTAATTTTGCATAGGAAGCCAACCAATACCATTAGAAAGATGTAGACTCTCTCCATTTCTCTTAATGGGCTGAACTATTTCTTGCTTCTCAATTAACTAATGCTATTTCATTATTATTATTACTATATTTGTTAAGTGGTTACTATGTGTCAAGCACCGTTATAAGCACTAGAGTAGATACAAGTTAATATCAATAATAATAATAATACTAATGATGATATTTGCTAGGGGCTTACAATGCGCAAAGCACTGTTCTAAGTGCTGGGGGGTTACAAGGTGATCAGGTTGTCCCATGGGGGGCTCACAGTCTTCATCCCCATTTTACAGATGAGGGAACTGAGGCACAGAGAATAATAATAATGATAATGATGGCATTTATTAAGTACTTACTATGTGCAAAGCACTGTTCAAAGCGCTAGGGTGGTTACAAGGTGATCAGGTTGTCCCCCAGAGGGGGTTCACAGTCTTAATCCCCATTTTATAGATGAAGTAACTGAGGCCCAGAGAAGTGAAGTGACTTGCCCAAAGTCACACAGCTGACAATTGGCAGAGTCGGGATTTGAACCCATGACCTCGGACTCCAAAGCCCGGGCTCTTTCCACTGAGCCACGCTGAGTGTTGGCATACAAGTTAATCAGATTGGACACAGTCCCTCTACTGCATGTGGCTCACGGGCTAAGTAGGAGAGACAAATCCCCGTTTTACAGATGAGGAAACTGAGGCACAGAGAGTTAAGCGACTTGTCCAAAGTCGCACAGTAGGCAAATGGTAGAGTTAATAATAATGGTGGTATTTGTTAAGTGCTTACTATGTGCAAAGCACTGTTCTAAATGCTGGGGGGGGGATACAAGGTGATCAGGTTGTCCCATGGGGGGCTCACAGTCTTAATCCCCATTTTACAAATGAGGCAACTGAGACACAGAGAAGTTGAGTGGCTTGCCCAAGTTCACCCAGCTGACAAGTGGCAGAGTCAGAATTCGAACCCATGACCTCTGACTCCCAAGCCCACACTCTTTCCACGGAGCCCCGCTGCTTCCCCAGAGTTGGCATTAGAACCCAGGTCCTCTTCCCACTTAAGCCCTCTGCTCCTCTATTTGACCGATATCTCTTCTGGATTTGATTTCTTGGTAGATTTCACAAAAACTGCCTCCAGGTATTGTTTATGTGAGTTTCTGAACTCGATCACCTTGACCTTGGTTTGAGAAATTTTGCTTAGCAGCTCAAGGCAGCGCTCGGCACACAGTTGGCAATCAATAAACACCACTGAATGAGTGACTACACTATTAACAGCTGTCATTTTAGAGAGGGTTAAAAAAGTTATATTATTTTGTATTCAGAACTGAAGATGTTGTAATATTTTGACCTATTTCAGCTGAATTTGTCAACCTTTCCATATTAATAACAATAATAATGATGGCATTTATTAAGCGCTTACTATATGCAAAGCACTGTTCTAAGCACTGGGGAGGCTACAAGGTGATCAGGTTGTCCCACGGGGGACTCACAGTCTTAATCCCCATTTTACAGATGAGTTGAGGCACAGAGAAGTTAAGTGACTTGCCCAAAGTCACACAGCTGATAATTGGCAGAGCCGGGATTTGAACCCATGACCTCTGACTCCAAAGCTCGTGCTCTTTCCACTAAGCCATGCTGCTTCTCTATTAATAATAATAATAATGGCATTTATTAAGCACTTACTATGTTCAGAACACTGTTCTACGCACTGGGGAGATACAAGGTGATCAGGTTGTCCCACGGGGGACTCACAGTCTTAATCCCCATTTTACAGATGAAGTAACTGAGGCACAGAGAAGTTAAGTGACTTTCCCAAAGTCACACAGCTGATAATTGGTGGAGCTGGGATTTGATCCCATGACCTCTGACTCCTAAGCTCATGCTCTTTCCACTGAGCCATGCTGCTTCCCTATTAATAATAATAATAATAATGGCATTTCTTAAGCACTTATTATGTGCAGAGCACTGTTCTAAGCACTGGGGAGGTTACAAGGTGATCAAGTTGTCCCACGGGGGGCTCACAGTCTTAATCCCCATTTTACAGATGGGGTAACTGAGGCCCAGAGAAGTTAAGTGACTTGCCCAAAGTCACACAGCTGACAATTGGCGGAGCTGGGATTTGAACCCATGACCTCTGACTCCAAAGCCTGTGCTCTTTCCACTGAGCCACGCTGCTTCTCTGTTAATAATAATGGCATTTTTTAAGCGCTTACTATGTGCAGAGCAATGTTCTCAGCACTGGGGAGGTTACAAGGTGATCAGGTTGTCCAACAGGGGGCTCACAGCCTTAATCCCTATTTTAGAGATGAGGTAACTGAGGCACAGAGAAGTTAAGTGACTTGCCCAAAGTCACAAAGCTGACAATTGGCAGAGCCGGGATTTGAACCCATGACCTCCGACTCTAAAACCCGGGCTCCTTCCACTGAGCCGTGCTGCTTCTCTAGTAGTTTACACTACCATAAATGGCCCTCTCAGGGTTGCGCCTGGAGAGTTTCCAGGCCTCTACCGGTCTCGGCTATCATCATCATCATCATCAATCGTATTTATTGAGCGCTTACTGTGTGCAGAGCACTGTACTAAGCGCTTGGGAAGTACAAAATTGAAAACATATAGAGACAGTCCCTACCCAACAGTGGGCTCACAGTCTAAAAGGGGGAGACAGAGAATAAAACCAAACATAGTAACAAAATAAAATAAATAGAATAGATATGTACAAGTAAAATAAATAAATAAATAGAGTAATAAATATGTACAAACATATATACATATATACAGGTGCTGTGGGGAAGGGAAGGAGGTAAGATGGGGGGGATGGAGAGGGGGACAAGGGGGAGAGGAAGGAAGGGGCTCAGTCTGGGAAGGCCTCCTGGAGGAGGTGAGCTCTCAGTTGGGCCTTGAAGGGAGGAAAAGAGCTAGCTTGGCGGATGGGCAGAGGGAGGGCATTCCAGGCCAGGGGGATGACGTGGGCCAGGGGTCGATGGCGGGACAGGCGAGAACGAGGTACGGTGAGGAGATTAACGGCAGAGGAGCAGAGGGTGCGGGGTGGGCTGTAGAAGGAGAGAAGGGAGGTGAGGTAGGAGGGGGCGAGGGGATGGACAGCCTTGAAGCCGAGGGTGAGGAGTTTCTGCCTGATGTGCAGATTGATTGGTAGCCACTGGAGATTTTCAAGGAGGGGAGTGATATGCCCAGAGCGTTTCTGGACAAAGACAATCCGGGCAGCAGCATGAAGTATGGATTGAAGTGGGGAGAGACACAAGGATGGGAGATCAGAGAGAAGGCTGATGCAGTAGTCCAGACGGGATAGGATGAGAGCTTGAATGAGCAGGGTAGTGGTATGGATGGAGAGGAAAGGGCGGATCTTGGCTATGGGAGGGAGAGTCAAGCGGAGGCCTAGCCATTTCATTCCTAGCTTGGCCAGTGGCTAGCGAGTAGAAGACATCCTGCTATAAGCAGAAACTCACCAATGCCCGGCAGCAGCAACGTGGGAGAGAGTCGAGCGCGGAAACTCGAGATTACCGCGCGGAAGGTGGCAATGATATACCACTTTCAGATTTTTATCAAGAAAACTCAGTGGATACCCTACTGGAATGACTGAAGATGGGAGAGCTGGACATTCTGGGAGGGATGTTTCCAAGGCATCGCTATGGGTCGGGAACGACTCGACGGCATAAGGCAAGACAAGATCATAGATGAGTTTATTTTCCTCTTCATGTTTTTTTTTTTCCAATGGCATTTGTTAAGTGCTTACTACATGCAAAGCACTGTTCTAAGCGCTGGGGGGATACAACGTGATCAGGTTGTCCCACGTGGGGCTCACAGTTTTAATCCCCATTTGCCAGATGAGGTAACTGAGACTCAGAGAAGTTAAGTAATAATAATAATAATAATAATGGCATTTATTAAGCACTTACTACGTGCAAAACACTGTTCTAAGCACTGGGGGGGATACAACGTGATTAGGTTGTCCCACATGGGGCTCACAGTTTTAATCCCTATTTGCCAGATGAGGTAACTGAGGCTCAGAGAAGTTAAGTAACAATGATAATAATAATGATGGCATTTATTAAGCGCTTACTACATGCAAAGCACTGTTCTAAGCTCTGGGGGGATACAACGTGATCAGGTTGTCCCACGGGGGACTCACAGTTTTAATCCCCATTTTTATAGATGAGGTAACTGAGGCCCAGAGAAGTTAAGTGACTTGCCCAAAGTCACACAGCTTACAGAGCTGGGATCTGAACCCATGACCTCTGACTCCAAAGCCTGGGCTCTTTCCACTGAGCCACGCTGCTTCTCCAAGTGACTTCAATCTTCTCCAAGTGACTTGCCCAAGGTCACACAGTAGACATGTGGTGGAGCTGGGATGAGAACCCATGACCTCTGACTCCAAAGCCTGTGCTCTTTCCACTGAGCCATGCTGAGGAACAATAATAATAATAATAATAATAATAATAATAATAATAATAATGGCATTTGTTAAGCACTTACTATGTGCCAAGCACTCTTCTAAGTGCTGGGGGGATACAAGGTAATCAGGTTGTCCCACATGAGGCTCACAGTCTTCATCCCCATTTTACAGATGAGGTCACTGAGGCACAGAGAAGTTAAGTGACTTGCCCAAAGTCACACAGCTGACAAGTAGCGGGGTTGGGATGATATATCTGTGACAAATTTGTTCTACTACTACTACTTCTACCACTAAAATTTCTACTACTATTACTTCTACTAATATTTATTAAGCACTTACTATGTTCCAAGCACTGTACTAAGTACTTTGGTAGCAGCTCAGACACAGTCCCTGTCCCACTTGGAGCGCATGGTCTAAGAAAGAGGGAGAACAGATATTCTCATACCCATTTTACAGATGCAGTAACTGAGGGACCAGGAATAATAATAATGATAATGATGGCATTTATTAAGCACTTATTATGTGCAAAGCACTGTTCTAAGCACTGGGGAGATACAAGGTGATCAGGTTGTCCCACGAGGGGGCTCACAGTCTTAACCCCCATTTTATAGATGAGGGAACTGAGGCCCAGAGAAGTGAAGTGACTTGCCCAAAGTCACACAGCTGACAATTGGCAGAGCTGGGATTTGAACCCATGACCTCTGACTCCAAAGCCCACTGAGCCACGGAAATGAAGTGACTTGCCTATGGTGACATGGCAACCAAGTAGTGGAGCCAGGATTAGCCCCTCGGTACTCTGAATCCCAGGCCTGCGTCCTTTCCACTAGGCCACGCCAATTCTTCAAGCGCTGCTCTTTCTGTGGTCCTGGATTCATGGCACCCGCAATTCCCATCCTCTACCCGCAATCCCACCTGGATGGAGAGTCGGGCCCAGACCAATTGGAACGCAGCCGCTCAGTGGAAAGAGCCCGGGCTTTGGAGTCAGAGTTCATGGGTTCAAATCCCACCTCTGCCGATTATCAGCTGTATGACTTTGGGCAAGTCACTTCATTTCTCCGTGCCTCAGTTACCTCATCTGTAAAATGGGGATTAAGACTGTGAGCCCCACGTGGGACAACCTGAACACTTTGTAACCTCCCCAGCGCTTAGAACAGTGCCTTGCACATAGTAAGTGCTTAATAAATGCCATAATAATAATAATTATTATTATTATTATGAGCATGCAAGAAGCCACCAACTTGACATAAATATGGCCTTTTTTGTCCAGGTGGAGGATTCATGCTTTGTGGAGGACACACTTGGATTCCCACACTTTTGGAGTGATCAAACTCAGTGGTAGACTTCTAGACTGTGAGCCCACTGTTGGGTAGGGACCGTCTCCATATGTTGCTGATTTGTATTTCCCAAGCGCTTAGTACAGTGCTCTGCACCATCATCATCATCATCATCAATCGTATTTACTGAGCGCTTACTGTGTGCAGAGCACTGTACTAAGCACTTGGGAAGTACAAGTTGGCAACATACAGTCTGCACACAGTAAGCGTTCAATAAATGCAACTGAATGAATGAATGAATGAAAGAACATTGGCCTGCGTGTCTAAGGATCTGGTTTCTAATCCCAGCTCTGCCACTTGCAGGCTGTGTGACCTCGAGTGACTCAATTAACTTCTCTGGGCCTCAGTTAGTTCCCTCACTGTAAAATGGTGATTTAATCAATCAATCAATCAATCAATCAATCATATTTATTGAGCGCTTACTGTGTGCAGAGCACTGTACTAAGCGCTTGGGAAGTACAAGTTGGCAACATATAGAGACGGCCCCTACCCAACAGCGGGCTCACAGTCTCAATACCTGTTTTCTCTCCTAATTAGACTGTGAGCCTCATGTGGGACAGGGACAAAGTCCAACCAGATTACCTCGTTACGCAGCACTTAGTACAGTGTGCTTGGCACATAATTAGTGCTTCACAGATATTATTATAATTATTAGCAAACGGGTGACACATTCCCTACCCAAAGGACAGCCCTTAAACCCTTCAGAGAAGGGTCATTCAACACTAGCCATTCATTCAATTGTATTTATTGAGCGCTTACTGTGTGCAGAGCACTGTACTAAGTGCTTGGGAAGTACAAGTTGGCAACATATTCATTCAGTCGTATTTATTGAGCATGTACTAGTGCAGAGCACTGTACTAAGCGCTTGGGAAGTACAAGTTAGCAACATATAGAGACGGTCCCTACCCGACTGCGGGCTCACAGTCTAGAAGGGGGAGACAGACAACAAAACAAAACATATAAACCAAATAAAATAAATAGAATAAATATGTACATGTAAAATAAATAAATGAATAGAGTAATAAATATGTACAAACATATATACAGGTGCTGTGGGGAGGCGAAGGAGGTAAGGCTGAGGTGATGGAGAGGGGGAGAGGGGGAGAGGAAGGAGGGGGCTCTCAAAGAACAAAAATATACCAAGACCAGATAATGTATGGCTCTGTAAAGTCGTGATCACTTACAGGTTGAATATCCAGAAGCCTGATTAACAATAGCCAATTTAGTAATTGTATTTTATTATTAATATACACCTACCCAATAATTGATTTTCAGCTTATGCAGTGAACTGATACTTTTTAGTATAAATTGTGATTCAGGAATTTGCTGCAATAAATGAACTCTACCGCTCTGAACATGGTCATTAGTTTGCGGATACAGGATACTTGTTCAGTTAATTCTTTAATTAGTTATTTACAAGCAAAAGTTTCCTTGTAAAGTTGAATAATTCACAGTACAGAAGCTAAATGTTTCAATCAGTAGAAAAGTTTGAAAAAAAGAAGATGTATTTTAGCAACAGTAACACATTATAATTCACTTGGATAATCCTAATACAATTACCATTAATCATGGGAGAATTAACGTTATAGTAGAAGACATTTATCTGCTCCTATGATAATGCAATGCAATAAAGAAGGCCATTTTATTTAGGCAATTGCTATTTTTAAAAATAAGCCCAAGATAAATTCATTGTAAATATCAGTCTTTATATACACAGCATTAGGAAATTGTTAAAATGGAACCACTAATAAATGTTCCATTCAATATTATAAATGTATTTCCTCAACATGAAATATATTTCCCAAGGCATTAAAAACTTAACCATGATAAATATTTGCACAGAATTAGAAAAGCCAGACAAAGCCAAGACACGACTTGTTAGAGAAGTTAAGCTAGAGGACCTTGACAATTATCTGCACATTTAAAAATTGGGAAGTTAAGAATATTAATTATTTACTCTGCTACTAAAAATCTTATCAGTATTTGTCATGGAGTGCTTGTTCACTTGAAATATTTAAACAACAGTATCGCACTCAATGAGATGAATTACAAGCAGTTTATCACGGAGTGCTATTTAAGACTGAAACCAAATTCATCACCTTTTGTAACTCACTGTTTTCTTCAAGCCAAAAAAGATGTCAATACAGAAGAAATTGCTTAAAAAATCTATTTCTTTTCCTGGACTGCTGATTTTAGGGTATAACGTAGGAGAAATTGATATTTTTTGAGAAGGAAGATTTTCCTTCCAGGCTTCTCTAAATCAATAAACAGCTGTGCAAGGAAAACCTCCCAGAACTACTGTGAACCTTCTCTGGTTCCACTCATAGCTTTAGGGAATTTATAGCAATTCTAGTTCTGTAATCCTCATTCACCCAGTGCATAAAATGTCCTGCTCATCCCAGGATGAGCACTTGGAGCTCTGCTCTTTGGGCATTTGCTATTTGCCCCCACTCCCAACCCCACAGTAATTCTGTACATATCTTTAAACCATATAAGATATTTATTTCTATTAATGTCCATCTCCTACTGTAGACTGTAAACTCACTGTGTGCAGGGAACATAGTGAAAGTTTTCTAGGCTTGGAGGACACTCGCTCTAAGTAGGCAAGAATCCAGTTTGTCAACGGCTCCTTGAGTACGCTGCTCCTTGAGAAGCAGCGTGGCTCAGTGGAAAGAGCCCGGGCTTTGGAGTCAGAGGTCAGGGGTTCAAATCCCGGCTCCGCCAATTGCCAGCTGTGTGACTTTGGGCAAGTCACTTACCTTCTCTGTGCCTCAGTTACCTCATCTGGAAAATGGGGATGAAGACTGTGAGCCTCCTGTGGGACAACCTGATCACCTTGTAACCTCCCCAGCGCTTAGAGCAGTGCTTTGCACATAGTAAGCGGTTTATAAATGCCATCATTATTATTATTATTACCATTTCACCATTCATTCATTCAATTGTATTTATTGAGCACTTACTGCATGCAGAGCACTGTACTAAGCGCTTGGGAAGTACAAGTCGGCAACATATAGAGACGGTCCCTACCTAACAACGGGCTCACAGTCTAGAGTGTTGGGAATACCTCAGTGCATTTCTAGGTCTGTGTCATCTTCAGTGGATGTCATGTTGGCACTGCATTCACTGGCAAATCCCTAGAGAGACCACTTTGCATTTATAATAATAATAATAATAATAATGATAATAATAATGGCATTTATTAAGCGCTTACTATGTGCAAAGCACTGCTCTAAGCGCTGGGGAGGTTACAAGGTGATCACGTTGTCTCACGTGGGGCTCACAGTCTTCATCCCCATTTTACAGATAGGGTCACTGAGGCCCAGAGAAGTCAAGTGACTTGCCCGAAGTCGCACAGCTGACAATTGGCAGAGCCGGGATTTGAAACCATGACCTCTGACTCCAAAGCCTGTGCTCTTTCCACTGAGCCACGCTGCTTCTCTGCCAGCATGGGCCTGGGCGTCAAAGGACCTAGTTCTAATTCTAAATCATCATCAATCGTATTTATTGAGCGCTTACTGTGTACAGAGCACTGTACTAAGTGCTTGGGAAGTACAAATTGGCAACATATAGAGAAAGTCCCTGCCCAACAGTGGGCTCACAGTCTGTGCCACCTGTCAGCTGGGTGATGGACAAGCACTTACTTCTCTGTGCCCCAGTTACTTAGTCTGCAAAATAGAAATTAAATCTTACTCTAGATTAAATTGAATCTAGATTAAATCCCCTAGACTGTAAACTCATTCATTCATTCAGTCGTATTTATTGGGCACTTACTGTGTGCAGAGCACTGTACTAAGCGCTTGGGAAGTACAAGTCGGCAACATATAGAGACGGTCCCTACCCAACAACAGGCTCACAGTCTAGAAGGGGGAGACAGACAACAAAAAAAAAACATGTAGACAGGTGTCAGAATCGTCAGAACAAATAGAATTAAAGCTATATAATAATAATAATAATAATAATAATAATAATAATAGCATTTATTAAGCGCTTACTATGTGCCAAGCACTGTTCTAAGTGCTGGGGAGGTTACAAGGTGATCATGTTATCCCCTGAGGGGCTCACAGTCTTCATCCCCATTTTACAGATGAGGTAACTGAGGCCCAGAGAAGTGAAGTGACTTGCCCAAAGTCACACAGCTGACAATATACACACCATTAACAAAATAAAAAGAACAGTAAATATGTACTAAACGTTATCCAATGGCTGTTAACACTGTCCAAATATTTCCTAACATAGTGTTGTGATGACCCAGCCAAGAGGAAAAAGCCTCAATTGTATTTTCAACTCAGTCTTATAGATGTCTCTTAAATATCTGATGCAGAAAGAAATATTTGATGCCACCAGCATCTGAATCTTCCTTACCCAACAGCAGGGCATTGGAGAATTTCACTGTTTGGAGAAAGTCTTGTAGACAGATAACCTCTACCTAATCAATGAGTAACAAATACCCTATGAATTGTACATACCAGTGTGAAAAAACAGACAAGCAAACAAACACTCCAGAGGGAGGGACAGGGGGTTGGTAAAGAATTTGCACTTAATTACAAAGCTCTGGTAGCTCATTTGCTCTCACACAGACTTGTTTTCGAAAAAGAATTAAGCTCCAAAATGAATTTGAATTGCACCCTAAGTGAACAGGATCTGCACCAATGGAAAATTGAATGGCTCAGTGGAAAAAAACATGGGCTTTGGAGTCAGAGGTCAAGGGTTCAAATCCCAGTTCCGCCAATTGTCAGCTGTGTGACTTTGGGCAAGTCACTTCTCTGGGCCTCAGTTACCTCAGCTGTAAAATGGGGATTATGACGGTGCGCCCCCCCATGGGACAACCTGATCACCTTGTAACCTCCCCTGCGCTTAGTACAGTGCTTTGCACATAGTAAGCGCTTAATAAATGCCATTATTATTGTTATTAAGTCCTCACTAAATACAATCGTTTGAGTGATTGATTGATTACATAGAATGAGAGCCCCATTTGGGACAAGGACAGTGCCCAAACTGGTGACTCTGGATCTACCCCAGTGCTAAGTACAGTATTTGGTACCTAATAAGTACTTAACAGGTATGATCATAAAAATCATACAATATTTTAAGACAATTTGCAAGTGGTACTATCTTGCTCATATTTAGACAGTTCTAAATTGACTCCTTCTACCTCTTTGTAATCCCTTCCGAACTCCCTGATCCTTCGAGTCAGACTGGCTCCCTCATGAATACACATCGGGTCCTGTTGTAACATTTCAAAACTCTTCTAGTCATTTTGTAATTCTGGATTGCGGGCAAGTTATTATTACTTTATTAAGAAGTGATATCTTTCTGAAAATTCATTTTCGGGAACTGAAATCGCTACGGTGCCGAGCTACACTGGGGAAAAATCCTTGTACCTGGAGTAGCCGCCTAAGAGGGGAAAGAAATCTTAATATGCTGCTTTCAAATTACAATTTCAAATAAAACGTAATTCTTGAATAAATTACTTCTACGGAAAACATAATTCTAGTGTCCACCTGAAACTAGTCACAGGGGAATTAACATTTTTAAACTCGTTTACTTTCCTATGAAGTATGATGTTAATAAAATGTTTTTAATGATTATAAATCCCATACTTTCATATAACCACACGTAATTTAAGTATTAATTTAGCATGCGTAGTAACAGCAAAGACAGTCTGAGGTAGGAAAAACATACACTAAACTTTCCAGGGATTATTTTGTCTAAGTTTTACAGAAAACATTATATAGGTAGTGCTACTCTAGGTCCAAAGAAGACATCACTGGATGGTAACATTGAAATGTCCAATAAGGATTCCACAGCTCTGATCAATCCATCAATCAATCATATTTATTGAGCACTTACTGTGTGCAGAGCACTGTACTAAGCGCTTGTCACACTGTGCCTACAGAAAGACTGTCTTCTGTTATACCAGCAGTTTGCCATTTTCAGCACTTGCTGTGATTTTTTACTTTTGATTCCTGGCCTCCGAATCCTTCTGAATGTTCGGTTAAAAAAAGAACCACTTCACTCTTGATTAGAGGGTGCCATGCTGATCTTTCCTGTGGCTTAGTGGATAGAGTACGGTGTTGGAGTCAAAAGGACCTGAGTTCTAATCTCAGCTCTAATACGTGTCTGCTGTGTGACCTTGGGCACGTCACTCAGCTATGCTTCAGTTAGCTCATTTGTAAAATGGGAATTAATACTGTGAGCCCCATGTGGGACATGGGCAGTGTGTGAGCCCGTTATTGGGTAGAGATCCGTCTCTATATATTGCCGATTTGTACTCCCCAAGTGCTTAGTACAGTGCTCTGCACACAGTAAGTGCTCAATAAATGTGATTGAATGAATGAATGAATTAGTTTGTATCTATTTCAGTCCTTAAAAGAGTGCTGCTTAGAAAAGTGCCAGGAACAGCATGTTTAATTCCTTAAAAAAAAAAGTGACCTCCAATTTTCAGTTGAGATGTCACATTGCCTGTCCATAAAATGTTTCCTCTGTCCTCCATGACTTCTATTTCCCCATTTCAATTTACAACTATCTTCCCAATGTATTTATTCATCTGATCGATTGTGCTGGAAAACAAGGAAGTTAGCACTGAATTGCTGATCAGCCTAGCAATTAATTGTATTTGTTGAAAGCCTACTGTATGCAGAGCACTACACTAAGTACTTAGGAGAGTACAATAGAATAACCCTGCTTTCAGTGAGCTAACAGTTTAGAGGTGGAATTTACTGTTTAGCATTTGGTCCTTTAGATGTCATACCAGTTGTCACTACTAGTTGTATATATATGGATAGATATAGATATACATCTATATAGATAGATATACATATCCATATCTATACATATATGTCCATATATATATATACATGATATATATGATATATATCATATACATCATTAAAATATATAAAGATTATATGTAGACAATATATAATTTATACAAATATTTTGTATAAAGGACAGCCATATGTATATGTGTGGCTATCTTTCATGCTCAAAAAAGACTCCATTGACAGTGAAAGTATTTAGGAGAGTACAATAGAATAACCCCGCTTTCAGTGAGCTAACTGTTTAGGGGTGGAATTTACTGCTTAGCATTTGGTCCTTCAGATTTCATACCAGTTGTCACTACTAGTTGTATATATATGGATAGATATATACTTATTTAAATTTATATTTATATATTTAATGATATATATGACATATATATCATGTATAAATGTATTATGTATATCTTTATCTATCTATATATACATGATCTATATTATATATGTCATATATATCATTAAATATATAAATAATGACAATATATAGACAACGTATAATTTATACAAATATTTTGGGGGCATAAAGGACAGCCATGTGTGTATGTGTGGCTATCTTTCATGCTCAAAAAAGACTTCAGTTACAGTGAAATTCACCTATAAGTGAGAGTGTGGTTGAAAAGGCTGATAAGAGAACACACTGTCAGCACTCAAAGACTGTCCCTTGATATAGTACCTTGCTTGATGCTTACAGTTTCTGAGTATGTTTTTTACTTCTTGTCTCCTGGCCCTTTCAAAGCTTCTTTTCCAAAAGAATGCCCTGAGAATGTGATCTACTCTTCTGCCTTCATTGGAAAAGATTGGTTCATCCTTACAGCACCATGGCCACCGAAATCATCATGATATGGCCGGCATCTCTTTGATTGCATCAGAAATCTATACGGCAATTGTTTGAGAATTGCATTCAGGTATGTTACTGTTTACCACAAAACCTAAAATCCCAGTTGAAAGTCTAAACTGCTTGAACATAAACCAAACCCTTTTTAAACTCATTAGAGGGGAAAATTATTTTAAGCCCCAGAGCATATACTAATATTGTTGCATGAAATCAAAGGGAATAGGAAAAAAAATGAAATCGTTGTTTGGAAGCTTAGGGGCTGTTTGGTTTAAAGAGAACCCTCTAAGGAAATGAAATACAAATATCTACTTTCATTTTATTAAACAGTTCACTTCAAACTAAAAGATGTCGACAACTTTCTGAATGAAGGCTAGCAAATCTCTCCCCATCGTATGTACATAAAATACCTGGCATAAAACACTGTTTAATAGTCTAGAAGTATCATAATTCTCAGTATAGTGGATGTAGTTAAGAACAGAACCTAACACTAAATCTGCAAATATCCTCTCTTTCCGCTATTTGTGAGTAAAACGTGATGCTATCGGCATGTATTAATTCTGATTTGATTAATTACAGACTTTGACACGAAGATATATTTAAAACAGCTTGGACTCTAAGAATATTTTGATTCTCCTGCCAGCAGCATGCTATTGCAGCTATCTATCCCACTGAGAGATAAGTCTCCTCTCCACAGCTATGAGTAGCAGCCTCTCCATTACGAGCATGGCATCTGCTGAGTGCACAGCTTCTAGCAGTGCTGCATGTAATATTCCAGATGAACTGTCTTTACACGCTATCGCATCCACCCAAAATCGCATTCCTCCAGAATGTGCCCTGCCTATAATCATCCAGGATTTCCTAGGTCTTCAGCAAGCAAAAGTTTGGGATTTAGGGCATTTGAATTGGCCTGGATGGTTGGAAAATTCCAGAATTCTCTGATGAATACAGTGATAATAATAATAATAATAATAATAATAATAATAATAATAATGGTATTTGTTAAGCACTTAACTATGTGCCAGGCACTGTACTAAGCACTGGGATGGATACAAGCAAATCGGGTTGGACACAGTCCCTGTTCATTCATTCATCCAATCATATTTATTGAGCGCTTACTGTGTACAGAGCACTGTACTAAGCATTTGGGTAGTATAAGTTGGCAACATATAGAGACGGTCCCTACCCAACAGTGGGCTCACTGTCTAGAAGGGGGAGACAGACAACAAAACAAAACATATTAACAAAATAAAATAGACTAGTAAATATGTATAAGTAAAATAAATGGAGTAATAAATCTGTACAAATATATATACAGGTGTTGTGGGGAGGGGAAGGAGGTAGGGTGGAGGGATGGGGAGGGGAAGGAGGGGGAAAGGAAGGAGGGGGCTTAGTCTGGGAAGGCCTCCTGGAGGAGGTGAGCTCTCAGTAGGGCTTTGAAGGGAGGAAGAAAGCTAGTTTGGCGGACATGCGGAAGGAGGGCATTCCAGGCCAGGGGGAGGATGTGGGCCAGGGATTAATGATGGGACAGGTAAGAACGAGGCCCAGTGAGGAGGTTAGCGGCAGAGGAGCGGAGGGTGCGGGCTGGGCTGGAGAAGGAGAGAAGGGAGGTGAGGTAGGAGGGAGCGAGGTGATGGACAGCCTTGAAGCCGAGAGTGAGGAGTTTTTGCCTGATGCATAGGTTGATTGGTAGCCACTGGAGATTTTTGAGGAGGGGAGTAACATGCCCAGAGCTTTTCTGCATAAAGATGATCCAGGCAGCAGCGTGAAGTATAGACTGAAGTGGGGAGAGACAGGCGGATGGGAGATCAGAGAGGACACATAGGGCTCACAGTCTCAATCCCCATTTTACAGATGAGGAAACTGAGGCACATAGTAATGAAGTTACTTGCCCAGGGTCCCACAGCAGACAAGTGATGGAGCCAGGATTAGAACCCTTGACCTCCTGAATCCCAGGCCTACACTCTATCCACTATCAATCATTCAATCAATCATATTTATTGAGCGCTTACTGTATGCAGAGCACTGTACTAAGCACTTGGGAAGTACAAGTTGGCAACTTATAGGGACGGTCCCTACCCACCAGTGGGCTCACAGTCTAGAAGGGGGAGACAGAGAACAAAACAAAACATATTAACAAAATAAAATAAATAAGGTAGATATGTACAAGTAAAATAAATAAATAAATAGAGTAATAAATATGTACAAACATATATACATATGTACATATATACAGGTGCTGTGGGGAAGAGAAGTTGGTAAGGCAGGGGGATGGAGAGGGGGAGGAGGGGGAAGAGGAAGGAGGGGGCTCAGTCTGGGAAGGCCTCCTGGAGGAGGTGAGCTCTCAGTAGGGCCTTGAAGGGAGGAAGAGAGCTAGCTTGGCGGATGGGCGGAAGGAGGGCATTCCAGGCCAGGGGGATGACGTGGGCCAGGGGTCGACGGTGGGACAGGTGAGAACGAGGCACCGTGAGGAGATTAGCGGCAGAGGAGCGGAGGGTGCTGGTTGGGCTGTAGAAGGAGAGAAGGGAGGTGAGGTAAGAGGGGGCGAGGGGATGGACAGCCTTGAAGCCCAGGGTGAGGAGTTTCTGCCTGATGCATAGGTTGATTGGTAGCCACTGGAGATTTTTGAGGAGGGGAGTAACATGCCCAGAGCATTTCTGGACAAAGACAATCCGGGCAGCGGCATGAAGTATGGATTGAAGTGGGGAGAGACAAGAGGATGGGAGGTCGGAGAGGAGGCTGATACAGTAGTCCAGACAGGATAGGATGAGAGCTTGAATGAGCAGGGTAGCAGTTTGGATGGAGAGGAGAGGGAGGATCTTGGCAATGTTGTGGAGCTGACACTACACCATGCTGCTTCTCAATAGATGACACAATAAGTTATAATGAAAGTTACATACTTTTTTCAGCATCTTTGGTTAAAACAATAGACATTCTTATGTTAAAAGATGTTTAATAACTACACAGATTGTATGTGGTTATCAAGATTTCTTTATCAGTATGCTGAGGTAAGTAGCAGGAATTTTCCTGTTAGGAGTTGTAGATGGAATTGGATTTAAATTTTTTGAAGATTATTTCTACCTGGCACAATAGTCAGAAAAAAAGTCATATTCTTTTTACTTATGTCCAGAGCATGGCCTTTGCTATCATTTTTGCAAATAAGGAATCTTACTCATTAATTAACTCAGTGTGGAAGAGGAGGAGAGGAGGAAGAGTGGGAAGATCTAGGCTTCCTCACATCCTCAGGTAGAGCATGTGTTTGTGCAGCTGTACACACACACACTGGAACTAAATGATAATAATGACATTTATTAAGCACTTACTATGTGCAAAGCACTGTTCTAAGCACTGAGTAGGTTACAAGGGGGTCAGGTTGTCCCATGGGGGGCTCACAGTCTTTTTCCCCATTTTACAGATGAGGTCACTGAGGCACAGAGAAAAGACTTGCCCAAAGTCACACAGCTGACAATTGGCGGAGCCGGGATTTGAACCCATGACCTCTGACTCCAAAGCCCAGACTTTTTCCACTGAGCCATGCTGCTTCTCTAAATGCACCTGCAACACTTGTTGAGTCCCGATCCTAGTTACTAGCACCATGCTCGGCCCCTAGTAGCCACTTCATAAACAGCATGACTAACTAGAACAAAGAAAGCTTGCGAGAGAGACAGGCTGAGCTGGAGGCTGTGTGAGATCAGTATTCTCTGCTTTCCCTAGTACTGGGGTCAAAGATCCATTCTCCTCTTCCCAAAGGATGTGTTTGCTGGGAAGGCTTAGGAGTGGAGTCCGATTTACTCCTGCATGCCACTGCAGAAACTGCCTTTATAGTTGACCACTCTCCCCACCTTCAAAACTTCCAAAATCACATCTCCAAGAACTCTTCCCACACATTGAGCCCTTTCTGCCCTCCCCTTTTGTGCCAACTATAAACTTAGTTGGGTCCCTCTTAAACAGTCTGATATTCACCCCAGTTCCGCAGTAATTATGAAAATATTCTTATACGCTTCCCCTCTTCAATTTATTTTAATACATGCCCCCTGTAGTCCATAAACTCCTTGTGAACAGAAATTGCATCTAACAACTCAGCTGCACTGTACTTTCCCCGGTGCAGAATACAGTGCTTTGCACCTAGTAAGAGCTAAATAAATATTATTGATTGATTGATTGTGGGTGAAGCGTCCCCTGTATGCATTTTTATTGTGCCTAATATAGAGGTCTTACAAGCCAATTTCTTAGCTTCTTGAAAGCATTTACAAAATCATTAAAATAGTTCAGTGAGTTTATCTGAGAGAATTTTCTTTTTAAATCACTGATGTTTCATTACAAGCTTCTCTCAATGTGAAAATAAGCATTTCATAAATTAGCATAGCATATACCGAACTTGGTGGTCCTCATGTTCAGTCAAATATATCATGGTAGTATCCTTTCTTGTCATGTACACCTTTCATCAATCTCTCCCCTTCTCCTCACCAAAGCAGGCTACAGAATGGCTTCCACGTTATCCACTCTATTTTATTTACAGAGTCAGACAGGAGGATGCAATGTGGAACACAGATTTCACAATGGGATATGATTCTTTTCTTCCAGGAAGCTCTAGGAATCTCCTCCATTTCATTAGGCAGAGTGTCCTGGAATCGGTTTCAGAAAACGGCATGGAACAGATTTTGCATCGCCCTGCAGAGTCAGCAGAGAAATTTGGAATAGCAATTAGATCTGAAGAAGACTAAACGGATGGATCGGTCTGTGCCATATAAACCTGACATCCCTTTTGGCAATACTCAGTTGGATTGTCTTGTCTCCTTAGTTCACTGTAATTATTTATAAGGAATAGTGGTCAACCTCAGTCTCAAACATCATCAATCACTCATAAGCAAAGACTAACATTAGGGCCAAGGGAGCAGAGTCAGGAGGAAAGATCAGGAATAGTTGATCTGCTTAGGTGAAAGCGCTTAGTACAGTGCTCTGCACACAGTAAGAGCTCAATAAATATGACAATGAATAAAGTGAATAGGATTTGAGGAATTGAGGTGTAGTCAGTCAGGCCTAGGGTAGGGTGCCCTGAATTTGAGAGTGGTAGAAGGCAGCAAGTTGTTGGAGATCTGGAGAAGGCCTTATGCTTGGGCTATTTCCACACTGGTCGGTTAAAGTGTGTTGAGAATTGAATGTGGGCTGAGCAACAAAATGAGAAAGTAAAGGTAGGTCTGGGCTGGGTTGTAGAAAGAGGAAATTGGGAGGGGAAAAGGGACAGCAGCAGTGATCCAGCTGAAAGAGAATGGGATAGTACTGGATATTTAGTCTGTGGTAGGGGAGAGCAAGGGCCAGTCCAGAGAGGGAGGATGGTGGCCAGGTTTGAGCCTGGGCTTGCTCCCAGGACCCTAGCTCCAGAGTGAAAACAGGGAAGATGGGGCAAGTCAGGATGGCTAGAAACGAAAATCAGGAATCCCCTCGAGAGATCAGGGAGTTCCTGCAGAGAGGGTGTGGAGATTCCAGGCAAGAGGGATTATTTTGTGGGTGGTTCCAGACCAAGACGGGACAGAAGTCCATCTGCCCGGGACCAGCTGAGCAATGAAAACAGGGCAATGTGGGAGGAAAGGCGTGAGAAAGATGAAGTGAGGAGAGGGAGAGAGATTAGGCAAGAAGAGGGCTTCATGGAGAGGAGGAGTCGAAAAAGTTCTCTGTAATCAGCTAGTAGTACTCTACTAAACAAAGAAAATCATTGCATTATATCCATTACTTCTTTTACCACACTACAAAGGATTGCATACTGGCATCGTTCCCAAAACCAAAATGCAAGGCTTCCATGTGAAGACTGGGGGCTCAATTTACCATTTACAAGAAAGACTTGGCCACAGCTGTTACATTGCGGCTCATAAGATGTTTAAAAATTTCATTAGCAGCACCTCCTTGGGGTATTTAAGACTGAGAACAGGCAGTCATGGTAATACGGGGCCAGTAGGCAAAGACTCCTTGAACCAGGATATTGAAGGAGTGCTAAATTCCCCAGGGATTCATAGCAATTTCTAAACCTCTTCTCATGACCCACCAAGGGAAGCAGTTTGGAGGCCCCTAGAGAGATGGGAACAAGGCCCATCCTTGCTGCACTTTGCCACATACAGGGATGGAAGCACAGGCCTGCAACCTTAGTATCATTCTTGACCCCGATCTCTCATTCATTCCACATATCCAATCCATCGCCAAAACCTGCCGGTTTCACCTTCACAATAACACCAATATCCACCCTTTCCTCTCCTTCCAAACCACTACCACAATAGTACAATCAGTCATCTTATCCCGACTGGATAACTGCATCAGCCTCCTTTCTCATCCCCCAACCTCCTGTCTCTCCACACTTCAGTCTATACTTCACTCCGCTGCCTGGATTATTTTTCTAAGGAAACAGTCTGGGCATGTCACCCCCCTCCTCAAAAATCTTCAGTGGTTGCCGATCAACCTCTGTAACAAGCAAAAACTCTTCACTATTGGCTTCAGAGCTCTCCATCACCTCGCCCCCTCCTACCTCACCTCCCTTCTTTCCTTCTGCAGCCCAGCCCGCACACTCCGCTCCTCTGCAGCTAACCTCCTCACTGGGCCTTGTTCTCGCCTGTCCCACCATTGATCCCTGGCTCACATCCTACCTCTGGCCTAGAATGTCCTCCCTCCTCAAATCCGCCAAACCATCACACTTACCCCCTTCAAAGCCCTACTGAAGGCTCACCTCCTCCAGGAGGCCTACCCAGACAAACTCCCCCCTTTTCTCTTGGCTTTTCTTCCCCCTCCACCTCACCCCGACTCACTTTCTTTGCTCTACCTCCCTCCCCCAACCCGCAGCAGTTGTGTACATATGTACATATCTATAATTCTATTTATTTATATTAATGTCTGTTACTTGTTCTGATGTTTATATGTATATAGTCATATATATATATATAATCCTATTCATATATATATATATATATATATATATATATATATAAAATCCTATTTTTATTTTTGCTACTGATGCCAGTTTACTTGTTTTGATGTCTGTCTCTCCTCTTCTAGACTGTGAGTCCGTGGTGGTCAGGGATTGTCTTTGTTGCTGAATTGTACTTTCCAAGCACTTAGCACAGTGTTCTGCACACAGTAAGCACTCAATGAATATAATTGAATGAATGAATGTATGAATGATTAGTTAATTACTTGTACATATTTACTATTCTATTTATTTTGCTAATGATGTGCATCTAGCTTTACTTCTATTTATTCTGATGTCTTGACACCTGTCCACATGTTTTGTTTTGTTGTCTGTCTCCCCCACCCTGGACTGTGAGCCCCTTGTTGGGTAGGGACCGTCTCTATATGTTACCAACTTGTACTTCCCAAGCACTTAGTACAGTGTTCTGCACACAGTAAGCACTCAATAAATATGATTGAATGAATTGAATGAATGAATGATTGGCTGGAACAGACCTGAGTAGCCTCAGATACTCCCAGATTGCTTAAATGTACCCGAGACATCCCTGCCTCATGAGATTACCAGGATATTATCCATAGACAAGCATCTATCCGTTGTTATATTGTAGTTGCCCAAGCACTTAGCACAGTGCTCTCCACACAGTAAGCACTCAATAAATACCCACTGTTGGGTAGGGACTGTCTCTATGTGTTGCCAATTTGTACTTCCCAAGCGCTTAGTACAGTGCTCTGCACATAGTAAGCGCTCAATAAATATGATTGATTGATTGATTGATTGATTAAATACGATTGAATGAATGAATGAATACCTGGAGTAATTGAGTCACCTTAGATACTCACATCCCTTTCCTCCCTGCAGCTGTAGCTCTTCTGTACATATCTTACAACTCTGTTGCTTCCTCCTACCTGAAATTGATTTTAGTGTCTGTCTCCCCCATTATATCATCAGCTCCTTGTGTCTGCTAACTCTACTGTACTCCCCCAAGCACTAAGTACGGTGCTCTGCACTCAATGAGTAGTACTGATTGATTGGAATAAATGAATAACTTTGAAGAACAATGATTCTGGTTTGTGTGTACTGGAAACTCCTCCAGAACAGGTGCTTATCTCTAGATGCCAAGAGTCTATATAAACCTTTTATACTGCGAGTCACATCCTCGTAGTCAGGCAGGGAGCTACCAGCAGGACCATTTTTAAAGCCGAAGTGTGATGATTAATGCCTTTAGCTTGGAATGTTACAACGTATCAGTTTTACAGGATGAACCCTTCCTTTTTGAGATCATCTGTCATCACAAATGTATACTAAATAACAGCTTACTTGGTATTAGTCTGTTTAATTTCATTTGCAACCTGATTGATCTGTGAGACATCTCATTTGACAGCTACAACAGTGTCTGTTTGGTTGGTATAGTGGCAAATCTGGCAATATTCCATTAAAGTCTACTGTTAAAGGAATTCTTATCACGATAGGCTCACCCAACAAAAATATGTTTAAATACTTGGGTAGTTTCATTAACACATTATGGACCATGGTCAACATCAGATTAGCACTGTATATTACAGCAGATTAGGACTGTAAATAATTAAGTCATGGGATGAAAAATAGCAGTGGTATTTATTATCATTAGTAGTAGCAATAATAACAATGATAACAATAACAGTAGCATCTAAGTGCTTACTATATGCTGAGCGTTGTACTAAGCACTGTGATCGATATAAAATAATCATATTGGAAATAGCCCCTGTCCCACATGGGGATCACTGAGTTTACAATCAATCAATCAATCGATAGATTGTATTTATTGAGAGCTCGTGTGCAGAGCACTGTACTAAGCACTTGGTAGAGTGCAATACAAGAGTTGGTAGACGTGTTCCCTGCCCACAACGAGCTTCCAGTCTACACACTTGGAAGTCTACTACCACTGAAACCAAGCCCAGTTCAACAGCACGTCTCCGGAGGGGAGGTAGGACATGGATGACAGTAAGCTATCCAAATAACTGCTGCACACTGAGCTGAAACTGAGCAACTCAAAGCAAAGACTGTAGATATGCAGTTCACCTTGGTGTAGGACATTTTAGCAGCATAGCTGGAAACTGGGTCCTAACTGTGGCATTTAGTCTACTGGCGAACCTGCTGGGTTTTTTCCTTCACATCTCTCCAATCTGCCTCTCTCGCTATATGCAAAACACTACCAACCGGGTTCAGGTTCTCTGTCAGATTATTGCATTAGCTTCCTTTCTGGTGTCCTAGCCCCCAGCTTTCCCCACTCCATTCTATACTTTATGCCTCTGGACAGTGTATCTTCCTGAAGCATCAGTCAGCCCACGTCTTTCAGCTCCTCAAATTGGCTCCTTGTGTCTCTCTGCATCAAACAAAACTCTTCACAATCAGTTTCGAGACCCTCCAGTCTCAGGCTTCACCTTACCTATCCTCTCTCTTCATCTGCTTTCTGACTTATTTCCTTCAAAGTCAAGTTTCTAGCTATTACTAACTCCCTCACCCCCTCCTACCTCACCTCCCTTCTCTCCTTCTCCAGCCCAGTCCGCACCCTCTGCTCCTCTGCCGCTAACCTCACCGTACCTCGTTCTCGCCTGTCCCACCGTCGACCCCCGGCCCACGTCCTCCCCCTGGCCTGGAATGCCCTCCCTCCCCACATCCACCAACCTAGCTCTCTTCCTCCCTTCAAAGCTCTACTGAGAGCTCACCTCCTCCAAAAGGGCTTCCCAGACTGAGCCCCCTTTTTTCCTCTCCTCCTCCCCATCCCCCCCACCCTACCTCCTTCCCCTCCACACAGCACCTGTACATACGTTTGTACAGATTTACTACTCTATTTATTTGACTTGTACAGATTTACTATTCTATTTATTTTGTTAATGATGTGCATTTAGCTTTAATTATATTTATTCTGACGACTTGACACCTGTCCACATGTTTTGTTTTGTTGCCTGTCTCCCCCTTCTAGACTGTGAGCCCACTGTTCGGTAGGGCCTGTCTCTATATGTTGCCAACTTGTACTTCCCAAGCGTTTAGTACAGTGCTCTGCACACAGTAAGCACTAAACAAATATGATTGAATGAACAAACTCCCTCTGTTCCCTTACTCATGTTAGTCTCCCAGCCTAAAAGTCCCTCCCTCCCTCTCTCTCCATATCATACAGACCGCTGCTCTACCCACATTCAAATCTGCCTTAATTTCCACCTCCTCCAACAAACTTTCCTCAATTAATTTTCCAGCACTTTGAACCATATCATCCCCTCAGCCAACTCTCGCACTTAGGAACTTATTTGCAACTTCCTTCTCCCTCATGTATAAGTGTCCTCTCTGAGAAGCAGCATGGTTAGTGGATAGAGGGAAGCAGCGTGGCTCAGTGGAAAGAGCCCGGGCTTTGGAGTCGGTGATCACGGGTTCAAATCTCGGCTCCACCAATTGTCAGCTGTGTGACCTTGGACAAGTCACTTAACTTCTCTGTGCCTCAGGTACCGCGTCTGGAAAATGGGGATTAAAACTGTGAGCCCACCCGTGGGACAAACTGATCACCTTGTAACCTCCACAGAACTTAGAACAGTGTTTTGCATGTAGAAAGTGCTTAATAAATGCCATCATCATTATTATTATTAGACCATGAGCCTGGAAGTCAGAAGGACCTGGGTTCTAATTCTGGCTCCACCACATGTCTGCTGTATGACCTTGGACAAGTTGCTTAAATTCTGTGGGCCTCAGTTACCTCTTCTGTAAAATGGGGATTAATACTGTGAGCCCCACGTGGGACAGGGACTGTGTCCGACCAGATTATCTTGTATCTACCCTAATGGTTAGCTCAACGTCTTGCATATTGTAAGCACTTAACAAGTATCATAATCTTTCATTGCTTTTATTCATTTCTACCACTTTAGTTGTGAATATTTTCATAATAATAATAGTGGCATTTATTAAGCGCTTACTATGTGCAAAGCACTGTTCTAAGCGCTGGGGAGGTTACAAGGTGATCAGGTTGTCCCACGGGGGGCTCACACTCTTAATCCCCATTTTACAGATGAGGGAACTGAGGCCCAGAGAAGTGAAGTGACTTGCCCAAAGTCACACAGCTGACAATTGGCGGAGCTGGGATTTGAACCCATGACCTCTGCCTCCAAAGCCCGTAGTCTTTCCACTGAGCCATGCTGCTTCTCTATCTTTATCATCTTCATTTCCCCTAATACAGTGGCAGCTCCTTATAAGCAGGAAACATGTTATTGAATTATTCTTTACCTCTACCACAGCTGAGAAAAGCATCCATGGTAACTGACACCTTCTTCCCTACCACTGAGGGCCTCTGCACCCAGCATACTCTTTGTGCACACTGGAGCACGTATAAAAGCAGGTGCTGTGCACCTCAACATCCTCCCCACGGGACAGCTAGCCTAGCCATATTGTCTCCTCCAGCACTATCTCTCTTCTATGACATCACAGAGACCATCCCATCCTGTCTTCCACCTCCCCAACGTCCCGCAGCACAAAACGTCCAAAAAACGTAGGGAAGACAGGGTGGCTGCTGTAGCCATCTCTTTGGATACAGCTGTGCCTGGGTCTCTGAGCCTCAAAAAAACTAAAATTATTCTCCTTTAGCCACAGCACCCTACTGATTTTGTGTATTCAGCCCTGTGTTTTGTCCCTGCTTCCCAATTATACTCTGTTCTGTGTGCATAGTGTGGTTTTGTGACGTCTAATTCCTCATTGGCCTTTCATTCATTCATTCATTCAATCATATTTATTGAGCACTTACTGTGTGCAGAACACTGTACTAAGTGCTTGGGAAGTACAAGTTGGCAACATATAGAGATGGTCCCTACTCAACAGTGGGCTCACAGTCTAGAAGGCGGAGACAGAGAACAAAACAAAACATATTAACATAATAAAATAAATAGAATAAATATGTACAAGTAAAATAAATAGAGTAATAAATATGTACAAACATACATACATATATACAGGTGATGTGGGGAGGGGAAGGAGGTAAGGTGGGGGAATAGGGAGGGGGAGGAGGGGGAGAGGAAGGAGGGGGCTCAGTCTGGGAAGGCCTTCACCTTTCATCCACAAACCCCTGCTTATCTAAATTTCACCCCATAGGACAATATTTTCAAATACAAAGGATAATAAACCTTATCTGTTTGTCCTCAATTTGATCATCATTGGTATGTGTTCATTTTTAAATGCATCAGAAATATACATTTTCTAAGTAACAGCATCTTTCAAAGCATGATATGCTTCTCAATAGGTTATGATAATTACTCATAGCTTAGACCATACTGAAACTTTTAGCAGAAAGCTTTACATTTTAATGGGCGATTATGTGGGCTACAGGAGTAAATGATTTTCAAATATTATGTATTGTGTCCAATTTGCTTAAAAATGTAAATTTCTACTTCGAACACAAACAGAGGAAAACATATTTTCGCATAATAGTGCACTGATACTGTTTGCCTCACACTTTCACCGGAGCTAAAATATTATTCCTTGGGATCGTGTGGTTTAGTTTAACAATCACACACTGAGCACACAGAGCACATTCTGAATAGATTTTCACCTTTTCGACAGAGGAGTACTCACCAGCTGATAATTAGTAACTGCTAAGTGCTCTTCAGGCTAACATAATATCATGAAGAAATACCACCAAAGTGTTGACAAGACAATCATCCAGCTGGATGCTGCAAATAAGTCAGCTTCCCCTCCCGTCTAAACCAATATAATATTGTGGCAGATATTTTTTGACTATCCCACTTTGAGCATAGGATAAAAAGAACTCGTCTTGGCCTTGAATTAATGAAGTTCTGTAACAAAATTAGGAAAAATAAATAAAGATAAGATCAAGGATGGAGCTTTGCAATTTTGTCACTTAGAAGATCACTTGGCATCGTGGTTTTCATGGCTTATCATAGCGTAGTTCCTTCTGCCCCTCACCCCAACCCCACTGTCCGCCTCCACTTCGGCCACCTCGGCTGAGCAGGAGGAATAGCTACTCCAGGCAACCTGGCTGGAGCCATGGAATTCCCACTATCCCCACATCATCTCCATGATGCCCATCCATTCCTGCACCTCCTCCAGCTACGATTGCCACACACCCCCAAAGTCACTGTCAGGGCCTCCCTGAGGCTCCCGCACTCCCACCCCCAATTTCGCATTGTAACTTGAACCAGTGCACAATCCAAACATGAGTCCTGATGTCCATTTAACCAGAACTTGAATCCCACCATGCCTTCCATCAAGTCTTCCCCAGTTTATTCCATGCTTCTCCTCCCACCCAGCTTCCCCCATTCTTATAATAATAACAATAATAATATTAACAATATCAATAATAACAATAATAATACTCCCCCATTGTTATAATAATAATAACTGAGGTGTTTGTTAAACACTTAATATGTGCCAAGCTCCGTAGTAAGCGCTGGGGTGGATACAAGCAAATTGGGTTGGACACAGTCCCCTGTCACACATAGGGTTGACAGTCTCAATCTCTATTTTTCAGATGAGGTAACTGAGGCACAGAGAAGTGAAGGCACTTACCCAACGTCACAGAGCAGACATGTGGCAGAGCCGGGATTAGAACCCATGACCTTCTGATTCCCAGGCCTGTGCTCTATTATAGAAACCCTTCATGATCTGATTTAAAGAGCATGGCACTGGTGGTGACTTCACCACTTGCATGCTGTTTGACATTGGGTGAGTAACTTAACTTCTTTGTCCCCTAGTTTCCTCATTTGTTAAATAGAGATAAAATAGTCCTATTCCTTCCTTCATAGATTATAAACTCCACATGTGGCAGGGACTGTGCCCAATCTAATTAGTAATCTAACAGTAATTAGTAATTACAGTTAATTAGTAATTAGTAACAGTCTTCTAGACTGTGAGCCCACTATTGCATAGAGACCGTCTCTATATGTTGCCAACTTGTACTTCCCAAGTGCTTAGTACAGTGCTCTGCCCACAGTAAGCTCTCAATAAATACGATTGAATGAATGAATGAATCTAATCGTTTTATATCTACCTCGGAATTTAAGCAAAATGTTTGTCACATAGTAAGTGCTTAATAAACATCACTAGTGTTATTATTGTCAAATCAATTCTGAACGCTTTTGCATGTGCGCTACCAAAGTGTACATTTGATTACTTTGATTATTCTCTTTTGAATTTATCTTCATATCCATCTCCACTTTTAGTTTATAAGCTCTTTGTGGGCAGGGAATGAATCACTTGTTTTATACTTCTCAAGTTCTTCATACATAATAATAATGGCATTTATTAAGCGCTTACTATGTGCAAAGCACTGTTCTAAGCACTGGGGAGGTCACAAGGTGATCAGGTTGTCCCACAGGGGGCTCACAGTCTTAATACCCATTTGACAGATGAGGGAACTGAGGCCCAGAGAAGTGAAGTGACTTGCCCAAAGTCACACAGCTGACAATTGGCGGAGCCAGGATTTGAACCCATGACCTCTGACTCCAAAGCCCAGGCTCTTTCCACTGAGCCACACTGCTTCATACACTACATTGCACCCTCTGAAGTGTTCAATAAATACTATTACTACTACAATTAATAACTAACAAATAACTAACATTTCTGGCCACCTCTTTTACCCTACTACACTTACTGAATTTGAAGAGCAAAAAGGAAAATATCTGAGTTGTGTCCAATTACTTACTCATGACAGATACGCACACTTGGTAAATTGCTCTGCACATAATAAGTACTCAGTAGATGCCATCCATCGATTGATTAATCCATGAATCTCCCAGCTTTGTCTTGGGAGAAGAGGCGATTGGAACAATCATGGTATTGGCTAGAATTAATGAGATTTGACTTCTTTTCCAAGATCTGCTTCTTTTTGGTGTGTAAACATGGTCCAGTTCTGACCTGTCTTTAGGATCTCATCTGTTAAAGTGGGATGGAGTTATTTGGAAATCATGTGACAGTTTTCATTCATTTGTCATCAAAAGTTATAAGTAATATTATCTCACAGGAAAGTGTCAGTGTAAACTCTACCAGATGAGCTGATTTAAAAAAAAATCAAGACAGCTAAAAGTGATTTTGAGAATGAAGGAAATGAGGTTAATCATTTCAATCAATCAATCAATCAATCATATTTATTGAGCGCTTACTGTGTGCAGAGCACTGTACTAAGTGCTTGGGAAGTACAAGTTGGCAACATATAGAGACAGTCCCTACCCAACAGTGGCCTCACAGTCTAAAAGGGGGAGACAGAACAAAACCAAACATACTAACAAAATAAAATAAATAGAATAGATATGTACAAGTAAAATAAATACATAAATAGAGTAATAAATATGTACAAACATATATACATATATACAGGTGCTGTGGGGAAGGGAAGGAGGTAAGATGAGGGGGATGGAAAGGGGGATGAGGGAGAGAGGAAGGAAAGAAGGAAGGAACAATCATTTGATTCTTATTTGTATATATACATATACTCTGAAATGAAAAGATAAGAAATGGGACGGAATCCAGAAGGACAATATGAAAATTTAGGAATACAACCAATGCCATCCTGGGTTGAAGCAAATGCCTGTCTAATCTAGTAGCCAGTCTCCCATCGCTGCTTAAAATATGTGCTTGGAAGCACTGGGTGATAGTTTCCTCCTGGATATACATCCTGCAGGTCAGGGATATATCAGGTAACATAACTAGAGGGCCGAGACTCAAGTTTACTGCCCAGAAAGAAGCAATGGCAAACCACTTCCATATTTTTACCAAGAAAACTCTATGGATATACTACCAGAATGATTGCAAATGGAGGTGGGGCGTTCTGGGAAAGATATGTTCTTGGTGTCACTATGGGTCAGAGATGACTCCACGGCGTAAGGTAGAACAACTAGACCATAAATTATTTGTGGACAGGGAACATGTCTTCCAACTCTGATGTTCATATTGTACTCTGCCAAATCCTTACTACTGTGTTCCGCACACAGTAAGTGCTCAATAAATACCACTCATTGACTGACTGATAACATGCCCAATTGTTCCCTTTAATAACCTACAGTGAATCATGAATCTTTTTCTTCTGTCATCTACCTTATGCAAATCTTCATGAACCACCCACATATGGATCAAACCCCTTCTTGAACCTATCAATACTTTGTGCTGGCAAACCTTTCTGTGGAAACAAATTTTATGTGTTTATCGTCCCCTCTGTGGAAACTTTTTTTCTTTCTTTTTGTTTTGTATCTATTCACTTCCACTTCAATGGACGTTCCCAGTCCTGGAGATAGGATTTAACATTATTCTTATTGATTGAATGGATTAAAATAAATGACATACGTGAAATTAATATCTTAACCCTATGTAAAGTTTTCAGATAGGAAGATGTTCTACATGTAAGGTGGTATATAGTTGAATTTTACAAAAAACAATAACAGACTCATCCAGATGCAAATTAAAATAAAATTCAGATATTTGATACTTAAACATATAGTTAAATTGTTACTGAGAAGCAGTGTGGCTCATTGGAAAGAGCACGGGCTTTGGAGTTAGAGGTCATGGGTTCAAATCCCAGCTCTGCCAATTGTCAGCTGTGTGATTTTGGGAAAGTCACTTAACTTCTCTGGGACTCAGTTACCTCATCTGTAAAATGGGGATTAAGACTGTGAGCCCCCTGTGGGACAACCTGATCATCTTGTAACCTCCCCAGCACTTAGAACATAGTAAGCACTTAATAAATGCCATCATTACTGTTATTATTATTATTACTGTGGATGATGGAGGGTGCTGTCATCCAGTATTTTGATTTTTGCCAGTTGTAACACATACTATTAACATTTTACTTCTTTATGATGTATTTTTTTTTTCTATTTCCTCTATGTCCTCTCCTACACTAGCCAAACATTGAAACTATACTGGATTTTTTATTTCCAAATTGTATTTCTCCTCTATTTCCCATGCTTATTATGAAGTGGAATGTTGTGAGCAGGGAAATCATTGTACCTCCCCCAAGTGCTTAGTACAGTGCTTTGCACACAGTAAGCGCTCGGTAAATATGATTGAATGAATGAAATGGTACAGCTGGTTTTATTGTTTCCTTTCCCTGATTAATGCCCAGTTGTAGTATGACTTCAGACAGAAGATTACTTTGGGCGAGGCCTCTGCTCTCCTTTGTAACTTGGATGATGCACTGTTAATGATGGAGAACTGAATTCAGCAATACATCCATTATTCAGTAGTATTTATTGAGTACCTGTTTTGTGCAGTGCATCTCTAAGTGCTTTATATACTAGGTGGTAATGATGACGATGGTATTTGTTAAGCGCTTACTCTGTGCCAAGCGCTGTTCTAAGCGCTGGGGCAGATACAAAGTTATCAGGCTGTCCCACATGGGGCTCACAGTCTCAGTCCCCATTTTAAAGATGAGGTAACTGAGGCACAGAAAAGTTAAGTGACTTGTCCAAAGTCAGAGCCGGAATTCGAATCCACGACCTCTGATTCCCAAGCCCGGACTCTTTCTAAGAAGCCATGCTGCTTCTTAGTACCTGCCCTGAAGCAGCTTAAAATCTAACAGAGGAATTTACTGCTACAATGCCCTAGGTATCTCACTGCTGGAAAAAGCGAATCAAGTTTGCAAAAACACATTACTTCTAGGATGCAACTCACCCACTGGGAAATCCTACTTGTTATGTCCTCTGTTGTTTCGCTTTTGTCAGAAGGTTCCAGGAGGCTGGGACCATGGCTATTTAACTTGCCTTGCATGGTACAGCCCCCTAAACAGTATGCATTTGGGTGAGAAAGAGGAAGCAAACATTCTTTTAGGAAAGAATTAATTAGAATTTGTCATAATCTGCATTTTCTTGGGTGAAGCAAGAAAGATTTATGAAGTGAAGATTTGAATTTAAGGGAATTACAACCAGAATTAGTTCAACACAATTTCTCACTTGACTTGATGTTTGAACATGCAATAGCAGTAAAAATTTCCAAAAGCTGACATTTTCAGGCAAATCGGGTAATTACATTCCTTTCTAATATCTGATAGAATAACGAAATTAGTGGTTGAAGTGAATACACTAGCTATATATTTGAATTTTTTAGAATTCATTTCTTATAGTTCATGCAATCTTGAACAATTAACCCACATCTCAAAAAAGATTCTAGTTATGCTTAAGGTGATCATTTTGACTGTAGTCAACTAATTCAGAAAACGACCATGCATATGGGCAAACATAACTTGGGCTTTGATAATCAATCAATCAGTCAATCGTATTTATTGAGTGCTTACTGTGTGCAGAACACTGTACTAAGTGCTTGGGGAGTACAAGTTGGCAACATGTAGAGACAGTCCCTACCCAACAGTGGGCTCACAGTCTAGAAGGGGGAGATGGAGAACAAAACCAAACATATTAACAAAATAAAATAAATAGAATAGATATGTACAAGTAAAATAAATAAATAAATAGAGTAATAAATATGTGCAAATATATATACATGTATACAGTTGCTGTGGGGAAGGGAAGGAGGTAAGACGGGAGGGATGGAGAGGGGGAAGGGGGGAGAGGAATCACTTTGAGGTAAAATTATTGGGCCCTTACGATGACAAAAGAAGCCACTGAGTTGTAGCAGAGAGCTAATATGAATCTAAAACATTATTTTTTCACAGAATGAGTCAACATTATTTCTAATTCCAAAGAAAAAGTTGTCTATCTAAATGACCACAGATGATATGCCTTCCAATACTTCATGTTTGCTCTGACTCTTAAGCACGTGACCATAAAATTATCTAAAACAGTTGAGAGTCAAGTTGACTGAAATTGTACTAGATGTCATCACGACAACATGACGTCTAAGTGTTATTACTAAGTGCCATTGAGTCATGTCTGATTCACTGTGACTCCATGGAAAATCTTTGTCCAGAATGTCCTGTCCTCTGCCATAATCTGCAACACTAATAACAATAAGCTGTTCTGTTTTGTTGTCTGCCTCCCCCTTCTAGACTGTGAGCCCATTGTTGGGTAAGGACCGTCTCTATACGTTGCCGATTTGTACTTCCCAAGCGCTTAGTACAGTGCTCTTCACACAGTAAGTGCTCAATAAATAACTGACTGAATGAATGAATGAATACAACCTTTCTAACAGTTCTTCCATTATCATTGTTATGGTCTCTATCCACCTAGATGCTGGTCTGCCTCTTCCACGTTTTCCCTGGACTTTTCCAAGCACTATTATCTTCTCCAGGGAATTAGTCCTCCCGATTATGTGTCAAAATAAGCTAATCTAAGTTGAGTCTTTGGCCTAAGTACGTCTCTAGGAAGGGTTAAGAAGAATTAGGGAAAGGAAAAGAAGATATTTGGGATTCAGGGTGAATTTAAAAATAACCCGTTCACATTTCTATTCTGGCACTGCTTGTGGACAGGGAGAGCAAGGATAAAGCTAATGTAACATTCTTAATGTTAAAGTAAAATGGCTATCTCTCTGAAGTCCAATCCTATTTCTCTGGAGGAAAGAATGCGGAAAGGCCTCTTATATGACTACTGCAGCTTCTGCCCAGAATTTTGCTCAGAATTTTCAAAAAACACATGGGACAGAGAGAAAATCCCAATTCTTGGGGCTGCAGTGGGACATAGAGGCAGTAGTGCCTAGTGGATAGAGTAGATAGTGGCTGGGAGTCAGGTCGAGGCAAGAGTTTTATTTCTGGGTCTGCTACTTCCCTGTTACGAAACCTTGGTCGAGTCACTTAACTTGTCTGTTTCAGTTTCCTCACCTGGAAAATAGGGTTTAAATACCTGTTCACCTTCCCCTTTAGATTGTAAACTCCCATGTGGGACAGAGACTGTGTCTGATCTGATCATCTTGAATCTACCCCAGTGCTTAAGAAATGTTATTATTTATTATTAATTATTATTATTATTTCATGTGCTTACCCTCATCGTGGGACACTTCCTTAGCAGTAAGATGTGAAATATCAACGTGTAAGACTTGTACGGATTTATAAAGAGGATTAAAAGTGACTACTCCAACAAAAGGAAGTTCACTGTTCAAATTAAATATGTCACTGTCAATAGGAACTGCTAGGTTTTTTCTACTGGCTAAGTCACTTTGTCTATCATGCAGGTGGCCTTTTCAACTGATTGTATTTATGCAGAGAAATGATAAAGTGAAGATTCTGGGTGCAATGGATAGAGGGCTTAGAAAAAGCACCAACCAGCTATGGAAGTGAAATATGATGTATGAAGAAAGCTTAAAGATTTTAATATGCCCATTTTAGCCTCGAAATGACTTGTATGAAAAATGGGTGCCCTGTAATTATAATCTATCGATAGCCTCAGGCTCCACTTGCAATTTACACTCGGCTACCAGAAGCTGGAGGAGAGGCAGGGGAAAAAATTATAGAAAGGAAAAATCTCTCTTTTATTCGTAGATACTCTCATTCTTCTTTCCTCTTTCTCTCGCCCTGGTAGTTTCCCTTACTCAGATGCCTTTTGTTCACTGATACTCTCTTTCTTTTTCCTCTGACTCTGGTGGTTTCTCCTCTTACTCAGGTACCTCTTGTTCACTCCCCTCTTAACCACTGCTTTTTGAGTAATGTCCACCCACCTGGTAGGTGGCCAGAAAGAAGTTTTCTCCTCTGTTTTCATGCATGGTGGGTGAAAGCACACCGATATTCATCTTCAACATCAGTTAATGATCTATGAAGATGAACCAAGTATTTGGAGAATATTTTACTTTACATTCAACTTTTCCATAACGTTTCCCTATGTGTTTTGGATTGAGCATTGTTAGAGATTCAGGGAATGTTTTTCCAACACCAACAACACAATGCAGCCGTTTTGGAAGAAATGCTTGTGTGCACGCATTTTGTCAAGGGGAATTCACAATTAGCATGTTTTTTTCTAAATGTGAAGTTCTTTAGGAATGTAACTACTATTTTATAGGCACTATCCCCTCAGCCAATCATGCACCAGCAAACTTGCTATCAGCATGCCTCCCTCTCAAAAAAAGCACTACATACACGTCTCCCACCCCTCTTGCAGTGTAAGCCACCCTTGGAGGTCAATACAATGATAGTGGGAAGACTCTCAGGGAGAAACTGCCCTGGCTTCTGGGCCAATCAAGAGGTAAATATAAATAATTAGCTCATTCTACCTGCATAAACCCAGTTTCCCTTCTTTTCAATCCTACTCTGAAGTACTGTAGCGAAAAAAAATCTACAAAAAAAAGTAGTAGTGCTTCCCTTCAAAGCCCTACTGAGAGCTCCCGTCCTCCAGGAGGCCTTCCCAGACTGTTGGGTAGGGACCGTCTCTATATGTTGCCAACTTGTACTTGCCAAGCGCTTAGTGCAGTGCTCTGCACACAGTAAGCGCTCAATAAATATGATTGAATGAATGAATGAAAAATAAAATAAAATAAGACATGAATAAGAGGTACCTCCTAATTTGTTCCACCCCATTTTGCTAGTTAGTTAAAGCTTTGTGTGCATTAGTGCCTTTGACAAACAGATAGATTACTTAAATTTGTTTCACCTACAGTTGAATTTGTTCTGTGCAGTCCCAGGTTCATTCATTCATTCATTCATTCAGTCAGTCAGTCAGTCAGTCAGTCGTATTTATTGAGCACTTACTGTGTGCAGAGCACTGTACTAAGCACTTGGGAAGTACAAGTTGGCAATATATAGAGACGGTCCCTACCCAACAGTGGGCTCACAGTCTAGAAAGGGGAGAAAGACAACAAAACAAAACATATTAACAAAAGAAAATAAATAGAATAAATACGTACAACTAAACTAGAGTAATAAATATGTACAAACATATATACATATATACAGGTGCACATATATACAGGTGCACAGGTTATTACTATTCATTCAGTCCTTCTCAGAACCCCTCATCCCACTCAGATCTCAATCCCTTAGAAGACTATTGCCAATATTCTACTTTCCTCCAAGACGCCCCATTAATTCACTAAATCCGAGACAACAGAAGAGCCTGTTCTTGGTGGAAAGGTCTTTCTTCCTTATTTTTTCCATGACGGGTAAGATTAGAGACAGAAGCAGCATGGTTTAGTGGAAAGAGCCCGGGCTTCAGAGTCAGAGGTCCTGGGTTCTAATCCTGGCTCTGCTGCTTGTCAACTGTGTGACCTTGGGCAAGTCACTTAACTTCTCTGAGCCTCAGTTGCCTCATTTGTAAAGTGGGGATGAAGACTGTGAGCCCAACATGGGACAACCTGATTACCTTGTGCCTACCCCAGTGCTTAGTACAGTGCTTGGCACATAGTAAGTGCTTAACAAATGCCAACAAACAGTAGAAGCCACATTGGGGAAAGGCACCTCTTGGTTTAAAGCTAGGGGAAAGGCTCTGGAAGAGTCTACATCTGTTTCTTCTGCCACTTCCTTAAACCCTCTGAAACTTCCCTCATCTCACTAGAGTGGAGGTTACTTGGGGTGGTGGTCAGCCTGGATGGGTAACTGAATTTGAAGTTCATGTTTGAATCCAGGGGCTTGAGAGCCATCAGACCTTCCTGAAGTTTGTTTAATGCTCAAGAACCGAGGAGTGTTCATGTGGGAATTCGAAAAACTAAATAAAAGTATGCAATAATCCTGGTCAATCCATCAATCAATTAATAATATTGATTGCACAACTACTGTGCAATCAATTGCACACCTACTGTGCTAGAGAGAAGCAGCGTGGCTCAATGGAAAGAGCATGGGCTTGGGAATCAGAGGTCATGGGTTCAAATCCCAGCTTCATCAATTGTCAGCTGTGTGACTTTGGGTAAGTCACTTAACTTCTCCAGACCTCAGTTAACTCACCTGTAAAATGGGGATTAAGACTGTGAGCCCCACGTGGGACAATCTGATCACCTTGTATCCCCTTCCAGCACTTAGAACAGTGCTTTCCACATAGTAAGCACTTAACAAATGCCATAATAATAATAATAATAATTATTATTATTAATGTGCAGTGCACTCTAGTAAGACCTTTAAGAGGATAAAATAGATACCTAAACCCTGGTGTCAAGAGATTTATAACCTAGCAGGAGAGAAAGACAATAAAATTGTTTGCAAAATGGAGGAAAAAGAAAAAGTGGATACATAGATGAGTAAGTGCTTAAGTAATAGCATAAACAGGTTGATATGTACAATCAATCAATCAATCAATCGTATTTATTGAGCGCTTACTATGTGCAGAACACTGTACTAAGTGCTTGGGAAGTACAAATTGGCAACACATAGAGACAGTCCCTACCCAACAGTGGGCTCACAGTCTAAAAGGGGGAGACAGAGAACAGAACCAAACATACCAACAAAATAAAATAAATAGGATAGAAATGTACAAGTAAAATAAATAAATAGAGTAATAAATATGTACAACCATATATACATATATACAGGTGCTGTGGGGAAGGGAAGGAGGTAAGATGGGGGGATGGAGAGGGGGACGAGGGGGAGAGGAAGGAAGGGGCTCAGTCTGGGAAGGCCTCCTGGAGGAGGTGAGCTCTCCAAGTAGGTGTGCTTGTAAAAGTGCATAGTTGACACAGAAGTACTTAAATGGTAGCTAGGGTGAATACCACTGAGAAGAAGAAAAATGTATTTTGGGAAGGCCTTTTAAGGGGATGTGATTTGGGAAGGGATTTGAAGATGAGAGGGAAGCAGCCTGTGGGTTTGAAGGGAGTGGGGGAAGTTTAGGCAGCAGATAAAGTGTGAACAAAGGATCAAAGCTGAAAGAGATGATAATGAGGCATGGTGAGTAGGTTAGTCATCTTTCCGGGGTTCCCAAAGTATTTGCTACACCAAAATCCTAGAATTCTTCTTTAAAAGTCACTACTTCCAATCTCCCTCCAAAATAATGAAATATTAACCAAATCCATTTGAGGTCTAGAAGTGTAGAAAAATAATCTATCTGAAGGTAATAGCCAGGGATTTCTTTTTATTCATGTCCTTTACTTGTTTCATTTCCATTTCCTAACAGGTTTTTCATCCTTCATTATTCAAAGTAAAGTCATAATTGCATGCTAAACAGCTGGAGACAAAATATTTCACAATATTTAAATAATTCAATCATTTGTGATGACAGAAATTGCAGAATACATCAATTGATACCCTGTAAAAAGGTTAGGTTCAGACTGAATAAAGAGCTTTATTTTAATAGAGTGATTACTGTTTGGACATGTAAATATTTCAAAACATATAATTCTTGACCTAAATTGTGAATAAAGGAAACCATCCTTTTATCAAACAAATATGAATAAAGGGCTGATGATGTGATTGAAAAAATGGACAATTTTTACAGGATGAATAGGGTATTCTGAGAAGTGTCTTTTTTTAGGATTGGTAATAAACACAAAAAATGGGGGAGAGGTAAGATTATTTTAAAACATGGTATAAATTTATATTCTATAGGGAACATACGGAGCATACCAGTTCCAAATTATTTGAAAATTGGATGGATCCGACATTATTCTCAATTTCTCTGGGCAATTTTTTCCTAGACAAAATTGACTGTTAACAGTTGGGACAATCTCATTGTTTTCATTATGCACGAATAATGATAGCTGTTTGCCCGTTTGACCACCATCTGTCTGCTGTTTCCAAGGGAAAAATCTTCAAAAATAGGCAGTGAATGTTGTCTTTGGTATTAAAAGATAATTCTTCTGATGGTGAACATTCCCCATGCTTGGATGAGGCTAGAAAGGCTGGTAATAATAATAATAATGATGATGATGATGGCATTTATTAAGCACTTACTATGCGCAAAGCACTGTTCTAAACGTTGGGGAGGTTACAAGGTGATCAGGTTGTCCCACGGGGGGCTCACAGTCTTAATTCCCATTTTACAGATGAGGTAACTGAGACACAGAGAAGTTAAGTGACTTGCCCAAAGTCACACAGCTGACAATTGGCATAGCAACTAAGAGTCTTCCACAAGGCAAAGATGTAAAGACTCATTTCTAGCTATCGCTACTATTTATGGACCATGTTTTTTCCACTACTCCTCCACTTCAATAAGCTACCTGATGCTTTAGCTAATGAGAAGCTACTCCGACACTAACTGTCAAAACCTAGGTTCTACGACTCTAAAGTTCCCTGATAATCTGAATCTCCACAATGTTTTTTGTCTTACATTGAACTTTAGTGACTTCTAAAATGTTTTTCCTTTACATTCTGCATTTAGATTTTAAGAGGGCTTAGTTGGGGAAGCCCTCTTGGAGGATATGTGCCTTCAATAAGGCTTTGAAGGGTGGGGGGAGAGTAATTGTCTATCAGATATTAAGAGGGAGCGTGTTCCAGGCCAGAGGCAGGATGTGGAAGAGAGGTTGGCAGTGAGATAGATGAGATACATAGATAGATGAGGTACAGTTAGAAGGTCAGCATTAGACAAGTGAAGTGTGTGGGCTGAATTGTAGTAGGAGAGTAATGAGGTGAGGTAATAATAATTATAATAATAGCATTTATTAAGTGCTTACTATGTGCCAAGCACTGTTCTAAGTGCTGGGGAGGTTACAAGGTGATAAGGTTGTCCCATGGGGGGCTCAGAGTCTTAATCTCCATTTTACAGATGAGGGAACTGAGGCACAGAGAAGTCAACTGACTTGCCCAAAGTCACACAGCTGTCAAGTGGCAGAGCAGGGATTTGAACCCACAACCTCTGACTCCAAAATCCAGGCTCTTTCCACTGAGCCACGCTGCTTCTAGGAAGGAGCAGGTTGATTGAGTGTTTTAAAGCCAATGGTGAGGAGTTTCTATTTGATGCAGAAGTGGTTAGGCAACCATTGGGGATGAAGACTGAGAGCCCCATGTGGGACAGCCTTAGAACAGTGCTTTGCACATAGTAAGCACTTAACAAATGCCGTTATTATTATTATTATTATTATTATTATTATTATTATTATTATTATTATTGAGGAGTGGAGAACCATGGCCTGAATGTTTGTCAAGGAAGATGATCCACGCAGCAGAGTGAAATATGGACTGGAGTGGGGAGAGACGGGAAGCAGGGAGGTCAGCAAGGAACTCAATGTTATGATATTCTATGTTAGGTATGGTTTGCAGAGGTTGTTGATAAAAATGTTCAAAAGAGGCATATAATCATTGGAAAAAATCTAAAGGAGACAATAATTTACTAAAAGAAGTATAATGGTAGTATAATGGCAATAGTGCTAGTTGAATGTTTTGAGCACCCATTGCTATGATGAGATCTACAGAGAAAAAAAAAAAGAGATATAGTCCTTGCAGGAATTTACACTTTAAGTGGGGAGAACATCAACATATTTACAACTACAGAGGTCAAAATTAAATTAAGCAGATATAAATCAATCAATCAATCAATAAATAAATCAGAAGCCAACTGGTCTAGTGGACAGAGCATGAGCATGGAAGTCAGAAGAACACAGGTCCTAATCCTAATTCCTCCACTTGTATGCTTTGGGACCTTGGGCAAGTCACTTAACTTCTCTGTGCCTCTGTTACCTCATGTGTAAAATGGGGATACTATGAGCTCCATGTGGGACATGGACTGTGTCCAACCTGATTAGCTGTATCTGTCCAAACATTTAGTACAGTGCTTGGCAACAATGTTCACTTAACAAATACCATTAAAAAAAACCCAAAAGCGAAAAACATATACCTATGAGTGCTAAGCAGGTTGAATTATAACTTTGTAAGTGTTGGCAATGGCTGATTGGGTGTTGGAAAATGAATAAGGAAAAGCTTGTTGGAGGAGCTGGGATTAAAGTGGTGTTGTAAATGGGGAAAGCTGTGGTTTTGTCTGACATTTACTTCTGCTCTGTAGACCTTTAGCTTATTCATGCTAGAGAGCATGCCACTCTATCTTCTATTTTTGAGCAAGTGACTTCAGAACCGAGTGAAAATGGATCCAGACTAATTTAATGTGAAGACCCTTGGGCATGACTCCTCCCAAGGGGGTCATATGGAGTGGTCAGAAAGCTCACTATTGAGTATTCCAATTGTTATTTATGGCTTGGAGTCATGCTTTGATCCACTGAACTTCAGTTGTGAAGATACAGCCTCAGTGTCTCAAAGAACACATTGATTCTCCACATCCCTATCAACCAACGGGAAATGGGGCAGAATGCTGCCTTGGGAAGAGAATTCAGTGCCAGCTTTGAGCTGAAATCTTATGTTATTTCCTTAGCATTCCATATGTTTCGGGAATAAACTTCCAAGAAGCCCTTCCTTACTTAGCTTGAACATTTTGGCAAGTAAATCATTGGGTTCTATTAGGATTGAAGACTAGGGTAGCATGGTAGCCCAGGGAGTCAGAGGTCATGGGTTCAAACCCTGGCTCCTCCAGTTGTCAGCTGTGTGACTTTGGGCAAGTCACTTCACTTCTCTGGGCCTCAGTTACCTCATCTGTAAAATAGGGATGAAGACTGTGAGCCCCACGTGGACAATCTGTTCCCCTTGTATCCTCCCCAGCGCTTAGAACAGTGCTTTGCACATAGTAAGCACTTAACAAATGCCATCATTATTATTATTATTATTATTATGAGCCCCCTTCTTCCTCTTCCCCTCCCCACAGCACCTGCATATATGTATATATGTTTGTGCAGATTTATTACTCCATTAATTTATCTATTATTCTTGTGCATATTTATTCTATTGATTTTATTTGGTTTATATGCTTGGTTTTTTTGCCTGTCTCCCCCTTCTAGACTGTGAGCCCGCTGTTGGGTAGGGACCGTCTCTATATGTTGCCAACTTGTACTTCCCAAGAGCTTAGTCCAGTGCTCTGCACACAGTAAGCGCTCAATAAATACGATTGATTGAATGAATGAATGAATCATACATGTCTCATACTGTCTTTTTTAAATTAAAATGTTTTTCATTCAAATTATTCATTAATGCTTTGATAAAACCTTGGCTACTTCCAATTCAGGTAAATATATATATATATATATATATATATATATACATATTGTAAAGAACTCCCACTGCGTTATCCACTGTATCCAGAAGAACAAGGAATCAATCAATCAATCAATTGTATCTATTGAGTGCTTACTGTAAGCAGAGCACTGTATTAAGCACTTGGGAGAGTTCCGTATAACAGAGTTTGTAGACACAATCCCTGCCCACAAGCAGCTTAAAGTCTAGGGGGGGGTGTCGTGTTAAAATCAATTATGGATATGTACATAATTATGGATATATACATAATACAGCTTAAGCTGGGGTGACACTTGCAAGGGTCATACAGGAGAGAGAGGGAGGAGGAGAAATGAACTTTTAGTCAGGGAGGGCCTCCTGGAGGAGACGTGATTTTAAAAAGGCTTCGTGGGTGGGGAGAGTGATCATCAGGTGGTTATGAAGGGGGAGAGAGTTCCAGGCCAGAGGCAGGGGGTCGAGCGCTCAATAAATTGATCAGATTGACTGATTGAGAAATGAGATCAAGGTACAGTAACTAAGGAACCCATAGACTAATCATTCATCCTCCTATGTGTAGGCACCAGTAAGAATTAACAAACCAGGTTGCTCTGACAACACTGGGATCCACAATTCAGAAACCTTAGTGGAGAGAGAACAGTCCTGGGAGTCAGGAGACCTGAGTTCTAATCCCAGCTCTACCATTTGCATGCTGTGTGACCTTGAGAAAGTCACTAATTTCTCTACACTTCAGTTTCCTTATCTGTAAAATGGGTATTAAATACTCCTTAGAATATTAGCCCTAGGGATGTGGGAAAGGGACATTGTCTTAACTTATTATCGTGAATTCATTCATTCAATCATATTTATAAATACATATAAATATAACTATATATTTATTAATAATTAATTATTAACTTATAAAATAAATAAATATGCACATATATTTATTGAATGATAATAATGATGATGGCATTTATTAAGCGCTTACTATGTGCAAAGCACTGTTCTAAGTGCTGGGGAGGTTACAAGATGATCAGGTTGTCCCAAAGGGCACTCACAGTCTTAATCCCCATTTTACAGATGAGGTAACTGAGGCCCAGAGAAGTTAAGTGACTTGCCCAAAGTCACACAGCTGACAATTGGCAGAGCCGGGATTTGAACCCATGACCTCTGGCTCCAAAGCCCGTGCTCTTTCCACTGAGCCACACTGCTTCTCTCTACCCCAGTGCTTAATACAGTGTTTGGCATAGAAACCACAATTATAATTATTAAGTGCAAATCAGTCTCAGGGGAAGGGTTCCTGGAAAGTAGAGCCTAATGTTGCTCAGAGATGCTTAAATGAGATAGTAATTCCCACACTCTGGGGAGAGACAGATAGAGGTATGACTACTGATACTAATAATACAATAGACGTTCATTTCTCAGAGGCCTACCAATAACATACAAATTTGACCTGAGCTCAGACTTCTTGGTGAAATATGGCAGAAAGCAGTTCAGTTACAAACACCTTCCTTAGGTTGAGCCACTTATCGGCTATAAGGAAGGCACAGAGGTTTGGCTTCTATTAAAAAAGCCAACCCTAAATGCCGACGGTCCTGCCAAACACCTCCTTGCCCCCGAACCTTTTTTCAAGAAAGTGATTAAGAAACCACCTGCATTGCCAGCTGGATGCCTCTCATGGCATCATTTTTTTTTTTTTCCAGCCAGGATTCAGGCACTGATATGGCACAGAAAGCACTATGTTAATGGATAACCTCTTCCACCTCACAGATGGAGATGACCACATGACCACATAAAAGGGCTATTTGCTCTCCTCAATTCTGCGGTTTGTAAAATACAATAGCCCCACCTTTGGGAACTGAATAGAAGGCTAAGCAATGCTCTGCAGTGGTTTTGGCTGAGCAGTGTTGTATTGGAATAGGCAGCTGAAAGGCTACATTAACTACACTCCTTTCCCTTAGTATGTTCCACAAAACCTGAAAATCAACTTATTAGCTTCATCCTGTAGAAAACCAGTTAGTATCTTCTCGAAGCAGATTACTGCTTTTTGAAATTCTCCTTGGAGGGAACTAATTCTGGTATTCTGCCAAACGGTTCTGTAGTTAATGGTGTGTTAAAAACAGCTAAAACTTCTATTTCCAAGAATCACAGGATGAGACGGGACTTAGGGAGGCCTCTGATCCAGTCCATAGCTTCCAGATGGGAGTTTCCTAGCCATCTATTTCAGGCTTGGAACATTTGATTGGGAAGCACACCTGATAAGGCAGGGTATGGCGGTGGACTTCTAGAGGACAAGAGCAGCCCGCTACCATTTAGAAAGTGATTGGTTTCCCCCAGCAATAGCTGCAGGATGATGGGATACCAGGCTGCAGAAACAAAAATGTGACTGCAAATAATAAAAATGTCAGCCTGGTAAAGAGCTATCTTCACCTAACCACAGTAATAATTGTTCAGGTATATGTTGAGTGCTCACTATATGCCAAGCAATGTAAAAGGCCCTGGGGAAATACAGTACAATCAGATTGACACAGACCCTATCCCACAGGAGACTCACAGTCTAAGATGTAGGAAGAACAGAGGTATTTTAGCTCCATCTTTACAGATGAGGAAACCCAGGCACAGAGAAGTTAAGTGACTATGCCAAGATCACAGAGCGGGCAGGTGACAAAACAGGATGAGAACCCAGGTCTCCTGTCCACCAGGCCTGTGCCATTTCAACTAGATGATGATGCTTTTCACTTGTCCACTGTTAGCTGATGCTATAAACAGCAACCAGATTCAGCACACATCGATAAAATCTGATCATCTGTTGCATTACCTTTAAAAGGAAAGGTCATCTATTCATTCACACCCTCTAATCTTCACTATAGTAGACAGTTCCTAACCATAGGGAGAGTTTACATATTCAAATATGTTCATAAAACTTTCTCAATTTAGCAATCCCTGTATCTTCATCCGACTCAGATGTGTGCCCTTTGGTCACCATCTTTAGACTGTAAATTAATAATAATAATGACGACATTTATTAAGAGCTTACTATGTGCAAAGCACTGTTCTAAGCGCTGGGGAGATTACAAGGTGATCAGGTTGTCCCACATGGGGCTCACAGTCTTAATCCCCATTTTACAGATAAGGTAACTGAGGCACAGAGAAGTTAAGTGACTTGTCCAAAGTCACACAGCTGGCAAGTGGCGGAGCAGGGATTTGAACCCACGACCTCTGACTCCAAAGCCCGGGCTCTTTCCAGTGAACCACGCTGCTTCTCTAAGGTAAATTCCCTTTAGACTGCAAGCTCACTGTGGTCAGAGAATGTGTCTACCAACTGCTGTATTAAATGCTCCCAGATTCTTAGTACAGTGTTCTTTACACAGTAAGTTTTCAATAAATATGACTGATGGATCGACTGATCTTAGAGTTCCACATGGCTAAGGATTCTTTGGGATTTTTTCACCTCACATCAGAATAAAAAGGATCTAGTCCACATGAAAATGATCACAATTAGCAAGTCTCTTTCCAAAGTGATAGTCACAATGTTCCCTATATTTGTCAGTCTCAAAAAACTCTCCATCTGCTTCTGTACACCAAAAAGCAGCTTGGAGACAATTTTAAAACATGCTTAGAACATGACCTCCCATCTATGGAAACCACTGTAGTGATGCAAAATGTATTTTTATCTTTCTTCATGGGCTACCTCCTCATTTATGGTATAGTATTCTTTAGATTTGACAGATTATGGTCCCACCTAAATTGGTCTCATACTAAACACTCAATAATAATCCTCTACAATCCCCCAGGATTGTTCTGTGCTGTACCATAGATGCATTTGTTTGTATTTATTGAGCACTTACTGTGTGCAGAGCCCATACTAAATGCTTGGGACATTACGGTGCAACAATAACAGACACATTCCCTGTCCACAATGAGCTTACAGTCTAAGCGAGAGAGACAGACTTCAACACATATATAAAAAATTACAGATATGCATGTGGGGCTAGGAGGGGGAAAGAACAAAGGGAGCAAGTCAGAGAGACACAGAAGGGAGCGGGAGAAGAAGAAAGGGAGGTTTAGTCAGGAAAGGCCTCCTGTAGGAGATGTGCCTTCAATAAGGCTTTGAAGCAGGGGAGAGTAACTGTCTGTCAGATTTGAGGAGGGTCGGCATTCAGGCCAGAGGCAGGATTTGGACGAGGGGTTGGCGGCAAGATGGGTGAGATCGAGGCACAGTGAGATGGTTAGCAATAGCGGAGCAAAGTTTGTGGGCTGGGTTGTAGTAGGAGAGTAGTGAGGTGAGGTAGGAGGGGGCAAGTTGATAGGGTGCTTTAAATCTAATGAGGAGGAGTTTTTGGTTGATGTGGAAGTGGATGGGCAACCATTGGAGTTTATTGAGGAGTAGGGTGGACTATCCTGAACATTTCTGTAGAAAAATGATCTGAGCAGCAGAGTGAAATATAGACTAGAGTGGAGAGAGGCAGGAGATTGGGAGGTGAGCAAGGAGGCTGATGCAGTAATCCAGATGGGATAGGATAAGTGATTATATTAACATAGCAGCAGTAAGGAGGGAGAGAAAAGGGTGGATTTTACTGATGTTGTGAAGGTGGGACCGACAGGATTTAGTGATGGATTGAATATGTGGGTTGAATGAAAGAGAAGAATTAAGGATAACACCAAGGTTATGGGCTTGTGAGGGAGGAAGGGTGGTGGGGCCACTTATAGTGATGGGAAAACCAGGGCTTTGGTGGGAAGATAAGGAGTTCTGTTTTGGACATGTTATGTTGGAGGTGACGGAAGGACATCTGAATAGAGATGTCTTGAAGGCAAGAGGAAAGCACTGTTCTAAGCACTGGGGAGGTTACAAGGTCATCAGGTTGTCCCACGGGGGGCTCACAGACTTCATCCCCATGAAGTGACTTGCCCAAAGTCACACAGCTGAGAAGTGGCAGATCAGGGATTTGAACCCATGACCTCTGACTCCAAAGCCTGGGCTCTTTCCAATGAGCCATGCTGTTTCTCTGCCAACTCTGCCATACTGTACTCTCCCAAGCACTTAGTTCAGTGTTTGGCATGCAGTAGCGCTCAAGAAATATGATTTATTAATGCCACTCTGCACAAAAGCTTTGATCAGAATGGTGGAATTCAAGAGTTCCCAATGGTTAGATGGGTGAATGAGTGATGGTCATGTCTATATAGTCAAGAAGGTGATACCCATTTCTTTTGGGAGAAGAGGAGAAGAGCTTCAAGCAGATTTTACTCCCAAATTAAGTTGTCCTGCGATGCCACAAAAATCTCTGAAGTTTTGGGTTTTTTTTTTCCACAGGAGAAGGGAAACTACTCAAACATGAAACAATGGACTGGTCCCAAACTCTGTTCATGTCATCCAGATATTCACTGAATAAGCCAAATGGGGAGAGCAGAACTGATGTGATTTTTACCTACCAGGAGCGACACAGTTTCATAAAAGTACCAGAAAAACTGCTGGTGCCTTCTTGTCGAGAATGATGGTGTTTCCACAGCCAATTGCTATTCCTTTATTCTCTGGAACAGTGGTGGCAAAATTTCCTCTGGTGAATCAGTTTGGGTAGAATGCTCTTTACATGATATTTTGCCAGGCCCTCTGGCCCCTGGGAAATAGAAAGACCCTTGGAAGGAATTAGCTCGCTGCGGGCAGGGAAAGTGTCTACCAACTCTGTCATGTTGTAACAATAATAATAAATACTGTATTTGTTAAGCACTTACCATGTGCGAAGCACTGTTCTAAGCACTAGGGTAGATAGAGGATAACTGGGTTGTCTCACGTGGGGCCCACAGTTTTAAGTCCCATTTTACAGATGAGAGAACTGAGGCACAGAGAAGATAAGTGACTTGCCCAAGGTCACACAGAAGACAAGTGCCAAAGCTGGGATTAGAACCCACATCCTCTGACTCCCAAACCCATTCTCTTTCCACTAAGCCACTTTGCTTCTCCCAAGTGCTCTCAGCAGTGTGGCTCAGTGTAAACAGCATGGGCTTGGGTGTCAGAGGTCATGGGTTCTAATCCCGGCTCTACCTCTTCTCAGCTGTGTGACTTTGGGCAAGTCACTTAACTTCTCTGGGCCTCAGTTCCCTCATCTGTAAAATGGGGATTAAGATCATGAGCCCCATGTGGGACAACCTCGATTACCTTTTCTGTATCCCCACAACGCTTAGAACAGTGCTTGGCACATAGTAAGCACTTAACAAATGTGGCTCAGTGGAAAGAGCACAGGCTTTGGAGTCTGAGGTCATGGGTTCAAATCCCGGCTCTGCCAAATATCAGCTGTGTGACTCTGGGCAAGTCAAGGAAGGAGCATGGCTCAGTGAAAAGAGCACAGGCTTTGGAGTCAGAGGTCATGGGTTCAAATCCCACTCCACCAATTGCCAGCTGTGTGACTTTGGGCAAGTCACTTAACTTCTCTGTGCCTCAATTCCCTCATCTGTGAAATGGGGATTAAGACTCTGAGCCCCCCATGGGACAACCTGATCACCTTGTAACCTCCCCAGCGCTTAGAACAGTGCTTTGCATGTAGTAAGTGCTTAATAAATGCTATCATTATTATTATTTTCTGGGCCTCAGTTCCCTCATCTGTAAAATGGGGATTAAGGCTGTGAGCCCCCCAAGGGACTACCTGATCACCTTGTAACCTCCCCAGCGCTTAGACCAGTGCTTTGTACATAGTAAATGCTTAATAAATGCCATTATAAAAAAAACAAATACCAACATTAATTAATTAATTAATACAGTGCTCTGTACACAGCAAACATTTGATAAATATGATTGATTATTGATTGACATAGTCTACTGTCCCATCTCACATTTAAATTCTACTGCAACCCTGAAGTGTCCTAACACCACAAGGAGCAATTGATATTAGTCTCCAGATCAACATAGACCCAAAAACAAATAAATCTGGAACCTCATTATCAGCAGACACTACAATATCCTATCAGTCAGTGGTATTTATTGAGTGCTTACTGTGCACATGGTGCTATACTGAGTGCTTTGGAAAATGCACAAGAGAGTTGGTAGACATGATTCCTGTCCTCAAGGAGCTTAAGTCCATTTGATAAGCCTTCACTGACTATGATAACCTGAGGGGCTTGGTGAGGGCTGGGTTTGAGGGAGAGAAGTTGGAGTCTCTTTCTAGTCTCTTCTGAAAATCAAAGAAAAGGCAAAAAAAAACCCAACGAACAATAACAACAATAATAAAACTCAGTTGTTCTACACACAACTAGTTGTGGGCAAGGCATGTGTCTGTTTATTGTTCTACTGTACTCTCCCAAGCACTCACTACAATGCTCTGCACACAGTAAGTGCTCAATAAATATGATTGATTATCTAGTCAACCAAACAGGTGCATCTAAATCCTGTTTCTATGAATCATCCTTCAGTGGACAATCCAGGCTTATCGGTGCTGTTATTTCAACCCCACACCAGACCAGTTCTGTGCTATCAATTAATCAATCATATTTATTGATGGCTTACTATATGCTGAGCACTGCACTAAGCACTTGGGAAAGTACGGTTCAACAGAGTTGGTGGACACATTCCCTGCCCACGGTGAGCTTACAGTTTTGAGGGGGAGACAGGCATTAAAATAAATAACTAAATTACAGATATGTACATCCATGCTATGGGGCTGAGGGAAGGGTGAATAAGGGGAGAAAATGAGCGGGACACAGAAGAGAGTGGGAAAACTGGAAATAAAGGCTTAGTCAGGGAAGGCCTCTTGGAATTTTTACCTTCAATAAGGCTTTGAAGGTGGGGAGAGTCTGATACGTAAAGAGAGAGCTTTCCGGGCCAGAGGCAGGACATGGGCAAGAAGTTGGTGACGAACTAGACGAGAAAGAGGTGCGGATTGTCATTAGAGGAGCGACATGTGCGGGCTAGGTTGTAGTAGGGGAGCAGTGAAGTGAAGTAGGAGGGGGCAAGCCGATTTAGTACTTTAACGCATGGTAAGGAGTGTCTGATGCGGAGTTGAATGGGCAACCACTGGAGGCTCTTGAAGAATGGGAAAACGTGGACTCAGTGGTTTTGTAGAAAAATGATCTGGGCAGCAGATTGAAGTGTGCACTGGAGTGGAGAGAGACAGGAGGTAGGGAAATCAGCAAGGAGAATAATACAGTAAACAATCACTCTTCGCCCCTTCAGAGTCCTACTGAAAGGTCACCTCCTCCAAGAGGCTTTCCCAGACTAAGTCCCCCTTTTCCTCAGCCGCCCCTCCCTTCTGCGTCACCTTGACTCACTCGCTTTGCTCTCCTCCCCCTGCTGCCACACAGCACTTACGTATGTATCTAGAATTAAATTCATTTATACTGGTGCCTGTTTACTTGTTTTGATGTGTATACATCTATAATTCTATTTATTTATATTGACGCCTGTTTACTTGTTTTGATGTCTGTCTCCACCCTTCTAGACTGTGAACCCAGTGAGGGCAGGGATTGTCTCTCTTTATTGCTGAATTGTACTTTCCAAGCATTTAATACGTTGCTCTGCCCACAGTAAACACTCAATAATTACGATTGAATGAATGAATTAATTAATTAATACTGTAATCCTGGCGATCTAGGATAAATGCTTGGATTAACACGGAAGTTAATCAAGTTGAATCAAGAGGACAGGGCAGATTTTAGTCATGTTGTGGAGGTTGAACAGGCAAGATTTGGTGATTGATTGTGCTACAAGGGACACCACACTTTCTGAGTGACATGTCTCCTCCTGCCTTCAAGACATCTCCATCTGGATGTCTGCCTGCCATCTAAAACTCAATATGTCCAAAACTGAACTCCTTATCTTCCCTCCCAAACTCCGCCCTTTCCCTAACTTTCCCATCACTGTTGACGGCACTACCATCCTTCCTGTCTCACAAGCCCTCAATCTAGGTGTCACCCTCGACTCCACTCTCTCAATCAATCAATCAATCGTATTTATTGAGTGCTTACTGTGTGCAGAGCACTGTACTAAGTGCTTGAGCAGTACAAGTTGGCAACATATAGAGACAGTCCCTACCCAACAGTGGGCTCAGAGAACAGGGGGAGACAGAGAACAAAACCAAACATATTAACAAAATAAAATAGAGTAGATATGTACAAACCCCTCACATCCAATCTGTCACCAAAACCTGCCAGTCTCACCTCCGCAACATCGCCGAGATCCGCCGTCCTCCCCATCCAAACCGCTACCCTGCTGGTTCAATCTCTCCTTGTATCCCGACTGGATTACTGCATCAGCCTCCTCTCTGATCTCCCATCCTCATGTCTCTCCCCACTTCAATCTATACTTCACACTGCTGCCCAGATTATCTTTGTGCAGAAAGGCTCTGGGCATTTTTCTCCCCTCCTCAAAAATCTCCAGTGGCTACCAATCAACCTACACATCAGGCAAATACTCCTCACTCTCAGCTTCAAGGCTGTCCATCACCTCGCCCCCTCTTTCCTCAACTCCCTTCTTTCCTTCTCCAGCCCAACCCGCACCCTCTGCTCCTCTGCCGCCACTAACCTCCTCACTGGGCCTCGTTCTCGCCTGTCCCGCCATTGACCCCCGGCCCATGTCCTCCCCCTGGCCTGGAATGCCCTCCCTCTGCACATCCGCCAAGCCAGCTCTCTTCCTCCCTTCAAAACCCTACTGAGAGCTCACCTCCTCCGGGAGGCCTTCCCAAACTGAGCCCCCTCCTTCCTCTCCCTCTCCCCAACCCCCAACCCTACCTCTTTCCCCTCCCCACAGCACCTGTATATATGTTTGTACAGATTTATTACTCTATTTTACTTGTACGTATTTACTATTCTATTTATTTTATTTTGTTAATATGTTTTGTTTTGTTGTCTGTCTCCCCCTTCTAGATTTTGAGCCGGCTGTTGGGTAGGGACCGTCTCTATATGTTGCCAACTTGTACTTCCCAAGCACTTAGTACAGTGCTCTGCACACAGTAAGCGCTCAATAAATATGATTGAATGAATGAATGACTGTTCTCATCATCACTTAGCACCTGTTACTGTGGTCCCATATTGAAGTGACACTTGAAGAGAGTTAAAAAGGAGGGTGGGAAAATATTATAAGTCTCCACGCCCAGGGAGTCAGGAGCAGCAAGCCAATATTCTCCCGAGATGTTCATTTCTGATTTGGGCCAGTGAAAAGATTCAGAGTCTGAAAAACGTGGCTTACCCTGATCCCTGACCTCCTGGTGCCTGGCTCTGGCCTATCGATCATTCTCGAGTGTGTCTCTCCTTTCCAGTGCACAGACTGTTGACAATCAAAAAGGTTTAGTGGTGCAAGTGCTCGCTACAGATTGTTAATCTGTGAGCACATGTAAGCACGTGTTGCTAATCAGTGAAAAGGAGATTAGGCCAAAGGGAAATTTGTTTTTAAAGATGATGCCTCTCTCCTTAAGTGAAAGAGGATTGTGTCTTTGCGTGGTATGGAATGCCAATGGAATGCCAGTGCACACCAGCATTGTAGCTCGATGAAAATAAATGTGTCCAGGGGATTCTGGCTTTGGGGAAGGTTGCTGCCACCCTGTGTCTAAACTGAGACAATATCTAGGTGCTCCAGAAGCCTGGAATTTCCATATCCCTACTTCCAAACTGAAGCTCCTGGATAAGAAAGTCAGGGTCACCTGATTAGGTTGTTAACCCAACAAGACCAACGTGTCACCCAAGCTGGAGGATCGCAGTGGAGAAGAGGGATAACAGGTTTTACTGAACCTACGGAGACCAGAGGTGGTATCTGCAAGTCTCCCCCTTCTAGACTGTGAGCCCGCTGTTGGGTAGGGACTGTCTATATGTTGCCAATTTGTACTTCCCAAGCACTTAGTACAGTGCTCTGCACACAGTAAGTGCTCAATAAATACGAATGAATGAATGAATGAATGCAAGACCCTAGAAAGGACCTGGGTAGAGAGACAGGTGAAATTGCAGGAGCTGGGAATGATGCTGAATTAGAATAATAATAATAATGGCATTTATTAAGTGCTTACTATGTGCAAGGCACTGTTCTAAGCTCTGGGGGTATACAAGGTGATCAAGTTGTACTACAGGGGTTCACAGTCTTCATCCCCATTTTACAGATGAGGGAACTGAGGCCCAGAGAAGTGAAGTGACTTGCCCAAAGTCACACAGCTGACAAGTGGCAGAGCCAGGATTCAAACCCATGACCGCTGACTCCAAAGTCCGTGCTCTTTCCACTGAGCCACGCTGCATTTCCTGAAAGAGGAAATGCATCCCTCATCCATTTATCGTATTGGATAAGGGCCTGCTGTGCTCAGAGCACTGTGCTAGGGGCTCGAGAGAATAAAATAAAAGACAAGGAGGTCATGGGTTCTAACCCCAGCTCCACTACCTGTCTGCTGTGTGACTTTGGGCAAGTCACTTAACTTCTCTGGGCCTCAGTTACCTCATCTGTAAAATGGGTATCCAGATTGCTAGCCCCATGAAGGACACGGACTGAGTCCAATCTGATCACTTTGTATCTGCCCCAGCACTTAGAACATTCATTCATTCATTCGATCGTATTTATTGAGCTCTTACTGTGTGCAGAGCACTGTACTAAGCGCTTGGGAAGTACAAGTTGGCAACATATAGAGATGGTCCCTGCCCAACAGTGGGCTCACAGTCTAGAAGGGGGAGACAGAGAACAAAACAAAACATATTAACAAAATAAAATAAATAGAATATGTACAAATAAAATAAATAAATAAATAGAGTAATAAATACATACAAACATATATACAGGCGCAGTTCCTTCTGGCTCTCGACCACAGCCGGTAAGCACTTAACGAATACCCCAATAATTACTATTATTGTCAAGGAGTTTATAATCTAAAGGGGTAGACAGGGAGACGTGCATTATGTATATGCACCTGGAGTTTAAACCTGCATAAAACTGGTACAGGAAAAAGTAAGGAAAAATGAAATAAATGAATAAATAGAGCCAAGAGGGTGGTACTGTCCCAGGCAAATAGATACTCTGGCTTACAGACCCAGGGACAATGCAGACCTGAGGAAAGCTGGCATTTCAGCAAAGATCTAGATGAGTACCACCAATCATCATCATCATCAATCGTATTTATTGAGCGCTTACTATGTGCAGAGCACTGTACTAAGCGCTTGGGAAGTACAAATTGGCAACATATAGAGACAGTCCCTACCCAACAGTGGGCTCACAGTCTAAAAGGGGGAGACAGAGAACAAAACCAAACATACTAACAAAATAAAATAAATAGAATAGATATGTACAAGTAAAATAAATAAATAAATAGAGAGACACCAATGAAGTCCAGCCCATGATCTCTGCCAACAAGAGGGTTCCTGCACTTCTGGTACCCCAACACAGCCACAAGGCAGCCCTCCTCAAGTTACTGGGGGGAACTGAAAGACTGAATTGTCTCCTTGGAGTTTGAAACTGGGCAACTGTCCTATTGGTTCTGTTTATTTTGATAATTGTGGTACTCCCCCTCATGCACTTACAAATAATAATAATAATAATTATGGTATTTGTTAAGCACTTACTAAGTGCCAAGCACCTTTCTAAGCACTGGGGTAATAATGATAATAATAATGGCATGCATTAAGCACTTACTATGTACAAAGCACTGTTCTAAGTGCTGGGGGGTTACATGGTGATCAGGTTGTCCCACAGGGGGCTCACAGTGTTAATCCCCATTGTACAGATGAGGGAACTGAGGCATGGAGAAGTTAAGTGACTTGCCCACAGTCACACAGCTGACAATTGGCAGAGCTGGGATTCGAACCCATGACCTCTGACTCCAAAGCCCGCACTCTTTCTGCTGAGCCACGCTGCTTCCCCGATCCAAGTTAATCAGGTCGGAAAGAGTACTTTCCCACGTGATGCTCACACTCACCCCATTTTACAGATGACATAACTGAGACATGGACAAGTTAAGTGACTTACCCAAGGTCACACAGCAGACATGTGGTGGAGTCAGGATTAGAACCCATATCCTTCTGACTCTCAGGCCTGTGATCTCCTCATAGCCAACTCATCTACAGGGAACCCCAACATTGCTAAGTGATCAGTTTTCGAGAGCAGTGCCTCAAGAGGGACTCCAGGAAAAGAGGTTTCTCTAGCCTTCGCTACCAGGTAAGGACAGGTGATGGCACAGTAATAAGAATACAAATATTCCTAATCATAATAGTAACAGTATTTGTTAAGTGATTACTATGTGCCAGACACTGTGCTAAGCCCTGAAGCGAATTCAAGCAAATCGGGTTAGACACAGTTCTATTCCTACATGGGCTCATGAGGTAATGGAGACACAAAGAAGTGAAGCGGCTTGACCAAGGTCACAAGGCACACAAATGGAGGAGCCAGGATAAGAATCCAGGTCCTTCTGACACCCAGGCCTGGGCTCTATCATTCATTCATTCGATCACATTTACTGATCGCTTACTGTGTGCAGAGCACTGTACTAAGCACTTGGAAACTACGATTTGTCAACAGAGACAATCCTTCCGCAACAACAGGCTCACAGTCTTGAAGATCATCAGGCAACACTCCTTCTCAACAGTCACATGCAGTTGCCTAACTGTTTTGTGATCTCAGAATCATTTTTAAAGTGCTACTACTAAACTGCATCTAGTAAATTCATTCATTCATTCAACCGTATTTATTGAGTGCTTACTGTGTGCAGAGCACTGTACTAAGAGCTTGGGAAGTACAAGTTGGCAACATATAGAGACGGTCCCTACCCAACAACGGGCTCACAGTCTAGAGGGGGGAGACAGACAACAAAACAAAACACGTGGATGGGTGTCAAGCCATCAGAATAAATAGAAGTAAAGCTAGATGCACATCATTAGCAAAATAAATAGAATAGTAAATATGTACAAGTAAAATAAATAGAGTAAAAATCTGTACAAACATATATACAGGTGCTGTGGGGAGGGGAAGGAGGTAGGATGGGGACGATGGGGAGGGGGAGAGGAAAGAGTGGGCTCAGTTTGGGAAGGCCTCCTGGAGGAGGTGAGTAAATCCTTTCTGAGAAAAATATAAACAATAAACAAGTAAGAATGATTTTTCCAAACGGGCCAGTAGGAAAGAGCAGAGGGCTGGAAGTCAGGAGAAAAATTGGGTTCTAATCCTGACTCTACCAACTGTCTTCTTAACTTCTCTGTGCTTCAGTTTCCTCATCTATCTAATGGGGACTAATGATAATAATAATAATGATGGCATTTGTTAAGCACTTACTATGTGCAGAGCACTGTTACTTTTCTCCCACCAACTTGGACTGTGAGGATTATGTGGGACAGAGACTGTGTTTGGTCTGAGCATCTTATATCTATTCCCAGAATTTGGCACAGGGCAGGACACATAATAAGTGCTTAACAACTTCCACTATTATCATTATTGTTATTGTTATCATTAAATGGGTTATCTGATTATTTACTGGGTTCAGGGTGTGACTATTTTCCCTAACAACTACTTAAACTTTCACATATTACTAATGAACATATTAAATAAAGGCATTTGTGTTTTCCATTAAAAAGTGAATATTTCATTTAAAAACTCATTCCAAGTACAATATGAAAAACAATAAAACATCGTAAAGAATTCACAGCATACAACTCCTGAACCTTCCTGCTTTTTCAAAATTCTTCTCTTCCTCATCTAGAATGACCGTTTGATGAGCTCCAATCAAATATCTTTCAAAATGCCACCAAATTCTAAATTCAGAGGTATTGCAACTCTCAAACAAGAAGTGAATCAAATGTGAAAGACTGTGAAGGGAGTCAACAGCTGGGCGATTGTTTACCAGTGGGAATTCTATACTGATGCACACAGTCTAATCTAAAATTGAAATATGTCAGAGAGAGAGGGCCCCAAATAATAAACATTGTCATAGGTTGCCATCAATCTTTGTGTTGACTTTCCTTACCCCAGTGGTAATTCCACATGTAGAACTGGACAACTTAGGTTTGCCAGTCGGTTATCCATTGAACATGAGTAAAAAGTCAACTTTCACCGGATATCACAGTATGATCTGCCATACAAATTGTATTCTGTCTTCTTCTATGGCATTAGATGACTAGCTGCATTCTGTCCCTTTCCTTTCTAAAGAAAAACAATGTTTAGTCCAGCCTACGAAAAGAACCTTAATGTTCTTCACATAGAAGTCCAGAAATGAATGCTATGAGCTACCAGGAGCATAGGTGAAAAAACTGAAAATCAGCCCAAAGCGTTGTAAGAGAAACTTGTTAAAATGCAGCCTTGTGGCCATCTGGTTCAAAAAGTCCAAGACAGTGAAAAATACATGAATGATCTCAAATTTGAGGCAGATAATTGGACCCTCTCCATCATGTCCACCTAAATCTGGTTTCCACTTAACCAAGGAGGCTTCCAGGTTATCATAAACTGCTTTTATGATAAATTGCCTTTATTGGTTTCTTCATCCAAGGTCTGACTGCTCCCTCTCTTTTCAAGATGTGGTGAACAAACCTCTAGATTTCCTTTCTGCACAAACGAACTTTCAATGACATCGGTGGCTAACTAGGCACTTATTCTTCTGTTTCTTCTGGGTAAGTGGTTTGGCAACTCTGCTTTCACATATGGGAATGCTTATAAATCATACTACTTACATTTATGTGTATGCTGCTTTTGTTTCAAATGCTTTTGGATAGATTCTTTTTCATAAAACATCGACAAATAAAATCAAAGCATGATATATTTTTCTTGATACTTGATTAACTTCTAAAATCTGATTTTACCATCATCAATCGTATTTATTGAGCGCTTACTGTGTGCAGAGCACTGTACTAAGCGCTTACCAGTCATTCACCAACCGCAATACTTGGAACATATACAACTTCCTTCTACCTCCGCCATCCCAAGCCAGAAATTAGATCCATATCTGAAGAATAACCAATATTAGCAATGGAAAAATTCACTAAGTCATCTTATTCTGCTCAATTAAGAGCACCTACCTCAACACATTTATTACTCTATTCATTTTATTAATGATGTTCATTCATTCATTCATTCATTCAAACATATTTATTGAGCGCTTACTGTGTGCAGAGCACTGTACTAAGCGCTTGGGAAGTACAAGTTGGCAACATATAGAGATGGTCCCTACCCAACAGCGGGCTCACAGTCTAGAAGTGTATATATCTATAATTCTATTGATCTATTTTGATGGTATTGACACCTGTCTACTCCTTTTGTTTTGTTGTCTGTCTCCCCCTTCTAGACTGTAAGCCCATTGTTGGGTAGGGACCATCTCTATATGTTGCCGATTTGTACTTCCCAAGCACTCACTACGGTGCTCTGCACACGGTAAGCACTCAATAAATATGATTGAGTGAATGAATGAAGACTAAATGATTTGTCAATAACATTACCCAGCAGACAGTGAAATAATAAAAATGTGATTCACTCGATTGTGAAATTCCATCCCAAAATTCTGCATTTCATGACACTGATTTGAATTTAAAATACAGCGGACTCTCAATGGAGAAAAAAATGACGGGTGAAAACCATTTTAACTGAGCAGTGCTTAAAGGCCACACAAGAGGGGGTTGCTTAGAAAGTTGGGTGCTAATGCCCCAGCTATTTTTAATGTTTGCAATCCTTAAACAATCAGACACCTGCAAATTAGGCAAATTAGGATCACCTGACTTTTCTCACATTAAACTGCTGACTCAGTAGTCTTAGAGGCATGTTCAGAGTGCTCAGCCCCTGGTAGAATCACTTACCTTTGAGAGAAGTGCATTGGGCACTCTGAGTTCAAGTCAATGATGGAACACACAAATTAACGGCTTCACTGAGCCTAATGGGATTTGTAGCTTCAACACGCTAGTGAGCCACATCTGGCGCTACTAAAATAATGGAAACATTTTTATATGTCCAATTGTTCAAAACATCTTTTAATTGCAATGAACGGACTTGAATGTGTATGTGTTCCTACCTACGTATGCATATTGGCGTTATTTTCAAGATCCCTTTAGGAGAAAATAGCAAAAGGAACAGCGAAGAGTTGCACTTTCACTAAACAGCTCCAGATACTTGGAGTACATCCTACCGAGGCAGGCTTTTTTTTCTTTTTTTTTTTTTAGTGGTGGAATCTTTTTTACATGTAATATGTTACTTCATTACCATGAGGGAAGTAAACCCATCTGGATCTAAGGAGAATATATTCAAGAGGCTAAAAAAGAAAAGGGAATTTCTTTAAAAGCTTTCTAGGTCATTAAAGAGAGAAGACGGTACTTTGCCAGTAAGACAAATGAAGTGGGTATATTATTCTAAAAGGACTTTCCGATTGGCATGATGTGCCTTGTGAAAGAGTGATGTATGGGCTAGCTAGGCTTAATACTGCTATTCTCTTCCCAAAACAGACCAGCCTGTCACTTAGAGAATGAGAGTGATTATTTGACCTTAAAACTTTTGTCGTAGCCATGGAACCAACCAGATGCCAGGGCAGAAGAGAAAATTCACAGTTTTAGGCCTCACACATTTAATGCAATTTATCATATTGCTATCTGCCTTTCTGGTATAAGCCACACTGAAATGTGAGTTACTTTTTCATCATCTACTACATGATGCATGGCTGGATTCAATTCTATCATGAACTAAAACCTACAGTTCATCAATTACTTTTCCAAAGCGAGACAGGGGTATTGGGGATGGGGGACTTATCCCCCCCCCCCCGCCCCCCCGCCCCCCAAATTGTCATTTTCTTTCTCTAGCATAGGGAGCAGGATCAAGCGCAAGACTGAGCATTCCAGACAAAAACCACAAAGTGTAACTACATAACCCTGCTGGAGAGGAAAAAAAAAATATCGGCCAACTGCACAGCATAGGGACTGTATGCGTTTTACCGTGTTCTGTTTATATTGCCTCTTGCAGGCAGCAGATCTTTCTCGAAGTGAACAATAGATTAAAGCAAAATGACTTCAGCATTCAAGATTTTCAGGAAAAAAATAGTTATAAAATAAGAAATGTGAAAATGCAAAGTTACTTCAAAACCAGAAAACCAAGTCTACTCCCCAAAGGCTTGTAGGATGCTCTATAACTGATCTGCTTGGGGCATGAACCAATGTAGATCAAACTCCTAGTTTATGTGTAATCGAATAAAATCCTAACTGGGAAGAAAATCATTAAAATGCTGTGCAGAATAGCCAGGAACAGTACTGCTGAAAAAGTTTACACTACAAGATAAAACGCTCAAACAAGATATTTTGAAAATGCTCTGGCTTGGGAAAGCAAACAGATTAGGTTCAATGCACTATAAGTAAACACATTTTACCCCAGCCAAGCTTACTGGAAAAATACTGTAAGCATATGGAATGTAAGCTTCATTAAGGGAGGTAATAACTGAGCTAAACATGCAGTCTCCTGATGGCAGATCACAGAAGGGTGTTTTCGGGTGTCCATTAGAAAACAAAATACCAAGCTACTGTATTAAACAGCACATATGTATAAAACACTGCATCATCTTTAATGCTCCATTACAAATCAGCAATATCCTGGTAGGGCACAGTGAAACTGCAGCTCCTGAGATATGGATCTGCAGCCTTTGCAGCACATTTTGGATTCACTACCAATCGCCAAACTTCCAAAAACAAACTTATTAGATAAGGGTTGATATGCTTATCATTCGCATCCTAGTTTTTTTTTTTCAAATGCATCTCATAAATTCCAACTTCTAAGTATTCTTTGCTTATCTGTACCCAAGCATAGACATTTCACAGGCATTTTCTATAAGAGACTGGTCATATGGCAAAGGTGCCAATGTGTATTATTACAGTGTATGGGAAATGTAAGCCTTTGGCATTAAGGTAATAATTTTCAACACAAATTAGGATTATCAATAATTTTCCAAGGCAGAAGAAGTCACACACCACAACCATAGGACTAAATTACAAATTCATTTTTTATTATGATCCAGGCACGGCATTTCAAGCAGTCGGTGTATACAAATCTATTTCACCTTGCATTTACTGCGATGTTGAGATGTGGTACAGTCAACATTTACATGTCAACTACTTCCCCAGTGGGGAGAGGTAGAGACAGAGAGGGAAGATTTGAGGCAGGTTTGTGGGGAGGGAACAGAAGAGAGGTTAGTGTAAGGATGGAAAGAGGTTTAGCTTTGTTTAGATCCGAGCATCACTGAACATCAATTTACATTCTCACAGAAGGGAAGTGTTTGCAGAAGCTCACTCTGCAGTTTGGCTTTGGGGAACCTGGCTAGAGCTGCTCAGCAGTAACAAGCCACTTCAGCTATCAGGTTTAGAGGAAAAGGGAAAGAGGGAGGGAGGGAGAGAGGGAAGAAGGGAGGGGGGAGCTAGAGAGAAACAGAGAGAGAGAGAGAGAGAGAGAGAGAGAGAGAGAGAGAGAGAGAGAGAGGAAGGAGTGTGCAGAAAAGGAAGCAGGAGGGGGAGAGGAGAGGGGAGAGAGAGAATGTGTGAGTGCCTGGGAGAATGTATGTGAGAGATTGTTGAGTATGTGTGAAAGGAAAGCGAGAAGAAGAGTGAGAGAGAGGCAGAGGAAGAGCAGAATGAGAAATGGAAAAGGGAAAAGAGAGGGGAAAGGGATTGAAAGACAGAAAGTAAACTAGAAAAAGGGAAAAAGAAAAAAAAATCAGAGAATGGGAAGAATGAGCTAGAGAGGAAGATGGGGGAGAGGAAGGAAAAAAGGGACGAAGGAACAGAGAGGAGACTATCTGGATCCAAGAAGGGAAAGATGGGGCGGGGGCGGATTCAAGGACACAGGGGAAGGAGCGAGTAGCTTCAGAAAGTAGCTTAGGCAACAGAAACATAAAAACAAGCCTGCCAAACTTGCGAGGCACTCCCAGAGTAAACCGTGCCATTAAAAGAGAGACCTCGGGAACTGAGTTTCCAAGTAGTCCCTCCCCCCGCCCCCCGCTGCTCCCCAGACCTGGCGCCTTACTCTCTCTGGGGCTAGTTGGCTGGCCGCTGTCCCAGCCTCAGCGTTTGGGCAAAGGGCTCCCAGGGTCCTGTTCCCCGACTGCCCCGGCATAGAGAAGCAGTGGCCACGGTCGGTGCCTGCCTCGGGAGACCAGTCTGGTGTTTTTTTTTTAAAAAAAATTATGATTATCACTACCAGTATCATCATCATCATCGATTATCATTATTATGCCCATCATTACCATGAGGGTTTAAAGGGGGCAGGGGGAGGCTACCAACCGACAAGTATGAAAAGCCCGTTCGTTTTCCTACCTAAGCACCGCCGTGTCCCCTTTTCTGACCATCATGTTGTCCACAGCCGGCCAGGGGA